>NC_133332.1:190531502-190831502 GCF_042186555.1 Aquarana catesbeiana | reverse complement strand
ACCGGAATGGTTAACACTCTCTCGATTCAAACTTATGATCCAACTAATAACGGCTGCAAAACAAACAGTGGCCAAGGCATGGAAATCTCCTACATTGGTACTAGCAGAAACAATTCACAGAATGAATAATACAATGTCCCATGCTAAGATGGTAGCCATCGATCAAAATCAAATTCCAAAATCTGAAAAACTTTGGCATCCTTGGATAAAACAACAGTTCCTCTCAAACTTCAATGACTCTGTCCTGTTGCCATGGTAACAGATTAAATGACTTACAGAGACACCCATTCTAAGGCTTCAAAGAGAACTAAAAAGAATAATAAACTGACGAGCGGGACAACCTTGTGGACCATACCTCTACCTTTCAACCCTTTTTCTTCTTTCTCTTTCTCTTTCCTTTTCTCCACCTTACGATTAAAGCTTATTATCAGAATTTATTTGACCTATATACACTCTACTTGTAAACAATATGTATAGTAGGTATAAATCATTTAAATACCTACAAAAGTAACTAAGGAAATGATATATATCTTTAATTTAGGCTTACGTGAACCCAATGTTTAATATTTGAAATTTCATGATATTTACCTATATAAACCCTACTGTAAAACAATGAGCTTACTTTATAGATCCTTATAAACTTACTTTATGTATCTTTATAACATTGTATACTCAATAAACTTCTTTTGACAAGGAAAGGTTTGGGTAAAAATAGAAAAAAAACACATTTCAAAGATATATTAGAAGTGATAGGAATGAGATTAGCATCAAAAGGGTTAATTAACTGAGTACACCTACTAATTGCCTAACAAGACACATCCAATGAGATGAAATTAACCAATTGTATTAGACGTGCGCTATTATCAATGAGAAAACCGCAGTTACCCTAGCGCAGTTGCAGTTTACATATGCGGGTATTTATTATCATTATTTGCGCTTCAATGTGCGCCGATTCGCACATTCAATTAATGACTTTTCCGGCGCACCAATTAATGTATGAACTGGTGCAATCACCCCCATTGTTCTGTATGAGGCGGCATGCGTCAGCGGACATGTGTCCGCTGTCACCCGCCAGCATCAAATCTGATCCGGTCCACTAAAAACAGACAGATGGGAAAACATTCACCGTCCGTCCAGCGGATCGGATGACAATCAGATGGAAACGGTCATCCAGCTACTCAGCGGGGATCAGTGGAGGGAGATCCCCCACTGAGCAGGCGGATCCGCTTGGACGGATTCTGCCCCATGTGAAAGGGGCATTAAGGATAGGAGGGTTTAGTTCCGCTTTAAGGAAAAGTACCTTCTGTGCATCGGGGCTACAACCCAGTGGGACTGGTGCAAATGAGCTTTAAAGCAGAACTAAACTCTCATATCATTTTCAGCCTAGAAAGCTGCCATTTTGGCCTCTATTTGATCCTCAACTCCCATGATGCTGCACCTGTGATTAGTTATGACACCAGCCATTTGCTGGTTTGACAGTTTGTTTGAGAACACAAACAATGTAACTGTCTTTTAAAAATATAAAGTGGAACTTTAGTCAAAAAATTAAATCCTGCTACATCACTTTATGCTGGCCTTTTTTTGCAGGTATAGCTATGTAAAACATAAACAAGTGTCTATAGTACTGATTAAATTTCAGTAATACACTGTCTCACCTTGCTCTGTACATGCTCAGTTGCTCTCTATTTTTGGGCACTTTGCTGAATATGTAGAGGCAAATCTGCTGACAGCCTAAAGATTTACTGCTGTTCAGGGACTCTGGGCTTCAATAAAATGACAGCCTCCAGAAAGAAGGAACAGGAACAATACTATAGGCAATTTACAGCACACACTAATTTTGGTAGCATAATTATAAACATGGGATGTATGTTCCTTGCTAAATAACATTATTTTTTTATCAAGGTGTTATGGGTAAAGTTCCGCTTTAACCGCTTGCCATCCAGCGCACGACGATATATGGCATGGCTGCGCAAATGGGCGTATCCGTGTGTCCCATTTAAATCACGAGCTAGCAAGCGCACGCACATTGGCGGCAGTGTGCGCGTGTCCGCCGCGCGCTGCGTGCTGCGGGAGCATATCCTCAATGTCTGCCGGTGGCCCGCCATCGTGACATGGAGAGGCAGAACGGGCTGATGCCTATGTAAACAAGGCATTTCCCTGTTCTGTCTAGCAACATGACAGGGATCTACTGCTCCCAGTGATCGGGAGCAGTGATCTCTGTCATGTTCTAGTGAGCCCATCCCCCTACAGTTAAAACACACTGAAGGAACAAATTTAACCCCTTGATCGCCCTCTAGTGTTTAACCTTCCCTGCCAGTGACATTTAGACAGTAATCAGTGCATTTTATAGCACTGATCACTGTATAAATGTTAATGGTCCCAAAATAGTGTCCTATCTGTCCGCCGCAATGTTGCAGTCACGATAAACAAAAAAAAAAATCGCAGATCACCGCCATTACTAAGAAAAAAAAAAATAATAAAAATGCCATAAATCTATCACCTATTTTGTAGACATTATAACTTTTGAGCAAACCAATCAATATATGCTTATTGCGATTTTTTTTTTTACCAAAAGTATGTAGAATACATATCAGCCTAAACTGAGGAAAAAATTAGTTTTTTTCTTATATACACCAGTATTTTTTTGGGATATTTATTATAGCAAAAAGTAAAAAAATATTGCTTTTTTTTTCAAAATTGTCACTTTTTTTTGTTTATAGCGCAAAAAATAAAAACCGCAGAGGTCATTAAATACCATCAAAAGAAAGCTCTATTTGTGGGAAAAAATGGACGTCAATTTTGTTTGGGTGCAACGTCGCACGACCGTGCAATTTTCAGTTAAAACAACGCAGTGCCGTATCGCAAAAATGCTCTGGTCATGAAGGGGGTATATCCTCCTTCCGGGGCTGAAGTGGTTAACCACTTCAATACCAGGCACTTTCACTCCTTCCTGCCCAGGCCAATTTTCAGCTTTCAGTGCTGTCGCACTTTGAATGACAATTATGCGGTCATGCAACACTGTACCCAAACAAAATTTTTATCATTTTCTTCCCACAAATAGAGCTTTCTTTTGTTGGTATTTGATCACCACTGGGGTTTTTGTTTTTTGCTAAACAAATTAATAAAGATCGACATTTCACTGACAGGCACTGATGGGCACTGATAAGTTGGCACTAATGGGCACTGATGAGGAGGCACTGATATGTAGAATTGATGGTCACTGATAGGCAGCACTGATATGCAGCACTGATGGGCACCAATAGGCGGCACTGATATGCAAGAATAAGAATTATGTACAGCGCCGCGTTTAAATCAAAAAAAGGTAAAATAGCAGCCAACACACCTATAGACTTAGGTGAAAAATAACATAAAAAAATAATAAAAGTGTAGCGCTATATTACACATCCATGAACGTGTATATCATATTACATTAGTGCATATATAAAGTGAATGTATATGACCAAAAATATGGATAATATCAGATAATTGTATGATTAAACAGTGTTGAACACAAGGAGAATTATATGAAACAATGAAAATACTTTGTTGGCAAATATACCAGTGACTAGTAATAAAGTGCCCGTGCTGGTTCTATGAACTTAAACACGAATAAAAAACATAAAACATAACAGTCCATTTTATGTGCATAAAAATTATGTGAAAAGATGTTTTTTCTTTTGGTGAAAAAAACGTCACAAAAAGTCTATGGGGGTAATGGATGCCCAGAGATGGAAAAAGCTCCCAAAATCACAGATGGATGATTTCACCAGGTCTAGCAAATAGGTAGAAAATGAGAAGACCACAGGTGTGCAGAGATTTTACATCAGTGCCAGGGCCATCACCAGGAATAGAGGAGGCTTACCAAAGCAATATGACCTGAAATGGCGTACGCCAAACAAGTTGGAAAGGCTTAATAACCCACGATTATGAGGGGTGCGTCAGGTCAGATGTCATCAGCACGTAGTGGAGACAAAGGTAACAGCACGGCTTCCTCACCCATGGACAATCCAGTATAAGCCAAACGTATTTTTCATATGTGAGGAGCAAAGAAAACTCACATAGGGTGATAACGTTTTAAAACACTAATTTATTAAAATATTAAAAAACAAACTCACATTTTGAAGATCAAGAATAAGCTCAAATATCATATAGCGGCGATCGTGAGGGGTCCACCCGACATGTTTCAGCTAAGGAGCCGTCATCTAGGGGCTGACTGATATGCAGCACTGATGGACACTGACAGGCGGCACTGATGGGCACTGACAAGCGGCTGTGATGGGCACTGACAGGCAGCACTGATTTGCACTAATAGGCGGTACTGATTGACACTGACAGGTGGCACTGATGGGCAGCACTGATGATTAGGTACTGATGAGGTTTTGACAGGTGTTATTGTAGGGCACTGATTGGCAATGTGATGGGCACTGACTGGCACTGTGGTGGGCTCTAATTGGCACTGATTGGCACTTTATTGGTCACTGAAAGACGATCCTGAGGGGGCAATGACTGGCAGGGAGCTGTGACTCGGCTTGGGTGCCCCAATAGCAAGCTGCTTGCTGAGGGGGCACTTGACAGGAGGGAGGAGCCAGGAGCACAGAACAGGAACCAGAAAACAGGAGGATCCGGCTGCTCTGTGCAAATCCACTGTACAGAGCAGGTAAGTATAAGGGCTCTTTCTCACGGGGCGGATCAGTGATGATCCGCCCCGTGAACACCCGCTTGCTCAGCGGGGATCGCTCCGCCGATCCCCGCTGAGCAGGAAGATGACAGGTCCATCGCTGCACGCTGTGCAGCTACGGACCTGTCAGAGCGCCGCTCTCCCCTATGGGGGGATCGGATGATGACGGACCGTAGTGTCCGTCGTCACCCGATCCGATCCGAAAACGGATGGAAAAGTAGGTTTTTCCTCCGTTACACTTTTCGGATCGGAGCGGGGTCGGATGTCAGCGGACATGTCACCGCTGACATCCGACGCTCCATAGGGATGAATGTATGTCCGTTTTTCATCCGAAAACGGAAGGATGAAAAACGGACATACGGATCCCTCGTGTGAAAGAGGCCGAACATGTTTGTTATTTTTATAGAAAAAAACAAGACTTTACAATCACTTTACGCTAATAAAACTAATAAAGCTAATACAAATATTTGATCTGCAACTGCCATGGTGCTGCACATGTGATCAGTTATGACACCAGCCATTCGAGTTTAGTTAAGGGCAGTGAGTGATTGCTATTCTACTTTTTTTAGCCAATAATGTGCACCATATGGCCCCCAAGCCCATCAATCCATCAGTGATCTGATCACACAGCCTATCAGTGATCTGTCACACAGCTCATGAGCAGTGTACCCATCGTAGCTTCACATCAGCCGCATGTCCAAAAGATTTTTTACACTTGAGGAGATATATACAATCCTTACGATGACGGATGATGAGAGGAGTGGCAAGCCGTCACCATCCAATTCGGGTTTGGAATACGAACCAGTAGAGAGTAGTTAATTCGGGACCGAATTGGAGGAGGAAACGATCACTCCTTAAAGAATATGGAGGAGAATAACAAGTAGGGTTGCCACCTTTTCTTCGAGCCAAACCCGAACACTTCAGCGGGGCTTGGCATTTTTTTTGTAGCATACACAATGAGATTGTAAAATACCTGGGACACCTCTGTGTGCCCTAGGGGAGTATTAATGTGGCACGCACAGCGGTGAACAGTGGGTGTAGCCAATTGCATATAGTGCAGGTGTGTAATGTGCAATATAGTGTATATAGTGCAGAGTGTGTAATATACAATATAGTGTATTTAGTGCAGGCGCGTGTAATGTACAATATAGTGTATATAGTGCAGGTGTGTAATGTACAATATAGTGTGTATATAGTGGAGGCGTCTGTAATGTACAATATAGTGTGTATATAGTGCAGGCGTGTGTAATGTGCAATATAGTGTATATAGTGCAGGTGTGTAATGTACAATATAGTGTGTATATAGTGCAGAGTGTGTAATGTACAATATAGTGTGTATATAGTGCAGGCGTGTGTAATGTGCAATATAGTGTATATAGTGCAGAGTGTGTAATGTACAATATAGTGTGTATATAGTGCAGGCGTGTGTAATGTGCAATATAGTGTATATAGTGCAGGTGTGTAATGTACAATATAGTGTGTATATAGTGCAGATGTGTAATGTACAATATAGTGTGTATATAGTGCAGGCGTGTGTAATGTGCAATATAGTGTATATAGTGCAGAGTGTGTAATGTACAATATAGTGTATATAGTGCAGGCGCGTGTAATGTACAATATAGTGTAGGTGTGTGTAAAGTACAATATAGTGTATATAGTGCAGGTGTGTAATGTACAATATAGTGTGTATATAGTGCAGGCGTGTGTAATGTGCAATATAGTGTATATAGTGCAGAGTGTGTAATGTACAATATAGTGTATATAGTGCAGGCGTGTGTAATGTACAATATAGTGTAGGTGTGTGTAAAGTACAATATAGTGTATATAGTGCAGGCGTGTGTAATGTACAATATAGTGTATATGTAGTGTGTAATGTTTGGTGGGGAGCCTCCCAGTGTAATTTTGGGGGGTGGGGGAGGTCTCCTGGTGTAGTATGGGGGGACAGGGGAGAAGAGGAGGGGGGCTGACAGAGGGGAAGGGGTAGCTGACAGAGGGGAAGAGGGGGCTGACAGAGAGGAAGAGGGGGCTGACAGAGAGGAAGAGGGGGCTGACAGAGAGGAAGGGGGGGCTGACAGAGAGGAAGAGGGGGCTGACAGAGAGGAAGAGGGGGCTGACAGAGAGGAAGGGGGGGCTGACAGAGAGGAAGGGGGGGCTGACAGAGAGGAAGAGGGGGCTGACAGAGAGGAAGAGGGGGCTGACAGAGAGGAAGGTGGGGCTGACAGAGAGGAGAGGGGGGCTGACAGAGGGAAAGAGGGGGGCTGACAGAGAGGAAGAGGGGGCTGACAGAGAGGAAGAGGGGGCTGACAGAGAGGAAGAGGGGGCTGACAGAGAGGAAGGGGGGCTACAGGGGCTAACAGAGAGAAGAGGGGGCTGACAGAGAGGAAGAGGGGGCTGACAGAGAGGAAGGGGGGCTGACAGAGAGAAGAGGGGGCTGACAGAGAGAAGAGGGGGCTGACAGAGAGGAGAGGGGGGCTGACAGAGAGGAGAGGGGGGCTGACAGAGAGGAAAGGGGGCTAACAGAGAGGAGAGGGGGGCTGACAGAGAGGAAAGGGGGGCTGACAGAGGAAAGGGGGGCTGACAGAGAGGAAAGGGGGGGTGACAGAGAGGAGGGGGGCTGACAGAGAGGAGAGGGGGGCTGACAGAGGGAGGGGCTGATAGAGAGGAGAGGGGGCTGACCGAGGGAGGGGCTGACAAAGGAGAGGGAGGCTGACAGAGAGGAAAGGGGGGCTGACAGAGAGGAGAGGGGGGGCTGACAGAGAGGAGAGGGGGGGCTGACAGAGAGGAGAGGGGGCTGACAGAGGGAGGGGCTGATAGAGAGGAGAGGGGGCTGACCGAGGGAGGGGCTGACAAAGGAGAGGGAAGCTGACAGAGAGGAAAGGGGGGCTGACAGAGAGGAGAGGGGGCTAACAGAGAGGAAAGGGGGGCTGACAGAGAGGAGAGGGGGGCTGACAGAGAGGAGAGGGGGGCTGACAGAGGGAGGGGCTGATAGAGAGGAGAGGGGGCTGACCGAGGGAGGGGCTGACAAAGGAGAGGGAGGCTGACAGAGAGGAAAGGGGGGCTGACAGAGAGGAAAGGGGGGCTGACAGAGAGGAAAGGGGGGCTGACAGAGAGGAGAGGGGGGCTGACAGAGAGGAGAGGGACCCTGACAGAGAGGGAAGGGGGTCTGACAGAGAGGAAAGGGGGGCTGACAGAGAGGAGAGGGTGGCTGACCGAGAGGAAAGGGGGTCTGACAGAGAGGAAGAGGGGGCTGACAGAGAGGAGAGGGGGCTGACAGAGAGGAGAGGGTGGCTGACCAAGAGGAAAGGGGGTCTGACAGAGAGGAAGAGGGGGCTGACAGAGAGGAGAGGGGGCTGACAGAGAGGAGAGGGGGCTGAAAGAGAGGAGAGGGGGCTGACAGAGAGGAAGAGGGGGCTGACAGAGAGGAAGAGGGGGCTAACAGGGGCTGACAGAGAGGAAGAGGGGGCTGACAGAGAGGAAGAGGGGGCTGACAGAGAGGAAGGGGGGGCTGACAGAGAGGAAGGGGGGCTAACAGGGGCTAACAGAGAGAAGAGGGGGCTGACAGAGAGGAAGAGGGGCTGACAGAGAGAAGAGGGGGGCTAACAGAGAGGAGGGGGCTAACAGAGAGGAGGGGGCTAACAGAGAGGAGGGGCTAACAGAGAGAAGAGGGGGCTAACAGAGAGGAGAGGGGGCTAACAGAGAGGAGAGGGGGGCTGACAGAGAGGAGAGGGGGGCTGACAGAGGAGAGGGGGGCTGACAGAGGAGAGGGGGGCTGACAGAGAGGAGAGAGGAGCTGACAGAGAGGAGAGGGGGGCTGACAGGGAGGAGGGGGGCTGACAGAGAGGAAAGGGGGGCTGACAGAGAGGAGAGGGGGGCTGACAGAGAGGAGAGGGGGGCTGACAGGGAGGAGGGGGGCTGACAGAGAGGAGGGGGGCTGACAGAGAGGAGGGAGGATGACAGAGAGGAGGGAGGATGACAGAGAGGAGGGGGGCTGACAGAGAGGAGAAGGGGGCTGACAGAGAGGAGAGGGGGGCTGACAGGGAGGAGGGGGGCTGACAGAGAGGAGAGGGGGGCTGACAGAGAGGAGAGGGGGGCTGACAGGGAGGAGGGGGGGCTGACAGAGAGGAGGGGGGCTGACAGAGAGGAGGGGGGGCTGACAGAGAGGAGGGGGGCTGACAGGGAGGAAGGGGGCTGACAGAGAGGAGAGAGGGGCTGACAGAGAGGAGAGGGGGGCTGACAGGGAGGAGGGGGGCTGACAGAGAGGAGGGGGGCTGACAGAGAGGAGGGGGGCTGACAGGGAGGAGGGGGGCTGACAGAGAGGAGAGGGGGGGCTGACAGAGAGGAGGGGGGGCTGACAGAGAGGAGGGGGGCTGACAGAGAGGAGGGGGCTGCTGCTGCGATCATACTTTTGGGTTCCCGCATCCCGCTGTGCTGACAAGGTCTCGGGCTCCCCTGTCACCTCTCGTCTCCCACGGTCCCCAGCTGTGGTGGAGCAGGAAGAGGGCGAGGCCGAGGCTCCATGAGATGAGGACCGTGAGGTCGGTCAGAGCTCACGGCTGCTCGCCTCTTACACAGACAGGCTACACCGGCGGTCTGTGATATGGAGCAGAGAGGCACGCGCCGCACAGCCGCCCTGGCCACATAATAAATACAGAGCTATGGGGCGGAGGACGGGACACAGACAGAGGCACTGGATATTAGTTGTGCCCGGGTTTCCAGGGGACAGAAACCCGGGCACATGTTGCCAAACCCGTACTGTCCGGGTCAATCCCGTACGGGTGGCAACCCTAATAACAAGATCAGAAGACCTGCCTACCACCAGCAGCGTCATACACCCCAACGACACCAACACCAACGGAGCTAGACCCCGGGAAGAAGAGCCCAGTACCAGCACTGGAATACCACACCAAACCAGAAGAATCCAGGCCCAAACCTACCTGCCCGATGCCCTGGCAAACCCCTTATGACTGCCCTCCAGCTCAGGGTCAGCTACAATCCCCCCTTTCGATGCACAGCCAGGTGTGCAGCCCAACACCATCAATGTTTCTGAATTAGATTATATTTATTTGTTTTTCCCACAAGATTTGCTTGTTACATCGTGGACAAACAAATCTTTTTGCAGAGTAATTTATTGCCTCCAACCCCAATTCTTCATTTTTTTTTGTTTAATAAGTTTTTATTAAAGAAAATATATCATGTATACAGTTATAACACAAATCTTCCATTATTTTAACAGCATAGGTTATAGTACTCATAAAATTCACTGCTTAGTTAGTTTTATCAGGTGCGCACAGGAAGTTACAATAAGTCAACTAAACAGCTGATTTGGATAAAGAAGTGTAAGCTAGGTGAGCACTATACATTAAATGGAATTTAAATAGAAAATATTGCTTTAGTTTAACATAAGTATACATCGAGACAAGATAGTGGTAGAGAGGGAGAGGATAGAAAAGAAAGAGTTGAAGGTGGGAAGGGGAGAGGGTAGGAGGTTGCTGGCATACTAGACCATGTATTGAGCAGAGGGGAAGATTATCATGAGTGGGTGTTTAATGGCTATGCTAAAGTGTTAGGGTTGAGGGGTTAGAGCAGGAGGTTTGTATATGTGGCAGTAGTCTGAAATTTTTTCCAGGGTTCCCAGGTTAAAGAATGTTTCTGGGAGGTCCCTCTAATATTGTGGGTGATACTCTCCATAAGGTATACATTGTCAATCATTTGTAGCCAGGCCTTCATAGAGGGAGTAATTGGTTGGCCCCACAATGTGGGGATTAAGGCTTTGGCAGTGTTTAGTAGATGAGGAATGATTGAGTGTTTGTACGCCTTTATGGGAGTTTTTGTGATATGAAACAGAATAGCCCATGGATCATTTGGTATTTGAACATCAGCTATCTGAGCAATCAGAGTGCGAATATTCTCCCAATACGGTTTAATCAATGGGCAGAACCACCATATGTGTGCGTGAGTAGCTTTGTTCCCGCAGTTCCTCCAGCACAATGGGGAACTGGCGGGGAACATTTGGTGTAGGCGAACTGGGGTGTAATGCCACCTAGTGAGCAGTTTATAGTTGACCTCTGTCATTCTTGAGGCCATGGACGAGGTGTGAGCAAGTTGGAGGATCCTATCTTTTTGGTTGTCAGTCAGGGAGAGACCAAGGTCAGTTTCCCATTTAGTCAGGTAGGAAGGGGGGTCTGGGTTTTGAAGTGTAATAAGAGCTTTATAGAATATAGAGATGCAATGTAGAGGGGGGTCTTTTGGAAGGAATATTACTTCTATTTCGTTTAAATCGCTAATGCCCCTAATTGGATTAGAAAGGGAGCTTAAGAAGTGTTGTAATTGGTGGTATCTCCATTTATCTAGGAACGTGGCTGGTTTAGGGGTGAGGATTGAAGATAAGGGTTTAAGTGTATTGCCATTTAGAACGTGATGTAATAAGAGGGGTTCCTCTGACCTCCATGTCTTAAAACCTGGATCCAAAAGGCCTGGTAGAAAGTATGTGTGATTGAGAAGAGGTAGCAAAGGGGAGTCATAATTCCAGGAATGTTTTTTGTGTAGTGCGTCCCATATATCCAAAGAGGAAATGGTAAGGGCCGAGGTGGTGTGGGCGAGGTTCCTGTGGGAGCGGGGTATCCAAGGAGCCATTGAAAGGTCCACTCCACTCAGATGATATTCGATTTGTACCCATAGCTTCCTGCCAAGGGCATATTTCCATTCAGCTAGTCTGGCCAGTACCGTTGCTTGGAAATAGGCTTTAAAATTAGGAAGTGCCAAACCACCTGAGCATTTGGAGCGGGACAATAACCCCCTGGATATTCTAGGGTGTCTATCCTTCCAGATAAAGCGGGAGACCAGTGACTGTAAAGTAGTAAAGAAACCCACCGGGACACCTAGTGGTAGCATTTGAAAAAGGAAAAGGATGCGTGGTAGTATGTTCATTTTAATTATATTAACCTTCCCTAACCAAGTATGTGACAGGTTAGACCATTTTCGTAGGTCAGTTCTGACTTTATTTAGCATGGGGATGTAATTATATCGGAAAATGGATTGAAGATTAGAGGTGAGGTAAATACCTAGGTATTTCAAACAGTTTGATTCCCATCGAAAAGGAAAAAGGGGTTTGAGGAAGAGAGTCTCGGCCTTGGGGATGTTAATGTTTAAAATTTCGGATTTAGATAAATTTATTTTGAAGTTAGAAATTGATTGAAACGTGGAGAATGCAGACATCAGATTCGGAATCGAGATCCGAGGTTGTTGGATAAAAAATAGTACATCGTCTGCATATGCCGCGTATTTATGGGATCTGTTGCCTATTTGTATGCCTTTGATGTTAGTATTGTTCCTGATTGTGGCGAGAAAAGGTTCTAGAGTGATAGCAAATAGAAGAGGGGAGAGGGGACAGCCCTGCCTGGTTCCGTTATGTAGGATAAAGGGGTCGCTCAACGTTCCGTTAATCCTGACTTGAGCTGAAGGGTTAGCATAAAGAGAAGAAATACGGTGAAACATTTTAGGACCCACCCCCAAATGGCATAAGGTCAGCTTAAGGTACTCCCAGTCCACCCTATCGAAAGCTTTTTCTGCATCAGTAGAGAGGAGTAGGGTGGGCTGGGAGCACCGTCGAACGTATTGAATCAGAGAAATTGCACGAAGGGAGTTATCTTTCGCTTCTCTAGCGGGTATAAAACCTGATTGATCCGCCGAAATCCAATTTGGTATAAGGGGAAGTAGGCGGTTTGCCATAACTTTGGCAAATAATTTAATGTCAACGTTTATTAACGATATAGGTCTAAAACTATTACAGAGTGTAGGGTCCTTGTCTGGTTTAGGGATGACTGTGATATGAGTCAAAAGTGATTCTGGGCGTAAGCCTGAAGAGTGGGAGATTGAGTTTGCATATTCAGAGAGTCGAGGGAGCAGGATGTCACTAAATGTTTTATAGTATAAAATCGTGAGTCCGTCAGGTCCAGGGGCTTTACCAGAGGGGGAGGACTTCAATGCTGTCTGGAATTCCTCGACCGAAAAGTCTTCTTCTAATTCTTTTAGAACAGATATGGGTAATTTGGGAAGATTTGCCTCTCTCAAGTAGGATAGCATACGGTTTCGTCTCTCCTCACAAGGGAGAGAGGATAAGTCATTTTTGACATTATATAGGTCCGCGTAGTAGTCTCTAAATGCTTTAGCAATATCTGGGGTTGCATGGGCCAATGTACCTGACGGAAGCTTAATCTTGGGGATGAATGATTGCGACTGTTTAGTCTTTAGTGATCTAGCCAGCAATCTACTTGGTTTGTTCCCCCATTCGTAAAATTTTTGCGACAGACGCTGGAATCTTCTCTTGGTGTCTAGATTAAGGAGGGACTTCAATTCCTCACGTTTAAGTGTGAGAGATTTAAGGTGTTCATTATGTAAAGAAAGTTTATGTTGCTTATCTAGAGCCTCTATCTGTTGTAGAACCTGGTTAATTTGTTGACCATGCTCTCTTTTTATCCGCGCACCAAGCTCAATGAGCCGACCTCTAATGGTAGCCTTATGAGCTTCCCAAACGACCGAGGGGGAGGTGTCAGAGGATTTGTTTTCCCTAAAATATTGCGATAAGTGGGAGGCTAGCATAGAGACCTCTGCTTCATTAGTGAGAAGGGAATCGTTAAGCCTCCAGTTGGTGGTGCGTCGGGGTAGGGAGGGCATGGTCAATGTCATCGACACAGGTGCGTGATCTGATATTGATGTGAGACCAATGTGGGCAGAGTGTAAAAAGGGAAGATGGAAATGGTCTAAGAATATATTGTCTATTCTAGAGTATGATTGGTGTGTTGAGGAGTAGTGTGAGAAATCCTTCTCCTTAGGATGAAGAAGGCGCCAAACATCCATCAATTGATGATCAAGAAGCCGTTTTTTCACAAATTTCAGTCTTTTGAAAGAGATATTAGAACGGCTTTGTGATGTATCAATAATGGGGTCTAACGGCATGTTTAAGTCCCCCGCTAGAATAGTAAGTCCTGTGGCAAAGTGTGACAACTTAGTCAGTATTTGGGAAAGGAAGGTAGGTTGGTCATGGTTCGGGCAATAGATATTTGCAAGCGTGCATTGGACATTTCCAATGAATCCCTTAAGAAAAAGGAAGCGGCCATAGTCATCCGCAAGCATGTCAGAAAGCCTGAAAGACAAACCACTGCAGAAACCAATAGCTACACCTTTGGACTTATTGGTGTCTGACAGGCTATAGTACCACTGCGGAAAGTTAGGTGAGGTAAGTTTAACAGGTGTTGTGTGGGTTAAGTGCGTTTCTTGAAGAAAGGCAATGGAACATGTAGCTTGTTTAAGTTCACGATATAATTGATGTCGTTTAGCAGCAACATTAAGACCCCTAACATTGTAGGATACAATCTTTACCTTAGCCATTTAAAAGGAGCATGAATATTTTCAGTTTGTCTTGCCAAGCATGCCAGCAGAGAGGGGGAAGAGGGGGGGGGGAAGAAAGAGAGGAATAGTAGGAAAGAAAGAGAAGAGAGGAAGAAGGAGAAGACAAACATATACAATAATTATACATGTAGGTCAGAGAACTAGTGGGAAATGAAAAAATATCACGCAGAAAACTGCAGTGGTCCCATTGGGGAGAGAGAGAGCGAAAGGCCATCCCAATCCTTAAACAAGGATTAGATAGGATATCTTCGGGGCCATTCACGCTCGCCATCCCCAGGAGGAGGTGGGGGGTGGTGTTACGCTATGGGGGGGAGGTGGCGAGGGGAGTGTGCCCCGACAGCACACGGCCTGTAGAAGAAAAACATGTTAACAACCCGTCATTAACAAGAGAGCAATGAATTCCAGTCGGAAATATGAAAACCCATGTAAGTGGAACCAGGATCAATAAAAACAATAAGCAACCTACAAAAAATCGCAAATGTAGACCAATTGGAAACATGCAACAATCAACATAATAATAAAGAAAAACAAATATTGGTCAGTTTACCGATGAGTCCACCCCGGCTCCGCAGGCGCAAGTACAGAAAAGAGTAAAGAAAAATTCTATATGCACACGCAAACACAGCGACCGGGTCCGGACTCATATATTATTATATATGATTTATTATAATATATGATTTATATTATTAACAATAATATGGGTGAAAAAATAAATGTTTTAGCCTTGTGTTTGTGCAGAGCCTGGGAGAGAAGCGCGACTCCTCTTTGAGGGGGTCTTTTTCCAGACAGAGTCCATGGGGCATGAGAATTTTGGAATCGAATCCTGCCAGCCTGGAAGTTCCATGGGTGAGAGATGTAGGTCCTGCAAAAAAGTTGGAAGTTCCTCAGGAAATCTCAATGTATGGGAACGACCATTTTTTGTAGCAATCAGGCAGGCAGGAAAACCCCATCTGTATGTAATCCCGTCAGATCGTAGGTTATCCAGTAGCGGTTTTAATGCTCTGCGGCGGTCCAGAGTATCTTTAGAAAGATCTGGATAGATACTGATGGTGGCACCGTCAAAGTCAATGTTAGGTATGCCTCGCATCTTTATCATAATGGCATTTTTATCTTCAAAATAATGTAGGCGGCAGATGACATCTCTGGGCTGGTCCGAGTTAGCGTTACGGGGTCGTAAAGCCCGATGCACACGATCAAAGCGTAATGGCGCAGCGACAGGGTTACCCAGGATGGTATTAAAAATGCCTCTTATAGAAGGTTCAAGATCAGTATCCCTAGTGGCTTCCGGCAACCCTCTAACTCGGATATTGTTTCTGCGGTTACGATTTTCGAGGTCTTCGAGCTTATATAAGGATGTACGGTGAGCAAAAGCCAGCTGGGCAACAGTGTCCTGCAGTTCTTTAATGGCTAGTGCCTGCGTGTCCTGTCGCTGCTCCGTTTCCTCCACCCTGACCAGGAGATGTGACATATCAGATCGAACAGCAGTTATTTCTTTTTTGATGGATTTCTCCAAACTGTGAAACATACCTGCAAGTTCTTTTTTGAGGGCGCTCATAAGTGCTGACATTTCAGAGCCTACGGGGGATCCGGGATCATCCATAAGATCCGAGCAGCAGGAAGAAGCTGGAGAGCTCTCCCTCACAGAAGCAGCGTGGGATGATGGAGAGGCGCTTACTCTCGGGGCCCTGTCTTGGTCACCGCGTGCGTTGGCTAGGTATTGCTGAATAGAACCTGTGGAGACTGGAATAGAGAGTGATCTCTTGCTTGAACGTTTAACAGAGGCAGAGCGGAGCTTAGGTGTTTTGGCGGGCATAATTGGAGCTATATGGCCGATAGCTGCAAGGGGCACCCCCCCTCACATCTGAGCAGTGTCACATATTCATCAAAATGTTGTCAGCACCTGGAGGAGTTCCCATTTAGGTGGAGCACAGGTAGCAGAAAGTGTACTCTAATGACAGTAGAAGGGCAAGTAAAATTATTAAAATTATTGTAATTAAGCAAAAATAGAGGCTGTAAAGGTAATGCGTCAGATGAGAGAGGAACTTGCTGAAAAGTGAGTGCTGTAGAAAAGTTTCAATGAGAAAGGTAGTGGAAAAAGATGGTTATGGGAGTACTTGGAGCACCAAGATGGCCGCCGACCTCCAGGGATAGGCCGAAGCCGCGGACTTTCCTAGTGATTGTATCCGGTCGGGCGAGCGCCTTTTTCAGTGCGAGATGTAGGCTCAGAGCGGATCTTTGGGGAGGAGAAGCTGTTACTCACTGTGTCCCAGGGGTCAGGCAGGGCAGATCCATCCCAGGCCGGTGTCCAGCTCCCCAGATAGTGTAGGTCAGAGGCTCCAGGTATGTAGCAGGCCGCGGGGCAACACCAGGCCGTAGCGCAGCGGAGCGGAGGGATCGGGCTTCCAGGCAGACCTCAGGTGACCCCCCTCGCCGTTCCCCCGACAGGTCGGCAGCCACTCGCCGAGGATGAGCGTCCGCTCGGCTCCCGGCTCACTGGGGCGGCAGGCTAGAGGCTCCGATCGGGCCGTAGGCCCCAAGATGGCGGCGGGAGTCTCTGCCAGGAGCAATCCACAGGCCCGGGGAACCGAAAACAGCAAGAGTCCACAAAAATAACACTCCGGGCGCCAAGCAGGGCGGCCCCAGGGGCTGATAAAGTGTAAAGCAGGCTCTCAGGAGAGAGTTAGAGCCCGGATGGCAGCAGATTCTCTGTGGCTTGGAGGAGCTCAGCCAGAACACGTCCTCCACCTTGCTCATCCAGACACGCCCCCCCCCCCAATTCTTCATATGCCCGCATGTTTCATTGGCGATGTCTCATGGAGGAGGAGTTAAAATTGTTTTTGGGCCCCTTACATTCAATATGGGGCTTAAAAAGAAACATTTTTTGCATGCCTACTGGTCCACCCACCCCATCCACCACATGCCGATTTATTCTGCTGTCATGTCCAGGACACGCAATGACATGATCATGCGCTTCCTACATTTCAATGACAACTCGCAGTGGCCTCCCCAAGATCATCCCAACCACGACACACTTTACTGGCTGGCTGAAGTTCAAACAATATATTTCCAGTAAGAGGGCCAGATATGGTTTGAAACAAAATAAACTTTGCGAAAGAGCCACAGGATATGTGTACGCCTTCTGCGTGTATGAAGGCAAAGACTCCCAGCTCCAGCCCCCTGAGTGCCCAACATACTGTATATCGGAACCAGTGGAAAAATTGTCTAGGACCTGTCATATCCCCTGCTCAAAAAAGGCTATCATATACAGTTGTGCTCATAAGTTTACATACCCTGGCAGAATTTATGATTTCTTGGCCATTTTTCAGAGAATATGAATGATAACACAAAAAACTTTGATTTCACTCATGGTTAGTGTTTGGCTGAAGCCATTTATTATCAATCAACTGTGTTTACTCTTTTTAAACCATAATGAAAGCAGAAACTACCCAAATGACCCTGATCAAAAGTTTACATACCCCAGTTCTTAATGCCGTGTATTGCCCCCTTTGACATCAATGACAGCTTGTGTGGTATTTGTGGATGAGGCTCTTTATCTTCTCAGATGGGAAAACTGCCTATTCCTCTTGGCAAAAAGCGTCCAGTTCCTGTAAATTCTTGGGCTGTCTTGCATGAACTGCACGTTTGAGATCTCCCCAGAGTGGCTCAATGATATTGAGGTCAGGAGACTGAGATGGCCTCTTCAGAACCTTCACTTTATTCTGCTGTAGCCATTGACAGGTCGACTTGGCCTTGTGTTTGGGATCATTGTCAAGTTGGAATGTCCAAGTACGTCCCATGCGCAGCTTTCTGGATGATGAATGCAAAAGCTCCTCCAGTATTTTTTGATAACATACTGTATTCATCTTGCCATAAATTTTGACCACATTTCCTGTGCCTTTGTAGCTCACACATCCCCAAAACATCAGCAATCCACTTCTGTGTTTTACAGTAGGAATGGTGTACCTTTCATCATAGGTCTTGTTGACTCCTCTCCAAATTAAGCGTTTATGGTTGTGGCCAAAAAGCTCAATTTTGGTCTCATCACTCCAGATGACTGTGCCAGAAGGTTTGAGGCTTGTCTCTGTGCTGTTTGGCGTATTGTAAGAGGGATACTTTATGGCATTTGCATAGTAATGACTTTCTTCTGGCGACTCGACCATGCAGCCCATCTTTGCATCTTGAAACAGCAACACCACATGTTTTCAAAGAGTTCTGTATTTCACCTGTTATTTGTGGGTTTTTATTTGCATCCCAAACAATTTTCCTGGCAGTTGTGGCTGAAATTTCAGTTGGTCTTCCTGACCATGGTTTGGTTTCAACAGAACCCTTCATTTTCTAATTCTTGATTAGAGTTTGAACAATGCTGATTGGCATTCTCAATTCCTTGGATATCTTTTTATATCCCTTTCTTGTTTTATACAGTCCAACCACCTTTTCCTGCAGATCCTTTGACAATTCTTTTGCTTTCCCCATGACTCAGAATCCAGAAACGTCATTGCAGCACTGGATGAAAGATGCAAGGGTCTGTCAGGAGTCCAGAAACTCAGTGACCTTTTATACACACACACTAATTACAAGAAAACAGATCACAGGTGAGGATGGTTACCTTTAATAGCCATTCAAACCTGTTTGTGTCAACTTGTGTGCATGTTATCAGGCCAAAATCACCAGGGTATGTATACTTTTGATCAGGGTCATTTGGGTAGTTTCTGTTGTGATTATGATTTAAAAAGAGTAAACACAGTTCATTTATAATAAAAGGCTTCAGCCAAACACTAACAATGAGTGAAATCATTTTTTTGTGTTATCATTCATATTCTCTGAAAAATGGCCCAGAAATCATAAATTCTGCCAGGGTATGTAAACGTATGAGCACAGCTGTATACGTGGACAATTATTACATCAGTTTGTCCCTTTTCCGTTACCTGTACTGTGAAAAAAACCCTGGCCTGTGGTACCTCCAGAAAAAATAGGAAGGGCATCCCACAAAATTTAGTAACAATAAAGCTAGAAAAGGAGAAATCCACAAATATAAGGAACGAGGCCGTGAAGTGGAGGGACAAGAGAGATATTTATGTAGAGTTGCCACCTTCTGTCCACCATCCACAATGACACCTTGGTGGAGATTTACAGAAGACGCAGTCCCATTGTAAAGTCTGAATGCTTCCACGATTATAATCAGTTCATGGGGGGTGGATTTAAACGACCAGATGCTACAACCATATTTATCAACACGAAAGTCCCATTTCTGGTATAAAAAGGTCGCATTTTATCTCTTCCATATGGCCATGTATGATTCATATATCTGCTATCAAAAGTCAACAGAAAGGCCCAGCACCTACCTTAAATATATTGAAGATATTGTCACTGCCCTGATCTACCAGCAAGGATCTCCCCAGGAAACATTCGCTCTGATTGTGTCGACTTCATCAGCAACATTTTCCTGAAAAATTCCCCCTCACAGAATCAGGAAGAAGACGCCAAAAGAAAAGTTGTGTATGCAGCAGAGAAGGAGTTAGAAGAGACACTAGTTATCATTGTCCCCAATGTCCCTCCCAACCTGGCCTATGCATCGGAGAATGCGGCAGACGTTATCACACATCTATAAGATATTAGTTCCCCTTATTTAAAAAAAAAAAAATGCCATTTCCCTGTTTCAAATACATATGTGGATCTTTTGCCTGCTTCCACGTTAACTGACCCTGGCCTGTTCACTGACGATGCCTCTGCCTGCCGTTTTAAATGTTTCTAAACCATGTTTATGCCTTCCACTTGCACCGACCCCGGCCTGTTAATCAACCATGTTTTTTGCCTGCCACTTGGACTGATCTTTTGCCCTTATACTTTAGTACACAGGGGTCCCACATATGTGAGGGGCTTCAGAATAGTGTTCTGAGTAAAGAAAACCAGTTCTTGGTTTTCTCTGTGTTTTGTAATTCCCAGAACAGGCTCCGGAGACCGGAGGCTTCAAAGAGATTTGGGTGGGAGAAGCCTCTACCCAGGCCCCATTCTTTCCTGACAGAGGCCCTAATCTTTATGGTCCTTCCTGCTGCCTAAAACAATACTTTGGCTTGAGCTGACCATTTCACTGCCTTTAATGACCCAGGACTCTATGGACCACGTTCCTTCCTGCTGCCTGGACCAATACTTTGGCTGTATTGGCCATATCTCTGCCTGCTGCCTCTACAGACTATGGACAGTATTGCTGCATGGACGATTCCTTTTGCTACTGCTGACCTCATCCCTATTAGTTGTGTAATTTATGCTCCTAGAACGCCTGAAGGTGGCTACTTGGATGTTGGGCCTCTGTATGTGACCAGGCTGTGTAAAAGTCTCACACATGTGGTATTGTCATAGTCAGGAGAAGTAGCAGAATGTATTTTGGTGATGTTATTTTTGCTATGTACTAGGGGTCGACCGATTATCGGAGCTGATATTCACATTTTTCAAATAATCGGTAATGGTTAGAAACTTACTGATATTGCCGATATTACTGATATTGGTCAGAGCTCCTTCCTCTGTCCCTGCACTGAGCTCGCTGAAGTCTCTGCCAATCTTTGTCAGCGGTACTGGGGGCAGCAGAGAGATGACATAATCTCTCCATGCCCGCCTCGCAACACCGCTGGAGACACAGGTGAGCAGAGAGATAGTTACATTATCTCTCTCTGCCCACCCACATGTGGAAGTTTACCCGCTCGGACGCCACTGGGGAGAGGCTGCCAGAAGTAGTGTAAGTAGTGACAAGCTGAATCTGGGTGGCAGGTGACAAGTGACATGCTGCATCTGGTGGCAGGTGATGGTGATATACAGAATATCGGCATCTGATATCGGCCTGAAAAGCGGACGAAAAATCGGTATCAGTATCGGCCCTGAAAAAACGATATCGGTTGACCCCTACTATGTACACTTTTTTGTGCAAAAAAAAATTAGTTTTCATTTTCTTTCCACATATTCCAAAAACTTGTGGAAAAAAATGACATGTTCAAAAGACTTTTAACTCCTCATAGAATATGCGTTGGGGTGTTTGCTTTCCAAAATGGGGCCATTTGTGGGTAATTCCACTGTCCTGGTACTTCAGGGCCTTCAAAAACGTGATAGGTAGTCAGGAAAATAGTACATCAGGGGTGATCAATTTTCAATGTTTAGCACCATAGCTTGTAGACTCTATAACTTTCACACAGACTAAATAATATAAACTAATTTGGGTTATTAAGATATGTAGCAGTATAAATGTTGGCCCAAATTTATGAAGAAAAATTACTTTTCTCATTCGTTCATTGACAGACACAGGGTTACATCATCTCTGCAGGAGTAGGACTAGGCAGAACAAAAAAACAACTCCTGGCTATGCCCATGGGCTGTCCCCCTTCAGTATATAACCCCCTCCCTGCTCTAGGTATTCAGTTTAGTAGCAAGCAGTAATAGAAGTATCAAAAAACTCCATAGAGGGGTGGGTGCTGTGTCTGTCAATGAACTCGAAACAGATTTTACGGTAAGTAAAAAATCCTATTTTCTCATTCATTCATTGACAGACACAGCCTTCTTTATTCAGAACGGTAGGTACGTCCCAAAGCAGTGCTGAACATGAGGGGTGGGGAAGCAAAAAATCCCAAGGCTAACACAAAAGCCAACCAAGTAACAGGAGTTTCACACAGGGCAAGCTGGAACCCAACCTGAACGATACCCCTTCCAGAGGGATTAGACCCTCTTAACAGCAGCCTGCAAAAAGCTTGCGGCCAAAAAAGGCACCCGCAGATGCCAATCCATTCACTTCGTAGAACTTGTGAAAAATGCGCAACGAACACCTGAAGACAGAAGGCCCAAGACACACTAGGCGCCCGAGAAGAATGCGCCGTAACAGGGAAAGCAGGAACCCGATTTCTGACAGAATAGCCCAGAGTCATAATCTGTCTGATCCATCCAGAAGAAGATCGCAGAAGAAGCAGACAGCCCCTTTCTTGGCCTGTCCGTGAGTACAGAGAGCCTGACCTTCAAACAACTCAGTGGCTGGTTAATACAACCGGATCCCGCAAACCACATCCCGGGCAGAAAAGGCAAATTCCTTGGGATGTGTTGCCAGGGACACAAGAAAGGAAACACAATGTCCTTGTTCAAATGGAAACCTAGGGACGGAACTATAGAAAAGGGCGAAGCACCGCCTAAACCTGGGTAAGGTGAACGAGAAGATAACGCCACCTTTTTTGACACCCTGTGAGCAGAGGTGAAAGCCACAAAGAGGCCACCTTCCGAGACAGATTAAGCAGTGGAATCTCCCGATATTTTGAGAGAGGGAGAGAGAGAGAGCGTCTCCTGGAGAACCGAAAACACCAAATTCAGATCCCACAGCGATAGAAAAAAAACGCACCAGTGGAAACAGACGTCTAACCTCTTGAATAAAAGGTACGCACCAGGGAGCGCGGGACCAGGAGATGCTGAAGATGACCACTCAGGCTGACACCTGGCCCTCGATGGTACTCAAGGCGCATTCCTGCTAAACCCCCCATAAATGGAGGTCGGAATTGGAGTCACCTAGAAAGAACAAGGATGAATGCCTGGTGATTCACACCAGGATATATGCGCTCTCCACACCCGGAGGTTTAAACCTCCTAAAAGATGGACTACCTAGCCATCAACAGTGTCGGAACTGCTGCACCTGACTCAACACAGCCAGGCCGTTAAAACCAGTGACTCTAAGGCAGGATGGAAGAACGGCCCTGGGACCATAGATCCTTCCTGAGAGGCAGTCAACGAGGAACAACGTAAAAAATCCTATTTTTTTGCAAAATGTTATAATAGAAACTACAAGAAGTGTTTTTTCTTCAAAACTTGCACTCTTTTTTTGCTTATATCGCAAAAAAATAAAAAAACTCAGTGGTCATTAAATACCACCAAAAGAAAGCTCTATTTGTGTGAAAAAAATTATAAAAATGTTGTTTGGGTACAGTGTAGCATGACTGAGTAATTGTTATTCAAAGTGTGAGAGCACTGAAAGCTGAAAATTGGTTTAGGCAGGAAGGGGGTAAAAGTTCCCTGTACTGAAGTGGTTAATATTGAATGAATAATAATGATGATGATAATAATAAAACTAATAATACTATGATTATCAATAATAATAATAAGAAGAATATCAATAGTAATAATTATATTATTAATAACACATGCAAATGAATATATACATGGGTTTATATAACATCCTACTACACAACACAACGCTGCCTGCTTTAACCCCTTGTTTGCTGTACTATACAAGGTTGCAGGGCACTTGCAGAGTGGACTCATTCACTTGAAAGGGTCATGCTTGGCAGGTGCCACACCCACCAACCATAACTCCTGCTGCACCCCTGGCCACTGCAGCTAAAGAAGGTGTGGTTGGGGCCAGGGTGATAAAACACGTCTTAACTATGGGGTTTGACGACCCCCCAAACTGCAAATGTAAATGAACCCTTACTGTTCTGAGCCCCTTATAAGGCTACTGATGTGCTGTGGCTTACCTCCACCATTGGTGCAGCGCAGTGCATCTGCAACTTCCTGGGTTAGCTGCACTTTGTCATAGACTTCTATTATGTCCTGCAGGTGTGGTGCAAGCTCACCAAAACTCCTGCATTCAGGAGAGACCCCCAGAGTCGGAAGAAGACCCCCGGAGCGGCCTAATAAATTACTTTAAAAACCTGTGTACTGTGTTTTTTTATTGACACTTTTTTCCCTAGGTGAATGGGTAGGGGTACGATGTACCCCATACTCATTCACGTAGGGTGGGGGGCTGGGATCTGGGGGCCCCCTTATTAAAGGGGGCTCCCGGATTCCGATAAGCCCCTCGCCCGCAGACCCCGACAACCAACGGCCAGGGTTGTCGGGAAGAGGCCCTTGTCCTCATCAACATGGGGACAAGGTGCTTTGGGGTGGGGGGCCCGCATGGCGCCCCCCCGCCCCAAAGCACCCACCCCCATGTTGAGGGCATGTGGCTTGGTACGGTGCAGGAGTGGGGGGGCTCGCTCGTCCCCACCCCCATTCCTGACCGGCTGGGCTGCGTGCTCGGATAAGGGTCTGATATGGATTTGGGGGGGACCCCCACGCCGTTTTCTGGTGTAGGGGGTTCCCCTTAAGGTCCATACCAGACCCAAGGGCTTGGTATGCTCTTGGAGGGGGAATCCATGCTAGTTTTTTATTTAAAATTTGGCGGAGTTCCCCCTCAAGATTCATACAAAACACAGTGCCGGGCATTGGAGGGGATCCAAGTCGGATCTCCGTTCATTGAAAATCGGATGCATGCCGGCTTCATGTCGCAGGGCAAAGTCGGATCCAAAGTAGGACGGCTGTCGTGTCGCACCAGTGTGAACTCAGCCTTAATGTATAAATATCATACATCTAACAATTAAATTATTCCAAAATAGATGTCAAAATCAGTTATTGTATCAATTAACAAATAAATCGGCATATAAAGGATCAAAAAAGGAACAAAAAAATAGAAACAAAATCACATAAATGCACACACAAAAATGATCTCAAAAATGTCCTATATTTCAATAAGGCTGTTGAATCAGCCAAAGACCTGTTCAGGGTGCACGCCATCTTTCTTGTCCTGTATATATCCATTAAACCTATAAGAAACATGAATACATCTCACACAAGTCTATAAAAACAAATATAGGTCATAATCTCTGTTCATTCCTTCAGGGTGCAATGATCTCAGTTTATTTATCCACCAAACCTCTCATTGTTTTAGTTTGAGTATCCTATCACTCCCTCTCCGATCTCTAGGTACCTCCTCTAAAATCATGAATCGCAAATCTGAATCGCTATCACCCTGCTTTAGAAAATGCCTGGAAACAGGCAAACCTGGCTGCTTATGTCTAATGGTACTGCGATGCTGGGCAATCCTATCTTTAATTTTCTGTGTGGTTTCACCAATGTAAATCAAATGGCAGGAACATATTAGAATATAAATAATATATGAGGATTGACAAGTATGAAAACCTTTTACAGTAATTTTTTCACCACTAACTGAATGGACATAATGATCACCCTTCATCAATAGATTATACCGAATACAGTTCAAGCAAGGAAAACAGCCATTCCTCTTTTTACCCAAAAAGGTCATTTTAGATTGATATACCCTCGGCCGATATTCAGACCATACTAGTGAATCTCTAATTGTCCTGTTCCTCCTGTATGCTTTCATAGGTACATGCTGAAATTCTTCTATCTGGGGGTAAACTCATCTGAGTAATGGACAATTTTTTCTAATGATTTTAAAAATGTCCTCACTGTAACTGTGAAATTGGAAAATGAAGGGTAATCTCCTCACTCCACATTTACGTTTGTCTGTGGTGACCCTCATCTCATCCTGTAAAAGTTTGTTACGTTCTTGTGCAATAATATTTGCAGGGTATCCCCGCTCTCTGAACTTATAGCACATGTCATCCAATCTAGTCTCTCTCACTGTAATGTCACTGACAATACCTCTTACCCTACACAGTTGGCTTCTTACAATCGATCTAAAGACATGTGGTGGATGGAAGCTGTCAAAAGACAGCAACTGATTTTGATTGATGGGTTTTGCGTATAAATCAGATTCTATCCGATTCTGATTAATGTAGATCCTAATGTCTAAGAAAGGAACAGAACTACCCCTCACATCCATTTTAAACTTGATATTGTGGTAGTGGGACCCTGTGCTACCTGGAAGAATGCTGTTTTACGCCAGATTTTGGAGAGACGGGCACGCTGATTGCACAGCTGTGTGCTGGGCTATTTAGTTGTTACCTGACTATGGCTCAGGGCCCCACTCAACACACAGGAGGTCTGTGCATGGGAGTCATGTGGACTACATTTCCTCTGCAGGAGATAGAGGCTGCATGGGGCAGCCAGAGCATGCATTTCTGCAGGAGGCAGATGTAGTTTGTGACAGAGCAGCAAGGAGCTGATTGGGAGTAAGCTAGGAGAGAGCTTGACTCTAAAGCCTTGTACACACAATCGGATTGTTGGCCAACAAAACCGTGGACTTTTGTCCGAAGGGCATTGGCCCAAACTTGTCTTGCATACACACGGCACACAATTGTTGGCCAACAAATACGAATGTAGTGACGTACTACGTTCTTTTTCAGCACTTTAGTGCCACCCTTTGGGCTCTTTCTTCTAATTTCGTGTTATTAGAAGTTTGGTGAGTGTTGATTTGCGCTTTTCATTTCGCGCTTTTCATTTCGCCCTTTTCATTTCGCACTTTATTATTGGCCTTGGAGTTATTGCTTTGACATTTTTTTGGTTGAATAATGATTTGATTTGGTATATTTTCTATATTTTTGGATACATAGAATGCACTTTTTGGTTAAGTTCTATTGGCAGATAGCATGTCTAATTTAATTTGTTTTCTTTTTTAATGCACAATAAAAAAAAATGTGGAGAATAATACTTGGCTATGTGTTTTACTTCAAATGACAGTTTGGGAGTAGGCAGTTACATTTAAAAAAATACAATGTAAAATTGACAAGGGACACCAACAAAGTTGTATCTTTGATCTTAAAAACTACGGGATAATGGTGTTGTGGTAACTTGCACAAATAATAAAAAAAAAAAAAAAAAAAAAAAGCATAATAATATTATTCTTGATATCACTAGAAAAAAAAAGCCTTTGAAAATTTGTTTACAATAACTCCATCAGTATCACCAGCAAAGCAGCTTCATTATTATCCCATTAAAGAAGAAAATTATGCACTGCATTTCGAGATTTTATATTTTGGCACGCCACGAATGTTAAATTCTCCAATGGAGCATACACACGGTCGGATTTTCCACCAACAGCCTGTCATCGAACATTTCCCATCGGAAAGTCTGATCGCGTGTACAAGGCTTTAGAAACTCTTTTGGTCTGAGGAGCAGACCTAAGGCCTAGGCTGGAGGCCTGAAGCAGCCATGTGGCAAGAGAGTAAGCCAGGAGGCTGAAGTATTTTGATTGTGCAAGATACAGTAATGGTGGAACCCCCTGCATGGGCTACTGATGTCTTTTGTGAACTTTTCCGATCTTTTAAATAAAAGTGGGCTACCAGGCCCTTAAAAATACAGTTTTGGACTGGTGCACTCATTGAAAACGCACCTACTGCTTGAGTCTGATCACCCCAATCTTACATATGATGGAGATATTGCTTTGGGCAGAGATGGAAGAATTCCAGATCCTCACATACCAATAACAGTGAGTAGCAAGAAACTCTATGTTTTGCAGCAATGCTGTGAGTGGCAGTTAATGTGAACCCAGTGGAGTCTGCATGTGAAAGTGTGCTGATTGCAAGTCTTAAAGAGACAGTACACCATATTTTCCTGTGTTAAAAGGAACTGTGTTAAAAAGTGTTGTGTGCCTGACTGCAGAGATGGGGCGGTCAAAACACAAAAAGGAAGCAATGTTTGCTGAGATGAGAGACAGAACCCTGTGGTTGGATGGGTTGTTACCGACAGAACAAGCCCCAGACTGGTGCAAGATGCATTTGGCCACACTGGAGCAAAGGGAAAAAGAAAGCAACGCTGGGACAAGGAGACCAGTTATTAATGGGCAGAGTCCTAAGCTTGCAAGAGGATGCAGTGTGGAAAGCCTAGGGAAGAGCGGTGCAGTGAGTGGGGGCATGCAGTCTCCAAGTGCCCTTTGTCCCAGGCTCCAGTGCAAAGTCACCTAGCAAAGCAAAGGTCTGCATCTGTGTTTGGGAAGCCTGCTCTAAGTGCCAGGAGTGAGCAACAGACTTACCAGAAGTTTGAAAGGAGTGCGGTTGCCCATAGCCTGACAAAGGGGTCCTGCTCGGCTCCGAAACGTTGCACCTTCCTTTGTGATGTGGTCTTTTTCATTAAAACTTTTTGGACGAAAATTGCTGATCCATGGTGTGCTGATGAATATGTACGCTTGTTTGCTGTTTCCAGGACCCAACTGGTAATCTCTGCAGCACCCACCATTTTATGAGCCATTTCTACCAGGAATATTGATCAGACGGTTGCCCATAGCAACGCCTGTGATGTCAGGTCTGTGGACCGCAAGACAAAGATATTGCCTACAGAGGATTGTGGCAAGTTTAAAGCAACACGGCTTCATGGAAAGAGAAGTCTACGTGTTTTGGAGAGCCAGCAAAGTGCAGCTGGGAGATCACTGTTTCTGTTAGAAACAGGAAAAAATGTGCCAATGGGAAGGAGGGGCTGCAGGGAAGAGGTAGTCCACCATCACCACAGAGATGCCAGTGATATTCTGCATGTTTGGAGAGTGCCATCTCCCATAGCAACCTGAGAAAGTCGCTTTACATAAAGGAGGAGCAACAGCAGAAAAGTGGCTCCACTTTCCCTTAGAGATGTGAGTGAAGTTGTTTCATGCCTGGAATGTGGTCAAGTAGGGCATGGTATTTTTACTTGCCCCAGATTCTGGAATACAGCTTAGCGTAATGATTTTGAGGAAAAGCCTGTATCTGCAATCCCAGGTTCCTGTTCCAAGGTAGTGGCTGTTGCTGCTGGCAACAGAGAAGCTGTTTTTGCTACAGGGGATATTAGAGCGTCCAAGAAGCCTGGAATGTTGCCCTGCGTCCATGTGGGGGCATTAGTCTGTGAGAGCACAGCCAAGAAGGGACTGCACCCTCAATTGACGTGTTCATTACCTGCCAAATCTAATGCCCCGTACACGCGGTCGGATTTTCCGATGGAAATGATCGATCGGAGCGTGTTGTCGGAAATTCCGACCGTGTGTGGGCTCCATTGGACATTTTCCATCGGATTTTCCGACACACAAAGCTTGAGAGCAGGCTATAAAATTTTCCGACAACAAAATCCGATCGCGTCAATTCCAACCGTGTGTGGCCAGTTCCAACGCACAAAGTGCCACGCATGCTCAAAAGAAATTCCGAGACGGAACAGCTCGGTCTGGTAAAATTAGCATTCGCAATGGATACAGCACTTTCGTCACGGTGCAATGTTAAAAATGGTTTAATACAGCGCACTCTCTTCTTCTTTATAATGTGAGAAGAATGAAGTAGTTTTGCTGCTCATATTCACACAGACTTCTCACAAACTTCTTTCTTTATTATTTATCGGGATTCCCTCAATATATTTTGATTTGTCACATCTGATAAAATTATTTTTGTGTTGTTTTATTTATTTTTTTTTTTTTTAGGTTTGTGTTTTTTTCAAGGATGATCTTTGTTTTATTTTATTTTTAGTTTTACTCCAGAATATTTTTGTGTGTGTTTTGTGTGTCAAGTTACCACAACACCATTTATATCTTGTATTATTTAATCTCAAGGAGATTGTTTGGTGTTGGTGTCCCTTGTTAATTTCACATTGTACTTTAGAAATGTACCTGAATCCTCACAAACAAATTGTCCTTTTTGAAGGAAAAAACACATAGGAGAGTATAATTGAAACAAAAAATCCTTTATTAATGGCTCAGAACCAAACAAAGAGGGAGGCAACACTGGAGAAGCAGCAGAAATTAGCGAAGCCTTGGACCCCCAGGGCAGACATCAATTCTTTAACATCAAAATTGGTGGCCTGAGGAGTCCTTATCTAAGGGAGTGCAGTCTGGTCCAGAAGTCCCAGAGATCCGGAAAGCAGCAGATGACATCTGTGTCCCCAGGCTGTGGTACTACAAGAGCCTGCATATTTTGCCAGACCAGACTGAACCCAGGGTCATCACTCTCTGGTCTTCTTTCCACGCTTCCTTCCTGGCTGTGGCTCTGCTGTTGGAGATGTGGCAGGAGGAGGAGTAGGACCTGGAGGAGGAGGAGGACTAGTAGGACCTGGAGGAGGAGGAGGAGGAGGAGTAGGACCTGGAGGAGGAGGAGGAGGACCATGTGTGAGGTCACAAATGTGTGTAGCAGATGTTATTTGGCCCCTCAACCCCTTATTGAGAGCTTCCAACACTAAGGACTCACACCTGAGTTGTTGGCCCTCCTCCATCCGCTGCATTTTGCAGGCAATTATGCCAGCAAAGTCCTCCTCCACAGTGTGGGGGGCTCTCAGGGCCTCTGTAGCCTTCCAAAAGAGGCCTATGGCAGCCTCCTCCAGGGTACTCCTCTTCCTGCCACTTTCTCTTTGCAGGTGTAGTGGAGGGACCTGCATATCAGGCAGCCTGCTCGGCCCGGCCACCTCCTGGCTGAGACTTCCCTGTGTATGAAAAAGGGACATGGTTTTAGTTTTTGCATCATCAATCACAATCATAAATTAGTACTCCAAACTAACATCTAGTTAACATCATTGATTGGACAAGCAGAAATATTTTGAGAAATGCTATACCTGGCTCAATCTGGGCTCCTCCACATGTTGCTACCTGGAAGGCCCAGGTTGGGCGTCAGAAGCCTCAGCTGGGGGGGGAAGGAAGCGTGGAAGGAAGACTGGAGAGTGATGACCTGGGTTCCGTCTGACCTGCCAGAAAATGCAGCCTGTCATAGTACCACAGCCTGGGGAGATAAATGTCATCTGCTGCTCCGGATCTCTGGGAATCCTGGACCTTTGTGTGCTCCCTTAGATAAGTGCTCCTCAGGCCACCAATTAGGATCTTCAAATAGGTCATGTCTGCCGTGGGGACCACCGTCTTCAAAAATTCCAGCAATTGATCCAGCGCTGCCTTCCTCTTTGTTTGGTTCTTATAATGTGGGTGGTTTATCTCCCACAGACAAGGCAGCTCCCTGAACATATCTATGAAGATTGCCATAAAGTCGGTATCTTTCAAGATATCCATTTTCACTGCAAGACACAACACAAGACAAATCCTAATGTCAGGCCAAACTCTCCTAATCTTGTTACAATATAGGCCTCAATCTAGAAGCAGTATAGGCCCAAGTTTGGCTCTTACCTTCGTTATCACGATCGGCGCCTCCGATACTCCTTCCTTCGCTCACAGATCGTACGTACTAAGCACGCGTGTTACGCTTTATACACACTGTGCATGCGTGTAACTCCGCCCGCCCCTGACGTTCTTTCTAGTCTATTCCCCGCCCCTTTTCGTTCGGCGCAGTGGGGGAAGAGCACATGGCGGAGTCAGAGCAGGTGCCTGCTAATTATAGCAACGAGGAGGAGGGGGATGAAAGCCCGGAGCCAGAAACGTCCCGATCCAGAAGGAGATGATTTAAGGCCTCAAATATGTCCTTTGGGGAGATGTTGGAGATGGTCGACATCCTGAAGAGGGCCGACTATGACGGGAAGTATGGACCTTACCCCAACCCCAATGTCTGAAAGACCAAGATCATGGCGAAAGTGGTCAAAAGTCTGCACCGGAATTTCGGGGTATTTGGTTGTGTAGATGGGTTTGTTACTAGAATGAAATGCAAGCTAGATTCTGTGTAAGGAGAGGACACTCAGCAGCAGTTTTCACATCTGGACACTGGAGCACTAGTGTGGGACACCAGAACAAACTTTTTATTAGGGGGCCCACACAGGTGCTCCAGTGTATACTATAGGGGTGTCTCCATCTGTGAAGCTTGTACAAGACAGGTAAGTATTCAAGCTTGACAAAGGACACAACAAATTCTACATCTTGGAACTCTGCCAAAATAGACAATTGTACCCCACTTCCAAGCAATGTTTCATATTTATAGTTCTGCCATCAAATATCTGTGTGCTAAGTATGTATGTATTGGTATTCCGCGCTTAGGACGGGCTTGTAACCCAACTGCAGCCCCCCAGATAAAGAAAGCACCTAGGTGCGATCCAAATGCTATAAACCCTGAGAAAATAGGGGATTGGCGCTGTTCACTGGTGAAAAAATAAATTAAACTATAAACAGACTCTTAACACAAGGGGAACGCTACACCACAATTCTGGGTGAATGAAAAGTGAAACACAGTAAAATGGTATGTGTAAATAAATGTACTTGCTAAAAATACCATGTGCAAATTGCCCAAAGTGAAGTTATATAAAATAATGGATAAAGCTCCAAACAATAATATAAGTGAATGATCAATCAGGTGTATAAAAAATAAAATTTCACAAGATCCAAGGATAATAATCATTGAAAGGTATAAGTGAATTATGCCCTAAGAAAACACAAACACAGTGTTGCCCACTCCAGAGTGGTGTATATACTAGTAAAGTGAGATTGGATGGTGTTCAAAAAATAAAAAATAATAAAACCAAAAAAAGGACAATTTACATATGGTGTGCATAAAAGTGTGGTGTTAAGGATAAAAATTAATAAACGAAAAAAATATAAAATTAATAAATGAAAAAAATGAAAAAGTCCATGCATGCAAAAAATTCCAGAAAATGCCAAAAATTGCTGTATATATTAAAATGCTATAAATATGAAAAAAAGTCCAGTGTGCATAAAAAGTTCTTGTGCAACAAGCTAGTGTATCTTCAAATGGTTCCAGGTAAGTCCGTCCCAATAGATATATACTGTCCTGTGTGGAGCCCCCTCTAGTGCCCCCACTCACCGGAACGCCCAACCCCTGCAGGGGTAATAGGCATGTAGATGTAAATCCTATGATCCAAGCGGTCGGTGTCCCCTTCACCACCTGCTCTCCACTTGTGTCACCAGATCGCTCTCAAACGGCATCCACCCGGACAGCATACCATGTGCAGGGAGAAGAGAAGAGCCTCATAGTGTGATTCCAAATATAACTTTATTAAGCTCAGGCTTACATAAAATGAAAAAAATGTATGAACTAAAATCAAACAACTCTCTGCCAGCTGGCTCCACGCCAGAAGCCGCAGGCAGTGCAGTGTTAGCGGCGTGCGTTCCACGACCGACTGCCAAAACCGGAAGTAAAGGACATAAACAGAAGGAAAAAAGGACGTATGCGTACCAAGAGGCCATGCCTTACGCGTTTCGTCATCAAGACGGCATCCGACTCTTGATGACGAAACGCGTATGACGTCTTGATGACGAAACGCGTAAGGCGTGGCCTCTTGGTACGCATACGTCCTTTTTTCCTTCTGTTTATGTCCTTTACTTCCGGTTTCGGCAGTCGGACGTGGAACGCTCGCCGCTAACACTGCACTGCCTGCGGCTTCTGGCGTGGAGCCAGCTGGCAGAGAGTTGTTTGATTTTAGTTCATACATTTTTTTCGTTTTATGTAAGCCTGAGCTTAATAAAGTTATATTTGGAATCACACTATGAGGCTCTTCTCTTCTCCCTGCACATGGTATGCTGTCCGGGTGGATGCCGTTTGAGAGCGATCTGGTGACACAAGTGGAGAGCAGGTGGTGAAGGGGACACCGACCACTTGGATCATAGGATTTACATCTACATGCCTATTACCCCTGCAGGGGTTGGGCGTTCCGGTGAGTGGGGGCACTAGAGGGGGCTCCACACAGGACAGTATATATCTATTGGGACGGACTTACCTGGAACCATTTGAAGATACACTAGCTTGTTGCACGAGAACTTTTTATGCACACTGGACTTTTTTTAATATTTATAGCATTTTAATATATACAGCAATTTTTGGCATTTTCTGGATTTTTTTGCATGCATGGACTTTTTCATTTTTTTCATTTATTAATTTTATATTTTTTTCATTTATTAATATTTATCCTTAACACCACACTTTTATGCACACCATATGTAAATTGTCCTTTTTTGGTTTTATTATTTTTTATTTTTTGAACACCATCCAATCTCACTTTACTAGTATATACACCACTCTGGAGTGGGCAACACTGTGTTTGTGTTTTCTTAGGGCATAATTCACTTATACCTTTCAATGATTATTATTCTTGGATCTTGTGAAAATTTATTTTTTATACACCTGATTGATCATTCACTTATATTATTGTTTGGAGCTTTATCCGTTATTTTATATAACTTCACTTTGGGCAGTTTGCACATTCTTTGGTATTTTTAGCAAGTACATTTATTTACACATACCATTTTACTGTGTTTCACTTTTCATTCACCCAGAATTGTGGTGTAATGTTCCCCTTGTGTTAAGAGTCTGTTTATAGTTTAATTTATTTTTTTCACCAGTGAACAGCGCCAATCCCCTCTTGTGTGCTAAGTATACCCTTTTAATTCACATAGGGGAGACCAGAGACCCCCCACCTCTGGAAGAAGGGGAAATCCCCCAAACACAAGCAGAGCAGGAGAAGGAAGAAGACATGGTGGAACTAGTCACCACAACAGGTGAGTGTCTGCGACCACAGGCTCAGGTAAGAGATGGATGCTGGCATATTTATAATACATGTTTTTTTTTTGGTTTCTCTCTTTTTAGGTGATCGTGATGTTGTGGATCCAGGGCATTTCACCTCGGAAAGTGCACAGATCCTGATCGGGGAGATCATGGGGTGTAATTTAGCATTGGAAAACCTCAAGAAAAACATCAATGATGTTATTAAAAAAAATAATAACATCATTGATGTTTTGGGGAGAGTTTAAAACCCCTCCAAATCCCTTTGTTTTTTGGTTTGCTACAATGTTAAAAATGTTTTAGCGATTTTTAGAAAAGCCAAATTTTGAAGATGCACACAGTGTGTCAACATGTGCTATCTGCCATCACAGGAGATCAATGGACGCGTTTTGGGGGTGCAACCCCTTCCTCAATAATAAAGTAGCTGAGAGGAAGGGGTTGCTCCCCCAAAACACGTCCCTTGATCCCCCGTGATGGCAGCTAGCACATGTTGACATTTGTAAATTGGTGTGCATCTTCAAAATTTGGCTTTTCCTGGGGTGACTTCACCCCATCTGAACGTAATATCAAACACAGTTTCTAAATACTCATGTCTGATATTGCCTTCAAGTTCTCCAAAATGTGAACTTTGTAAGTTCAAGATTTGTGTCTTTCTTGTTGTTTTGAAACATGCCTGTTTTATCTTAAATGGACATTTCTATTTTTGATAATGCCACCCCAAAAATTGTTATACAACAAACATGTTGGTTTGTTTTAAAAACCTTTTCTAAATGCACATGTGATTGTGCTGGTATTAAAAAGATTGTTATTAATCAAGAATGTGTGGATTATTGTCTCAACGCTACAACACTTTTGTGGTGCTCTAATTGCTGCTTTCTGTGACAATGGGTGTTATTTCCTAAGGGCAAATCCACTTTGCACTTCAAGTGCAGTTTCAGTGCAGTTTCAAGTGCACTTGTAGTGCAAAGTGTCTTTACCTTTAGTAAATAACACCCAACAGTGCTTTGTAAGGTTACTCAATCGCGCCATTTTCTGGACTCCCCACATTTCTGTCAGGGTCAGCTAAAACAAACCAAAGCAGTAAATGTCACCAAAGATTTGCTTTTTTTTTGTTTATTTCATCAAGGTTTCACAAATTGTCTGGCATATTGATGGCCCCCCTACCCACAAAGAACTCAAGGTATCTTTGCTGGACATCACGGGCACTCAGGGAGGGCAAGCCAGGACGGCCACTTTCAAGCGCCGTCAGGGAGGTTTCATTTATAATTCCGGCCTCAGGCCCAACTGAGCCAGCATAGTTGGCAGAATGTTGCCATAAAAAGTTATGTAGAACACAGCACGCCAGGATTACATGATTCAGTTTATACTCCGCCATATGGATGGGTGTAAGAAATAGGCGGAACCGGCTGGCCATGATTCCAAATGTGTTCTCCACCACTCTTCTGGCTCTGGCCAGCCGGTAATTAAAAACCCTCTGGTCCGGGGTGAGGGTCCTCATCAGGAATGGCCGCATAAGGTGGTCCCCCAGCACAAAGGCTTCATCCGCAACGAAGACGAATGGGAGTCCTTCCACATTGTCTTCTGGAGGTGGCAAGTCCAAGCTGCCATTCTGGAGACGCCTGTAAAACTCCGTCTGGGCGATGACTCCACCATCGGACATCCGGCCATTCTTCCCCACATCCACATACAGGAACTCATAATTAGCCAAAACCACCGCCAACATCACAATACTATTGAACCCTTTATAATTATAATAGTATGACCCCCAGTTGGGTGGTGGGATGATGTGGACGTGTTTCCCATCAATTTCCCCTCCACAGTTAGGAAAGTCCCACCGCTGGGCAAAGTGGGAGGCCACAGTCTGCCATTCCTGTGGTGTGGAAGGAAACTGTGGAGGAAAAAGAAAATGAGTCTTTTTGCACATTAAAACATGGAAAGCAGATTAGACACAAACATTCTTGGCCAACATCAAGATAACATTTATTAAGGGAAATTTTACAACACCAAAATATAAGGTACACCTATCATATTCCCCCTGCTCCCCCCTCTCCTGGGCCATTTCTAACATTATAGGGGGGGGACTCTTGGACAGGTAACCCTCTCCACTTCATTGAGAGATGAATGCCTAAATAATGGGTATTACTTTGAACAGCCCCTCCTTAGTTACACTATTGGCAGCCCAATGGACAGGTAAGAAGTGTCATAATACAAAGATATAAATACACACTGTACACATTTGAGCACATTTGGATATTCTGCTATTACCTATCAAGATAATAATAGAATACAAAAACCTTAAACAGTACCATTTGAAAGTATACAGGCAGGCCCTTGCACTACATGCTTTGGGAAATTCATCCATACATCTGAGCACAAAAGAGGTGGGTATAGTGTGTATGGGTTTGGCAAAGTCAGCAGATAGATGATTGAGGATAGATAGAGAATTGGTATCAGCTGACTTAGCAGTTGGGGGGGAGGGAGGGTTAAAAATGATTTGGGGACACCCCAAAAAAAATCTTCTGGAACTCTGCCTGAATTTAAAGCACCAATCACAATTTAAAACATTTTAGGGGGTGTTTGGGGTAAAGCACTACTATGGAGCTGACAAAATACATTGTTAAGTGACTACATGAGGTGAATATATGGGCAGGAGACCATGCTGGGGAGGTAAGTGAAGGCAAATATGTGTGAAGGACAAAAAAAATAATTACATAAAAATCCAGCATGAATGAGGACAAAGGGGACATTCACAGCATATTACAATCATGGTAATTAGGCAATGAGGAAAGAAATACAATATATTATCAAACATTAAATACAATAAAATGTGATATTAAAGGATAAAAATCTTACCTTAATATACTCCTTCTGCAGGACCTGGAGGATGGCAGAACAGGTCTCCGGGATAATGATACCCAGAGCCTGGAGGGAGATGACTGTTGAGAACTTCAAGTCCTGCAGACTTCTCCCCGTCGCCAAGTACCGCAGGGTGGCGACGAGCCTCTGCTCCAGAGTGATGGCTTGCTTTATGCAGGTATCCTGCCTGCTGATATAGGGGGTCAGCAAAACCAACAAACGGTGAAATACGGGGTCCGTCATCCGGAGAAAGTTCCTGAAATCATCAGGATTATTCTCACGGATCTCATGGAGCAAAGGCATGTGACAGAACTGGTCACGCTGAAGCAACCAATTCTTGGTCCATGAACTCCTCCCCACCCTGTTCATGGACTGGACTTGTGTCAAGGTCAGGACCCCAACACCAAGCCCCCACACAGCACGAACTCTATGAGGAGTACGTATACGCAACATGGCTAGAAAACGGTCGGCTGCTCAGAACGAAGTAACAGAACGCACTGAAGAACAGCAAGGCCTGTGAAGAGCGACCTGAAAAACAGCAACGAACGAACAAGAACACAATGACTAATGAAAGTCACGCGTAGCTTGCTGCACGCACTGAAGAGCAGATACAAACCCACAAGCACAAACTGAACCGCAGAAAACGATCTGAAAGCCACGAGTCTGAAAAAGCGCGAATCGTCTCTCACCAAACTTTTACTAACACGAGATTAGCAAAAGGAGCCCAAAGGCCTTTTCTAGTCTCGTCGTACGTGGTTGACGTCACCGCGTTCTTGGCGATCGGAAATTCCGACAACTTTGTGCAACCGTGTGTACGCAAAACAAGTTTGAGCCAACATTCGCCAGAAAAAATCCTAGGATTTTGTTGTCGGAATGTCCGATCAATGTCCGACCGTGTGTACAGGGCATAATGGTAAGACTGTTCTGATTTTATGTGTGAGAGAAACTGAGTTTGTGTTTAATGCAGGTAAAGTAGTGGCAAGTCTGGCGAGAGGACACGCTACCAGGAAAGACTTGCTGCTTTGCAGGGGGGAAGGACAGCTTAATGCTGAACCCACAGCAAGACTGCAAACTGATAAGGACTTGTCTTCAGGCAGTGTAGCAGAAAGACAAGTAGTAAAAATGAATGTGTTGCTCGCTAATGTGATTAAAAATGCTTATGGTGAAAATGTGGTATTGCATCCACAAATGTTAGGGTTGACCACTAAGAAATGTGTGCCATTGCCCCTGTGAAAGGTGCAACAGAGGTGTCCCTGGGGACCATACGGGAGCTCATGGTGTCTGAGCTCAGTTTTTCCCAGGACAACTGTGTCACCGCCCCGACTGACAAGTGTGTTTCACATGAGGTGAAAAGTGATGTACTAAGTATCCTACAATCTCAAACTGCTAATGTGCTAACGCAGCCTATACAAGGCAGGAATGTGGATAATGATAATATTGAAAAGTGTATTACTGACAATGTTAATGGTTTGGTTTTCACTTGCCACGATGCCATTCGTCACACATTGCGGATTGTCACTTGCCACAATGCCACCTGCCACACACTGCAGATTGCCACGACGCCACCTGCCACACATTGCGGATTGCCACGACGCCACCTGCCACACATTGCGGATTGCCACGACGCCACCTGCCACATGTTGCGGATTGTCACTTGCCATTGAATCCACCTGCCACACGTAGCGGATTGTCACTTGCCACATGTACCACATTGTCGCTTGCCACGTCACCTGCCACACGTATCGGATTGTTGCTTGCCACGTCACCTGCCACACATACCGGATTGTCGTTTGCCATGTCACCTGCCACACCTACCGGGTTATCGCTTGCCACGTCACCTGCCACACGTACCAGATTGTCACTTGCCACGTCACCTACCACACATACCGAATTGTCGCTTGCCAAGTCACCTGCCACACGTACCAGATTGTCACTTGCCACATCACCTGGCAAATATTGCGGATTGTCACTTGCCAGCCTTTTCCACCCGCTCCGCTGTGGATTCCACTGTGAGGAGCCCGGTGTTCTGCCGAGAAAGGTCCCCCATCGGATAGTGTCCGCCCTGTACTGCCGAAAGTCTCCGAACATGAACAGCAGGAGCGTGTGGCACAATGTACTCTGAAGCGCAGGCACCGCATAGAGCTCATGAACAGCTGTTCATGTTCGGAGACTTTCGGTGTCTCCTTTGTCCTCCGTACTGCGCAAGCGCCGCGCCTGCGCAGTACAGGGTGGCTGGACACTATCCGATGGGGGGTGCCACGTCACCTGCCACATGCACCGGATTGTCGCTTGCCACGTCACTTGCCACATGTACCGGATTGTCGCTTGCCAAGTCACCTGCCACACGTACCAGATTGTCGCTTGCCACGTCACCTGCCACACGTACCGGATTGTCGATCGCCACGTCACCTGCCACACGTACCGAATTGTCGCTTGCCACGTCACCTGGCATACATTGCGGATTGTCACTTGCCAGCCCGTTCTGCCCGCTCCGCTGCAAATTCTACTGTGAGGAGCTCGGTGTTCTGCCGAAAAAGGTCCCCCATCGGATAGTGTCCGCCCTGTACTGCCGAAAGTCTCCAAACATGAACAGAGGGAGCGTGTGGCACAATGTACTCTGACAAAGAACACAAAAGCTCCGCGCTTAGAACTGGAGAAACAAAAAAGAAAGAAAAAAAAAAAAGAGAGAAAAAAGGTATGCAGCCTCCCCTATTAGACCCACTAGGGGCTAAAGTATATAATTAAGTGAAAAATGGGGTGAATGGCGCTCCCTTAAGGGGGGATATATGAAATGTGTGTGACATACCAGTGCTAGCAAAACCAATATGTTTGTGAAGCTTATATTATAATAAATTAGACCAACCCCCTATACGCATATACCTGTGTAAGCGTGCAAATTTCCATTAAAGACACACTGTAAATGGTATACCATCAGTATAAATAAAAGCATCCCATCCACATATACGCTGAGGTAATACACGGTGCTGGCCATATGTGCAAACGTGCCAACAACAAATTGTGTATTGGTGTAAAACAATATCTATATATAAAAAGTCCAATGTGCTCCAAAAGACAATATTAGATTCATAATAATATAAAAAAATGTTATTGTCAGAAAAAGTTCCAAATAGTCTGGTGACTGTTGTGCTCAAAAAAAGGGTCCGTGACTTCTGTGCTCCCCCTTTTGGCTTCCCAATCAACCGGCTCCTTATACCCCTGCAGGGGTGACAGGCAATCTGGGATATCATAGGCAGTCTTCACAGATGGTGTCCTGTAGTCACTGTAGTGTGGCTCTCGTTGCCCTTGTGTCTGCTATCCCAGGGCATCCGGATCATTCATCTGTGCAACACAATCTCCACCACCACATCCAAAAAGGGGGATCGCCAGAGATCAATCCTAAATTATGGGCTCCCTTATCTTTACAATTTTGGCCTCTTGGTCCTCCTGCAATTTGATTGTGATCTGAAAGCCACACGGGAGGTGGACTCCCATTCCTCTGCAGGAGTCAGAGGCTGCATAGGGCAGCCAGAGCATGCATGTCTGCAGGAGGCAGATGTAGTTTGTGACAGAGCAGCAAGGAGCTGATCGGGAGTAAGCTAGGAGAGAGCTTGACTCTAATGCCGCGTACACACGGTCGGACTTTCCGGCATACTTGGTCCGGCGGACCAGAGTGTGCCGGACAATCCGCCCGTGTGTGGGCACCGGCGGACTTTTCCGGCGGACTTTTTCCCAAAAGCCCGCCGGACCTAGATTTGAAGAAAGTTTTAAATCTTTCCGCCGGACTCAGTTTCGGGCGGAAAGTCCGCTCGTGTGTGTGCTGGTCGGACGGAAAGCCCGCTGGTGTGTATGCTGGTCCGACGGACCAGATACGACACGAGGGCAGGGTATTGCATCTCGCGCTCGCTGCAATAGGAAAAACAAATTTTCCTATTGCGGCAAGCGCGGGGCATACCAGGCCCTTAGGTCTGGTATGGATTATAAAGGGAACCCCCTACGCCGAAAAAACGGCGTGGGGTCCCCCCTAAAATCCATACCAGACCCCGATCCGAGCACGCAGCCTGGCCGGTCAGGAAAGGGGGTGGGGACGAGCGAGCGCCCCCCCCTCCTGAACCGTACCAGGCCACATGCCCTCAACATGGGGGGTGGGTGCTTTGAGGGAGGGGGGCCGCCCTGCGGGCCCCCCCCCACCCCAAAGCACCTTGTCTCCATGTTGATGAGGCCAAGGGCCTCTTCCCGACAACCCTGGCCGCTGGTTGTCGGGGTCTGCGGGCGGGGGCTTATCGGAATCTGGGAGCCCCCTTTAATAAGGGGGCCCCCAGATCCCGGCCCCCCACCCTATGTGAATGAGTATGGGGTACATGGTACCCCTACCCATTCACCTAGGGAAAAAGTGTAAGTAATAAAACACACTACACAGGTTTTTAAAATATTTTATTAAACAGCTCCGTGGGGGGATCTTCCTCCGGCTTCGGGGGTCCCTCCGCTTCATCTTCTCCCGGCGTCCGGTTGGTTCTTCTCCGCTCTCTTCTCTCCAGTTCTTCGGCCGGCTCCTCTGCTGTCTTCAGGTAGCTCTCTTGCCAGCAGAGGTCCGGACTTCTTGTCTTCTTCTCTTCTCCAGATGTTGACACGACGCTCTCTCCGGCTGGACTGCTCTCCGAGGGCTGCGTTGTGACTTATATAGGCGGAGACCCCGCCCCCTTTTGATGTCACAGTCCCTGGGCATGCTGGGACTGTGACGTTTTAGGGGGCGTGGTCACTGGGTGATGTTGACCACGCCCCCTAAAACGTCACAGTCCTAGCATGCCCAGGGACTGTGACATCAAAAGGGGGCGGGGTCTCCGCCTATATAAGTCACAACGCAGCCCTCGGAGAGCAGTCCAGCCGGAGAGAGCGTCGTGTCAACATCTGGAGAAGAGAAGAAGACAAGAAGTCCGGACCTCTGCTGGCAAGAGAGCTACCTGAAGACAGCAGAGGAGCCGGCCGAAGAACTGGAGAGAAGAGAGCGGAGAAGAACCAACCGGACGCCGGGAGAAGATGAAGCGGAGGGACCCCCGAAGCCGGAGGAAGATCCCCCCCCGGAGCTGTTTAATAAAATATTTTAAAAACCTGTGTAGTGTGTTTTATTACTTACACTTTTTCCCTAGGTGAATGGGTAGGGGTACCATGTACCCCATACTCATTCACATAGGGTGGGGGGCCGGGATCTGGGGGCCCCCCTATTAAAGGGGGCTCCCAGATTCCGATAAGCCCCCGCCCGCAGACCCCGACAACCAACGGCCAGGGTTGTCGGGAAGAGGCCCTTGTCCTCATCAACATGGGGACAAGGTGCTTTGGGGTGGGGGGGGCCCGCAGGGCGGCCCCCCTCCCCCAAAGCACCCACCCCCCATGTTGAGGGCATGTGGCCTGGTACGGTTCAGGAGGGGGGGGGCGCTCGCTCGTCCCCACCCCCTTTCCTGACCGGCCAGGCTGCGTGCTCGGATCGGGGTCTGGTATGGATTTTAGGGGGGACTTTAAAACGGACGGACTTGCCCACACACGCCCGGACTTTCCGGCGGGCTAAGTCCGCCCGTCTTTCCGACGGACTTTCGCCGGAGTTCCGGCGGACTTTCAGAATGAACGGACTTGTCCACACACGGACAAGTCCGTTCATTTTGAACGTAACTCAGGTGCGACGGGACTAGAAAAGGATGTCACGCCGTTTTTTCGGCGTAGGGGGTTCCCGTTATAATCCATACCAGACCTAAGGGCCTGGTATGCCCCGCGACGGGGCTCGCAAGGTGTCAATCTCGCCGATAAAAGCGGCAAGATTGACATCCTTTTCTAGTCCCGTCGCACCTGAGTCACGTTCAAAATGAACGGACTTGTCCGTGTGTGGACAAGTCCGTTCATTCTGAAAGTCCGCCGGAACTCCGGCGAAAGTCCGTCGGAAAGACGGGCGGACTTAGCCCGCCGGAAAGTCCGGGCGTGTGTGGGCAAGTCCGTCCGTTTTAAAGTCCGGCGCACCTGGCGGACAAAGTCCGTCGGAAAGTGTGCCGGACCAAGTAGGATAGAAAGTCCGACCGTGTGTACGCGGCATAAGAAACTCTTTTGGTCTGAGGAGCAGACCTAAGGCCTAGGCTGGAGGCCTGAAGCAGCCGTGTGGCAAGTGAGTAAGCCAGGAGGCTGAAGTATTTTGATTGTGCAAGATACAGTAATGGTGGAACCCCTGCGTGGGCTACTGATGTCTTTTGTGAATTTTTCCAATCTTTTAAATAAAAGTGGGCTACTAGGCCCTTTAAAAATACAGTTTTGGGCTGGCACACTTACTGACTTTATATATATATATATATATATATATATATATATATATATATATATATACACACACACACACACACTATCTTTTCATATGACAACACTGAAGAAATTACATTAAATTAAATTTGCTGTCCCCTCAAAATAACTCAACACACAGCCATTAATGTCTAAACCACTGGCAACAAAAGTGAGTACACCCCTAAGTGAAAATGTCCAAATTGGGCCCAAATTGTGGTCAATATTTTGTGTGGCCACCATTATTTTGCAGCACTGCCTTAACCCCCTTGGGCATGGAGTTCACCAGAGCTTCACAGGTTGCCACTGGAGTCCTCTTCCACTCCTCCATGACAACATCACGGAGCTGGTGGATGTTAGAGACCTTGCACTCTCCACCTTACCATTTGAGGATACCCCACAAATGCTCAATAGGGTTTAGGTTTGGAGACATGCTTGGCCAGTCCATCACCTTTACCCTCGGCTTCTTCTGCAAGGCAGTGATTGTCTTGGAGGTGTGTTTGGGGTTGTTATCATGTTGGAATACTGCCCTGCGGTACAGTCTCCAAAGTGAGGGGATCATGCTCGGCTTCAGTATGTCACAGAACATGTTGGCATTCATGGTTCCCTCAATGAACTATACCTCCCTAGTGTAGGCAGCACTCATGCAGTCCCAGACCATGACACTCCCACCACAATGCTTGACTGTAGGCAAGACACACTTGTCTTTGTACTCCTCACCTGGTTGCCGCCACACACGCTTTACACCATCTGAGCCAAATAAGTTTATCTTGGTCTCATCAGACCACAGGACATGGTTCCAGTAATCCATGTCCTTAATCTGCCTGTCCTCAGCATAATGTTTGGTGAGGACAGCCAGGCAGCAGTAAGCAGTGTGCAGTGAGGACAGCCAGGCAGTAAGCAGTGTGCAGTGAAGACAGCCAGGCAGTATCAGTGTGCAGTGAAAGTCAAAGGCAGGTCTTGCTGACCAAGAGACAGAGATGGTTGCAGAGATGGGGGTGAACACAACCACCCCCCCCCCCCCCCCCCCCCCGGGATTAGAGTCCAGGCACACCCCCTGCTCATGCCTATGACAGTCATTGTAAAGCTACCCATTTTGCTGTAGTCTTAACAGGGTGCAAGTAACCTTACACATGTGCAGCATAGGTATCAGCTTACTGTCACTATGTTAAAAGGACAGCAATCTGGGTACCATTGCAGTGACTGTTATTAGTTCAGGTTCACACTAGCCAATGCTCTGAAAAGCAATCTGTGTGGATTGCTTTTTAGAGTGTAGCTAAGCTGCCAAGGTCAGGCATTCAGAAGGCAATCCTGCTTACAGTTGTGGAATGGCCTTACTGACTTGTATGGCTAAGTTTGACAGGCAATGCTGTCTGTCCACTTAACATGCTGTGTTAAATTTGCAGCAGCAAGTGAACAGCCTCCTCCAGCTGCAGCTGAGCTACCTGTTTTTACCACTCCCTGGCTGCCTGTGTGAATGAGGCTTTAAAGAGGGCAAAATTATTTGTCTGTAAGTTCTGATATTTTGAAGACAAGTAAATGACTGAGAATTTTGTGCTTTGCACACTCCTTACACCTAAGCTCTGTACAGTACATATTCCTGACCACTGCACTGTGTGTGTTACTGTCAGGGCTGAGCTCAGCTCTTCCTTCTCAGAGCTGGCCGCTCAGCTGTCCGCTAATTGCCAGCTCCTATCTCTCCACAGTTACTCAGCTGTTGATATCCTGCTCGTCAGTCCTGCCTACTTAAGCTGTCCAGTCCAGAAGATCTTTGCCTTCGCCTTGGTCAACATCACAGAGACGATCTCCTGCGTTTCTGTTTAAAGACTTGCTTTGCTGACATCCCTTCTGGCTCCAGATCCTGCTTTCTGTTTCACTACGTTGATCCCTGACTTCTGGCTTGGCTGACTGTCCGTTCCGGTTACTGAACTTTGGCTATGTTTTGACTATGTTTGTTCTTTTTACTATTATTAAACAAGTGTGATTTAACTGTACTTCTGTCTCGGTCTGATTTCATGGTTTCTGACAGTTACCACTCATGAGCCCTGCCCCTCTATACAGGTAACATTGAATTACAGTATGTGTCCAGTTCAGCTTTCAGGAAGTAACAAGGACATCACATTTTTGGATATATCAGGCATTTTCTGTACTTGCTGAAAACACATACACCTGCACTATGTACAATACATACTTCTGATCCCTTCACTCTGAATTTAGGCCCAACATGTTTAGCCCCTCCCACTGTTTTATTGGCCATTGTGCAGAAAAGCATTTGTGATGGAAACGTTTCAATATTTAAAAATTATTCTTCATTCTGAGGTTTATAAGTACAGTCAGGTCCATAAATATTGGGACATCTACACAATTCTAATCTTTTTGGCTCTATACACCACCACAATGGATTTGAAATGAAACGAACAAGATGTGCTTTAACTACAGACTTTCAGCTTTAATTTGAGGGTATTTACATCCAAATCAGGTGAACAATGTAGGAATTACAACAGTTTGTATATGTGCCTCCCACTTTTTAAGGGACCAAAAATAATGGGACAGATTAACAATCATCCATCAAACTTTCACTTTTTAATACTTGGTTGCAAATCCTTTGCAGTCAATTACAGCCTGAAAACTGGAACACATAGACATCACCAGAGGCTGGGTTTCATCCCTGGTGATGCTCTGCCAGACCTCTACTGCAACTGTCTTCAGTTCCTGCTTGTTCTTGGGGCATTTTCCCTTCAGTTTTGTCTTCAGCAAGTGAAATGCATGCTCAATCGGATTCAGGTCAGGTGATTGACTTGGCCATTGCATAACATTCCACCTCTTTCCCTTAAACTCTTTGGTTGCTTTCGCAGTATGCTTCGGGTCATTGTCCATCTGCACTGTGAAGTGCCCTCCAATGAGTTCTGAAGCATTTTGCTGAATATGAGCAGATAATATTGCCCGAAACACTTCAGAATTCATCCTGCTGCTTTTGTCAGCAGTCACATCATCAATAAATACATGAGAACCAGTTCCATTGGCAGCCATACATGCCCACGCCATGACACTACCACCACCATGCTTCACTGATGAGGGGGTATGCTTTGGATCATGAGCAGTTCCTTTCCTTCTCCATACTCTTCTCTTCCCATCACTCTGGTATAAGTTGATCTTGGTCTCATCTGTCCATAGGATGTTGGTCCAGAACTCTGAAGGCTTTTTTAGTTGTTGTTTGGCAAACTCTAATCTGGCCTTCCTGTTTTTGAGGCTCGCCAATGGTTTACAGCTTGTGGTGAACCCTCTGTATTCACTCTGGTGAAGTCTTCTCTTGATTGTTGACTTTGACACACATACACCTACCTCCTGGAGAGTGTTCTTGATCTGGCCAACCGTTGTGAAGGGTGTTTTCTTCACCAGGGAAAGAATTCTTCGGTCATCCACCACAGTTGTTTTCCATGGTCTTCCGGGTCTTTTGGTGTTGCTGAGCTCACGGTGCGTTCTTTCTTTTTAAGGATGTTCCAAACAGTTGATTTGGCCACACCTAATGTTTTTGCTATCTCTCTGATGGGTTTGTTTTGTTTTTTCAGCCTAATGATGGCTTGCTTCACCGATAGTGACAGCTCTTTGGATCTCATATTGAGAGTTGACAGCAACAGATTCCAAATACAAATAGCACACTTGAAATTAACTCTGTACCTTTTATCTGCTCCTTGTAAATGGGATAATGAGGGACTAACACACACCTGGCCATGGAACAGCTGAGCAGCCAATTGTCCCATTACTTTTGGTCCCTTAAAAAGTGGGAGGCACATATACAAACTGTTGTAATTCCTACACCGTTCACCTGATTTGGATGTAAATACCCTCAAATTAAAGCTGAAAGTCTGCAGTTAAAGCACATCTTGTTCGTTTCATTTCAAATCTATTGTGGTGGTGTATAGAGCCAAAAAGATTAGAATTGTGTCGATGTCCCAATATTTATGGACCTGACTATCTGTGGGACTGTGACTTGTGGCATAGTAAGTAGGAGTATTTTGTGGGTACAAGGACTGTGGTATATGTATGCAGTGACTAGGCACAGATTCTGTTTAACCACTTCCTGACCGGCGCACGCCGATGTACATGGGCAGAATGGCACGGCTGGGCAAATGGGCGTACTTGTAAGTCCCATTGAATGCCCCGCCATGCCATTGCGTGCGCGCTGGCCGGGAGCTCCGTGAGTCGGGTTGCGGGTCCCGCGGACTCGATCGCCGCGGGGATACCTGCGATCGCCTCACGGAGAGGACGAACGGGGAGATGCTGATGTAAACAAGCATCTCCCCATTCTGCCTAGTGACAGTGTCACTGATCTCTGGTCATCGGGAGCAGAGATCAGTGATGTGTCACAGCTAGCCCATCCCCCCTATAGTTAGAAATCACTCCCTAGTACTGACTTAACCCCTCCCTGCCCCCTAGTGGTTAACCCCTTCACTGCCAGTGTCATTTACACAGGAATTAGTGCATTTTTATAGCACTGATTGCTGTATAAATGACAATGGTCCCAAGTATGTGTCAAAAATGTCCGATGTGTCCGCCATAATGTCACAGTCACGATAAAAATCGCTGATCACCGCCATTACTAGTAAAAAAAATTATTAATAAAAATGCCATAAAACTATCCCCTATTTTGTAAACGCTATAACTTTTGCGTAAACCAATCAATAAACGCTTATTGCGATTTTTTTTTCACCAAAAATATGTAGAAGAATACGTATCGGCCTAAACTGAGGAAAAAAAATGTTTTTTAATTATTTTTTGGGGATATTTATTATAGCAAAAAGTAAAAAATAATGCGTTTTTTTCAAAATTGTCGCTATTTTTTTGTTTATAGCGCAAAAAATAAAAACCACAGAGGTGATCAAATACCAACAAAAGAAAGCTCTATTTGTGGGAAAAAAAGGACGTCAATTTTGTTTGGGAGCCACGTCGCACGACCGCGCAATTGTCAGTTAAATCGATGCAGTGCCGAATCGCAAAAAGTGCTCTGGTCAGGAAGGGGGTAAATTCTTCCGGGGCTGAAGCTGTTAATCATCTCCCTTTAAGACTTTCCCACTGGTAGGCAAAATCTGTCCTCTGCATAATTTACTACTGGCCCTTAAACTCTGCCTCATCTACTACTGACCACTGAACTCTGCCTCAGTTACTACTGACCCCTGTCCTCCGCCCTGCTGACCCCTGTACACTGCCCTTCAAACTAATGGCCTCTGTACACTGCCATACAAACTGCTGACACTATCCTCTGTCTTTCTGAGCCCCTGTACACTGCTCTACACACTAATAACTGCTGTACACTCAAGGGCAGATCCAATATTTGGGGGGGCAAATGCCCTGTCCCCCTCCCCAAAAAATATTACTGACAGTCTCTCTCACATCTTTATCAGCAGCAGCGGCGCTGAGAGAGAGAGCCTGTTGTGTGTCTTCACGCCACGCTGGAGCCTCTAGAACAGTGTTTCTCAACTCCAGTCCTCAAGGCGCCCCAACAGGTCATGTTTTCAGGATTTCCATTATCTTGCACAGGTGATTTGATCAGTTTCACTTCCTTAGTAATTACCACAGCCGATTCATCTAAGGGAAATCCTGAAAACATGACCTGTTGGGGCGCCTTGAGGACTGGAGTTGAGAAACACTGCTCTAGAAGATAGAGGGAGGAGGTGAGTGGAGCCGTACCCCTGGCTTGGCCTCTACTGTTCTCTGCACTGGTTGCTAGCGCCTGTGCCGCCTGGCATCTAGCAACCAGTGATGTCAGTCACGTCGGAGCTGCTGCTGAGGAGGAGGAGGAGAGCCCCAGCATTCAGAACGGAGCCTTCTTCCTTTGCGCCTAGTGAGAGCGTTGGCTCCACCCAACTCCTCCTTCCATCTTTTTCACACTCCAGCGCAGCGTGAACACAGGATGAAGCAATGGCTGTGTGTCAGTGTCACTGTCATATGATGCTGCCTGCAGTGCAATCCTGGATCCCGCTCATCTTCATTGCTCCTCCATGGGAGCCCCTCCCCCCACCAGATCACCAATGTACTTGAATAAAATTGAGTATAAAAACTAATGACTGTGTAAAGTCGCAGAATACATGTATGCCATTATTTATGGAAAAAAAAATGCTGCCCTTTTAGCATTGACATTTTGGTCTTGTTATACCTTAACCTCTTCAGCCTCGGAAAGACCCCCCCCTCCTTCATGACCAGGCCATTTTTTGTGATACGGCACTGCTTTAATTTAACTGATGAATGCGCGGTCATCCGATACTGTACCCAAACTAAATTGACATCCTTTTTTTTCCCCACAAATAGAGCTTTCTTTTGGTGGTATTTGATCGCCTCTGCGATTTTTGAGCTATAAACAAAAAAGAGCGAAAATATTGAGAAAAAAAAAAGCTATTTTTTTTACTTTCTGCTTTAAAAAAAATGTCTTCATCAATTTAGGCCAATATGTATTTTGCTACATATTTTTGGTAAAAAACAATCCCAATAAGTGTATATGATTGGTTTGCACAAAAGTTATCTTGTCTACAAAATAGGAGATAGATTACGGAATTTTTATTTATTTATTACTAGTAATGGCGGTGTTCTGTTATTTGTAGCGGGACTGCGACATTGCGGCAGACAGATCGGACACCTAACTGACACTTTTGACATTTTTTTGGGGAACCAGTGACAATAATACAGTGATCAGTGCTAAAAATATGCACTGTCATTGTACTAATGACATTGGCAGGGAAGGGGTTAACATCAGGGGCGAGCAAACGGTTAAGTGTGTCCCTAGGAGGTGCTTGCTAAATGTGTGGGGGATGGATTCACTAGATGAACAGAGTGATCCATGTTCCTTGTTAGCAGGAACACAAGATCACTCTGTTCATCTCTGACAGAACGACAGTCTGCCTCATTTACATCTGCAGACCATCGTTCTATCTCCTGTGGGGAGTGATTAGGGGTGGCCGGCGGACATCGCTTCCGCTCGACCAGCTGATTGGCTCCCCCTCTGGCCAATCAGGACTGTATGATACGTTGAATACAGTTCTGTAAGAAACACCTTATTTTCTGTCAGTGCCTCTCCCGAGACTAGACTCTGGATCCTCCCATGTGTACACTGCCATACAAACTGCTGACCCCTGTACAATGCCCTACACATGAATAGCCTCTGTACACTGCCATACAAACTGCTATCCTCTGCCCTTCTGAACCCCTGAACTACTGCTCTGCTAACCTCCCATCCTCTGACCATCTGACATTTTTTTTACTGCACTCCCATATTAGACAGGCTAGATCCGGCCCTGTTTGGATTTAATACTGCTTTAACTGCTTGCCAACCAGCCACCGCAGTTTTACTGTGGCAGAATGGCATGGCTGGGCGAAACAACGTTGCCTTGCGTCGCTTTGCCTTTTGGCCATTAGGGGCGCACGCGTGCCCAGAGCCAATGCGAGTGGCCGTCGGGCTCGATGACCGCCGGGCACACGCGATTGCTCCTGACAGAGCAAGAACCGGGATCTGAATTTGTGTAAACACACAAATCTCGGTTCTTTCAGGGGAGTAGAGACAGATCGTGTGTTCATACTAAGTATGAACACCGATCTGTCTCTACTCCTAAACAGTCCCATCCCCCTACAGTTAGAACACATCTAGGGAACAACCCCTTGATCGCCCTCTAGTGTTAACCCCTTCCCTGCCAGTGACATTTATACAGTAATCAGGGCATTTTTATAGCACTGATCGCTGTATAATTGTCAATGGTCCCAAAAATGTGTCAAAAGTGTCCAATTTGTCCGCCGCAAGTCCCAATAAAAATCGCAGATCGCCACCATTGAAAAAAAAAAAAAAAAAAACAAACAATAAAAATGCCAGTAATCTATCCCCTATTTTGTAGACGCTATAACTTTTGCTCAAACCAATCTATATATGCCTTCTTGCGATTTTTTTTTTTTTTTTTTTACCAAAAATATGTAGAAGAATGCATATCGGCCTAAACTGAGGAAAAAATGTCTTTTTTTTTTTTTTTTTAAAGTGGGCTATTTATTATAGCAAAAAGTAAAAGATATTGTGTTTTTTTTTTTAAATTGTTGCTCTTCTTTTGTTTATAGCGTAAAAAATAGAAAACGCAGAAGTGATCAAATACCACCAAAAGAAAGCTCTATTTGTGGGAAAAAAAAAGGACGTAAATTTTGTTTGGGTACAGCATTGCACGATTGCGCAATTGTCAGTTAAAGCGACGCAGTGCCGTATCGCAAAAAATGGCCTGGTCATTGAGCAGCCAAATCTTCTGGGGCTGAAGTGGTTAAAGACTCAAAGCTAAAGTATTTTTATGTTTGCTTGGGGATTTTGCTAAAAAAAAAAAAAAAAGCATACTGAGAATTTGCATTGATGACATCAACATCATAAACTGGAAACAAAATAATCAATATTACACAATATGGAAAGTGTTTGGTGTTCTTTGAATGCAGCACTTTTAATGCAATATCATAATGATGGAGAGCCCTATAATAGAATGTCATAACAATATCTGCTTTTCTTTACTACCTGATATAAAAGTTGTAGCCAAACTTTTATTAATATAGAATTGTGCAACTCACAGGATAATGCTTTTGCAATTGATCATATAAACCTCCTGATGATCTTCATTGCATGGGCTGCCCACTGCCTCACAGCAGCTCATAAAGGTTTTCTAACACATGTAGCGCTGGCCCTGACCTCCAAAGGCCTAATAGTGACCTCCAGATTTAGGGAGAGCTGACATCCTTCCTTGTAGAGTGGGTTACTAGTCATAGTGGGTCAATGCAAGATGGAATGATTGGGCGCCGATCACTTTTTTGGATGCGAACAGAAGAGATTTATTGGGGGTGATTTACTAAGAAGAAGGCACTGCACCAGTTCATACATTAATTGGTGCGCTGGAAAAGTTGTTTTTGAACGTGTGAACCGGCACACATTGAAGCGCAAATAACGATAATAAATACCCGCATATGTAACCTGCAACTGGCGCTAGGGTAACTGCGGTTTACAATTGGTTAATTTCATCTCATTGGATGTGTCTTGTTAGGCAATTAGTAGGTGTACTCAGTTAATTAACCCTTTTGATGCTAATCTCATTCCTATCACTTCTAATATATTTTTGAAATGTGCTTTTTTTTCTTTTTTTTACAGAATCATACAGACACATTTTTGGGACGATTGACAATTATACAGCGATCAGTGCTATAAAAATGCACTGATTACTGTATAAATGTCACTGGCAGGGAAGGGGTTAACACTAGGAGCGATCAAGGGGTTAACTGTGTTCCCTGACTGTGTGTTCTAACTGTGGGGGATGGGACTGGCTATAGGAGATGAGAGATCCTGGTTCCCAGCTTGTAGGAACTCACAATCTCTGTCTCCTCACAGAACTGGGATGTGTGTGTTTACACATACACACATCCCTATTCTTCCTCTTAAGCCCGGCGATCATCGCGACCGCCGGTCACGAGCATCGGCACCCCCCGCTGTGCAGCGCCTGCTATCCCGCTTAAAGGGACCGACATATAGTTACGACGGTTCGCGGGATCATGCCGACCTGCCGCAGTGTAATGATGGTGGCTGGTCGGCAAGTGGTTAAACTAGTTGGTATTGGGCAGAGCCCAACATGCCCCAAAGGCAGCCAGCTATGTTGAGTGCATGTGGCCTTGTATAGTTCAGGAGGTGGTTGGGTGATCGCTCTTCTCGCCCCTTTCCTAACTGGCCCTGTTGTATGCTCTGAAAAAGGATGTGGTTTGGATTGTGGAAGGCAGCTCACAGCCTTTTGAGAATAGAGTGGAGTGTGGAGTTCCCCATTAAAAGCAAAAGTTAGCCCATGGAAATCCAAGGCGTTAGAGGGGGAAGCATTGGAGAATGGAGTGTGGCGTTCCCCTTTAAAAGCAAAAGATAGCCCAAGGAAATCATATGCGTTAGAGGGGGAAGGTTACATAGTTACATAGTAGGTGAGGTTGAAAAAAGACACAAGTCCAACCTATGTGTGTGATTATGTGTCAGTATTACATTGTATTTCCCTGTATGTTGCGGTCATTCAGGTGATTATCTAATAGTTTCTTGAAGCTATCAATGCTCCCCGCTAAGACCACCGCCTGTGGAAGGGAATTCCACATCCTTGCTGCTCTTACAGTAAAGAACCCTCTACGTAGTTTAAGGTTAAACCTCTTTTCTTCTAATTGTAATGAGTGGCCAAGAGTCTTATTAAACTCTCTTCTGCGAAAAAGTTTTATCCCTATTGTGGGGTCACCAGTACAATATTTGTAAATTTAAATCATATCCCCTCTCAAGCGTCTCTTCTCCAGAGAGAATAAGTTCAGTGCTTGCAACCTTTCCTCATAACTAAGATCCTCCAGACCCTTTATTAGCTTTGTTGCCCTTCTTTGTACTCGCTCCATTTCCAGTACATCCTTCCTGAGGACTGGTGCCTAGAACTGGACAGCATACTCCAGGTGCGGCCGGACCAGAGCCTTGTAGAGTGGGAGAATTATCGTTTTATCTCTTGCGTTGATCCCCCTTTTAATGCATGCCAATATTCTGTTTGCTTTATTAGCAGCAGCTTGGCATTGCATACCATTGCTGAGCCTATCATCTACTAGGACCCCCAGGTCCTTTTCCATCCTAGATTCCCCCAGAGGTTCTCCCCCCCAGTGTATAGATTGCATTCATATTTTTGCCACCCAAATGCATTATTTTACATTTTTCTACATTGAACCTCATTTGCCATGTAGTCGCCCACCCCATTAATTTGTTCAGATCTTTTTGCAAGGTTTCCACATCCTGCGGAGAAGTTATTGCCCTGCTTAGCTTAGTATCATCTGCAAATACAGAGATTGAACTGTTTATCCCATCCTCCAGGTCGTTTATAAACAAATTAAATAGGATTGGTCCCAGCACAGAAACCTGGGGAACCCCACTACCCACCCCTGACCATTCTGAGTACTCCCCATTTATCACCACCCTCTGAACTCGCCCTTGTAGCCAGTTTTCAATCCATGTACTCACCCTATGGTCCATGCCAACGGACCTTATTTTGTACAGTAAACGTTTATGGGGAACTGTGTCAAATGCTTTTGCAAAATCCAGATACACCACGTCTACGTGCCTTCCTTTATCTAGATGGCAACTCACCTCCTCATAGAAGGTTAATAGATTGGTTTGGCAAGAACGATTCTTCATGAATCCATGCTTATTACTGCTAATGATATCGTTCTTATTACTAAAATCTTGTATATAGTCCCTTATCATCCCCTCCAAGAGTTTACATACTATTGATGTTAGGCTAACTGGTCTGTAATTCCCAGGGATGTATTTTGGGCCCTTTTTAAATATTGGTGCTACATTGGCTTTTCTCCAATCAGCTAGTACCATTCCAGTCAATAGACTGTCTGTAAAAATTAGGAACAACAGTCTGGCAATCACTTGACTGAGTTCCCTAAGTACCCTCGGATGCAAGCCATCTGGTCCCGGTGATTTATTAGTGTTAAGTTTCTCAAGTCTAATTTTAATTCTGTCCTCTGTTAACCATGGAGGTGCTTCCTGTGTTGTGTCATGAGGATAAACACTGCAGTTTTGGTTACTGAAGCCCCCCGATTCACTCGTGAAGACTGAGGAGAAGAATAAATTCAATACCTTTGCCATCTCCCCATCCTTTGTAACCAGATGTCCTTCCTCATTCTTTATGGGGCCAATATGGTCTGTCCTCCCTTTTTTACTGTTTACAAACTTAAAGAATTTCTTGGGATTTTTTTTGCTCTCCTCCGCTATGTGTCTTTCATGTTCTATCTTAGCCGTCCTAATTGCACCCTTACATTTCTTGTTGCATTCTTTATAAAGTCTGAATGCTGAGGATGATCCCTCAACCTTGTATTTTTTGAAGGCCTTCTCCTTTGCTTTTATATGCATTTTTACATTGGAGTTAAGCCATCCAGGATTTTTGTTCGCTCTTTTAAATTTATTACCCAATGGGATACATTGGCTAATGCCCTTATTTAATATGCTCTTAAAGCAAACCCATCTCTCCTCCGTATTCTTTGTTCCTAATATTTTATCCCAATTTATGCCTTTTAGCAAGGTTTGTAGTTTAGGGAAGTTGGCTCTTTTGAAATTCAGTGTCTTTGTGTTCCCTTCATGTTTCCTATTTGTGTGATTTATACTGACACTAATTGACCTGTGATCACTGTTACCTAAATTGCCCCGTATTTCCACATCCGTGATCAGGTCTGTATTGTTGGTAATCAGTAGATCCAGTAATGTTTTATTTCTAGTTGGTGCGTCTACCATCTGACCCATAAAATTGTCCTGCAAGTCATTAAGGAACTGGCGAGCCTTAAATGAATGCGCGGTTCTCTCCGCCCAGTCTATGTCTGGATAATTAAAATCCCCCATTATGATAACACTTCCCATCCTTGCTGCTAATCCAATTTGTGATAGGAGATCCGTCTCCACTTCCTCCCTCAGGTTAGGGGGCCTATAGCATACTCCCAGTATTATTTTCCCCTTAGGTTCATCCCTTTGGAGCTCTACCCATAAGGATTCCACCTCCTCTCTAGCTCCCTCAGTGATGTCATCTCTCACATTCGCTTGTACATTATTCTTGATATATAGGCATACCCCTTCCCCTTTTTTACCCTCTCTATCCTTGTGGTATAGGGTATACCCCTGAATGTTTGCCAGCCAATCATGAGAGCTGTTGAACCAGGTCTCTGAAATTCCCACAAAATCCAAATCCTCCTCGTACAACAGTATCTCTAGTTCACCCATCTTGTCCGCCATGCTCCTGGCATTGGTGAACATGCCACATAGTTTAGACCAGTCGCATATTGTCCTCGTATTGGGTGTTTTGAGATTGCAACTAGGACTTGCTACTATACTCACCTTGTGTTTTTGTGCTTTGGTTAACCTACCACTAATGCCCCCAATACTACCCTCTGGAATATCTTCCGCGCTGGCTATCTCTGTCTCTGGACCCTCCCCCCATCGCCTAGTTTAAAAACCCCTCTAACTTTTTGGCCATCTTCATTCCCAGCAGATCTGCACCCTCCTCATTTAGGTGCAGTCCGTCCCTTCTATAGTACCGGTTACCGACTGAGAAGTCGGCCCAGTCCTCCAGGAACCCAAACCCCTCCTTACTACACCAGCTCTTCAGCCACTTGTTTACTTCCCTAATCTCCCTCTGCCTTTCTGGTGTGGCTCGATGTACCGGTAGTATTCCTGAGAATACTACCTTGGAGGTCCTTTTCCTCAATTTAGCTCCTAAGTCCCTAAAATCATTCTTTAGGACACTCCATCTGCCTCTGACTTTGTCATTGGTGCCAACATGCACCATGACAGCCGGGTCTTCCCCAGCCCCTCCCAGTAATCTATCCACAAGATCCGTGATGTGCCGAACCCGAGCGCCCGGTAGACAACATACTGTTCGGCACTTCAGGTCTTGGTTACAGATTGCCCTCTCTGTCCTTCTAAGAATTGAGTCCCCTACCACCAGAATCTGTCTTTCCTTTCCCTTTGTTGCCTCCCCACTCTCACTGGAGGAGTTCTTCCCCTGGCAGCTAGGAGAGTCCCTCAGCTCCAGCAGTGCTGGTCCCTGACTGGTTTCACCAATGTCACTCAATGGAGCGTACATATTGGGATGCTCCAGTCCTGGATCGGCCTCCCTGGCACTTCCCCCTCTACCCCTCCTGACTGTCACCCATCTACAATTTGCTAGTGCCTGCACCTCTTTTTCTCCACCCGCCTCTGTGCTGGCCCCTGCTGGCACCTGCCGTGTACGTTCCTGGCTCTCCTTTAGTATGGAGGGACTTCTCAGTGCTGACAGTTGCTTCCTCAGATTAAGAACCTGGGCTTCCAGGGAAACAATGTGCTTACATTTTGCACAGCAGTATTCGCCCTCGATCGGATGATCAAGGACCGCATACATGCAGCAAGATGTACAAAGAGTCGCCTCTCCACACCTGCTGGGCATCGTACCTATTAAATTTAGTGAGGATATGGGGATTTTACCCTGTCCAAATTACCTAACAGCTAGCTTCCTGGCACTAATACTCAAGACAATACACAGGTACACAACAAGACAATACCCAGGTACTCACAGACCTACGTGCAGGCTTAAATACCCTTTAAGTGGAGCTAGAGAAGCAAGAGTCTTTTTACATAACTTTAACAAGGTACATGTCACATGTTGGCAACGTAACATGCGAACATGACCTGTGTGTAAATCTCCTTAAAAAAAAATACATAAAGGTGAACCAGCGTAAAAAAAAGTGTCAAGTTTAGAAGTGCGCCCGTTCAACCCATGCAATTGCATGTACGTTGCTTAACATTTTCTAAAATTTTGGCCGAGCAGTGAACAAACGCATGTGAACGAGCGCAACAGCCACTTGTGCATGCGCACTGCTTACATTGATCTCACACAGTTCTAAACGTACTTGTGGGCACAGCAGGCTTTCTCTGAAAAAGTTACTTTCTCATTCTGTTTTGGGCATATTTGTTACTAAACTTACTCATATCACCCCATAATATTGGCACCTCCATCTTCTGTCAATATTGATTTGGAGATGCCGTGCGCCATGTCCATAGTGGCACACAGATTGCATTCTCCCGTGTGCCGATATCGCTATAGTAAATGGGGGATTCACGCTTCTGTAGATATATGGAAATGTGCATTGCGCCATCAGTAGAGGCGCACGGCTTTCGTAAATCACCCCCATTGTCTCTTAACAAGACCTGGGGGAGAGAACGTTAGGGCCAGGACACCCTTAGGCAGATGCAATGGGAGACTCCGAGACAAAATAGGCAGACGGCTATACAGGTTAAGGGCCTTCCAGCCGGATACGCTCACTGTATTTGTAGAACTGCTGTCTCCTATGGCAACTGAACTTGCAACAGTCAATAGTGAGCCTTACATGTAACTCACAGTAACTTGGTATGGATCTTTTCTTACATCTCACAGTGTCCCACTGTAGATCTTCACTCACTGAGCTCCCAGTCTCTCACTAGACTTCAAGATCCCAGTCGTCACTAACTAACCCGCTGTATACTCCTCAAGCGTCACCCCTGCTAACCTGCTTCTTCACTGTCCCCGGCTAGTGAAAAAGGCTGCTCTGGTACTTCTTTCAGACTTCCATAAATTGGCCTCTGATAACAGGAAGGATGGTCCCTTAGTGGCGACTGCTTTCCCTTTATCTCTGGCCTTGATCCGTGATTGCTGGTGGCAACTGGAATGATCGTTCCTGATAGTAACAACATCGTTCCCCGTCCGGCTGAACCTCTGCAACTTGGTCGGACTCCAAGCCTGAAGTCCCAACCCCGCACTGCTTCTCCTACTCCTGGATAGGCCTCAGACAGCCTAGCAACAAAGTACTAATGGTATGGGCCTTAGGCTTCTGGCCTAGCAACCTGGGGCAGTTCAACACACGTCCCCCCAGACAGTCGTCCAGGTGGCACAGAACTGTGATCACCTGACTCCGCCCAAATAGGCTCTCTCAGCAGGCCAAGGGACTAAAGAGACCCCTGCCAATTGGCCGAGACAACCCATCCACTCATAGCCTGACTTTGCTAGACTCTTGTCAATCCAATGTCATCGGAAACGGTGCCACCCAGTGACAGAAGAGAGAAATGCGGCAAATCCAGATTTAGGGAGAAAAACCAGTGGATCCTCTAACAATTAGCCAGGACACTTACTACCTGGCAGACTAAATTTGTTAGCGACCCTGCTTAAACACCAGGGTGCTACATACATGTACCTAGTCCCTGATGCTTGTGCAGCAAGGTCCCGGACCTCCAAAGGCCTAATGGTGACCTCCAGAGTCAGGGATAGCCGACATCCGTCTTTGTAGAGTGGGCTACAAGGCATGGTGGGTGTGATGCAAGATAGAGTAATGGGCGCCAGACACTTTTTGAATGCAAAAGAGATTTATTGTCTCTTAACAAAACTGTTGGAGAGAGAGCTAGGGCCAGGACACCTTTATGTAGATGCAATGATAATTGGCAGACTCAGAGACTTCTATAGGTAGACAGCTATACAGGGGAAGGCCTCCAACCGGATACCACTTCTGTATAGGTAGGACCGTTGTCTCCTATGGCAACAAATCTTGTAACAGTCACTAATGGTAGCTGTACTTAACTATTGGCAAGACAGAATAGTTCTTCTTTTACATTACAGTTTCTCACTGTAGGGTTTTTTTCATCACTGAGATCCCAGTCTCTCACTTGACCTCCAGATCCAATTGCCACTGAATCTCCTGAGCTCTTCCACAGCTACCACGCTGTATACTCCTCAAGCGTCACCCCCGCTATCCTGCTGGGTCCCTAGCTTGGTACTCGATGCTCCTCAAGCGTCACCCCTGCTGTGTTCCTGCCTTGGCATCTGCTGAAGCTTTCCCACTTCTTCACCATCCCTGGGTGGTGAGAGGACTGCTCTGGTACTGGCTCTTGCTTACTCACTGTAGTCTCTGGTAACAAGGTGGATGTTCCTTTAGTGGCGACAGCTTTCCCTCTACCTCTGACCATAACTTGTTCCCAGTCCGGATCTTCTAACAATCAGCCAGGATGATTAATACCTGACAAACAAAATTTATTAGCAACCCTGCCTAAACACCAGGGTGCTACATCCTCCCCCTGCCTAGGAAAATACGTCTCAGAGTTTGCAAGAAATAATTTGAACTCTCAAACCTGAGAGTGAATGTCCAGGCAAAAACTGTGCTAGGTGGGGAGAAAATGGGAAAGGAAACAGCAATAGAACATGTGGCGTACCATGTGACATAAACAGTATACATGTATATAAGCAAGTGGCAGTTCACACAAGGACAGATAAATAGCAGATAATATATACAGTTTTATGAGTGGCATTCCACCCGAACAATGACGGGGAAAAATGCAAACACAAGCCTTATCCTAACTATCTATCTACTATATACAGAGGTAAGAAATAACAAATGTTAGCAATGTCATCCATGTCAGAGTCACCGTCTCTCCTTGTCTAAGGAAGACACAATGGCTGCAGGAACATCTGAAAGAGAAAAATGGACAACATAGAAATACATCCTATCCCTACAATAACACAGTGCAATATAAGTGAGTGTTGAGTAAATATCAATTACCCTCAGCCGAGAGCAGCAAAGCAGTGGAAATGCACCCTATGACATGTCTAAATATGAGTATGGATAAAACTGGGCCCCACCCCCTTTCTAGGGTGACACCCCTTTTTATTAGCAAACCTAAAGAAGCTTACTTAGCGATTCTTATCAACATTTGCATAACGTGAACAATGGCTCACTTAGGCTGGCACTCTCACGCCATCTGTTGGCCAGCATATTCAGAACAGTCCTTGGGTACTTTTCAGTCCGTTATTCAAATTTTTAAGGTGAGAACTTGCCCTCTTTGCCACAGCTTATTCTACCTAACTAAACACCCCAGTGTCTTTGAGCCCCAAAGTCCATCAATCCTTCACTCAGGGTGGAACAACATTTCCCAGCATTTCCCTTCTTCATAGGGACAACTCCGGGAACAGAATGCATGGCTGCAGTCAAACAGCTATTGGCCATGCCATGGTGCAAGGGACCGCACTAACGAAAGCAAAGTTCATCCATAGATCCCTTTGCATGTGGAATCTCACGTGGGACTGTGGGACTGAGAAAAGATTTCCCCATTTGTAGAAGAAACAAACATGCTTAACGTCATATCAACAGGTTACTTTTCAGAGGGAGGCACACTGGCAATTCAAAAACACGAACCAGTATCACTCAAGTGGGCACTCCTGACCTCTGCTGGCAGAATATGATCCAGCAGTACAGCCAATGAAGGAATGTCCCCACTAACAACTTTCCAGGACAGAGAGGGAGTGGCTATCAGCATAGCATCCTGAATCCACAGAACACACATTTGTAATCCACATGGTTTTGATGAATGAATACAGTTCAACAACATTTTACCAATAGTACCTGGGATCCGGTAACCATAGGGTTTGCCCTCTTGTATTCACAGTGGTAATACGATACCGAATGTCTTTCTTATTAGACCAACGAAGTATATCTTTCAGCCATTCTGGGTGACAACTTGTTGAACTCCAAGCAAAAAGGATTTTTAAGAAAGCTCTGCACGCCCTCATTCACCCACTGTGTCCTATTTTCCTTAATCTCCCCCTTCAGTTGAGCCGGTATATCTGGATACAAGTAGCCATACTCCTCAACCACTTTTTGATGACTATGCGCTGTGACTTAGACAGCCTGGGCAGTGTTTTAGGGTCTCCATACCCAGTTAAGACTTGTGAATCCAGTGCGTGTTGGACTGTATTACCAACAATGACATTGGGTTTGCAATCAACCCGATGTCGATGTTGGTTTGGTTGGCACAACTTTAGGGACCCATCTTGCCCAGCGATCCTCCTCAAAGGATTTAACGATACACACAGTTAGAACTGTCTGCCAGTACATCATAACACTTGCAGCTGGCCCAGAAGGAATTTCATCCTCCTCCAGGCCACATAATGGCTCCTCTTCACTATCACTCCACTTTCCAGTCCATCACAAATTGTCTGAAAACAGTTCAGAGACCTGATCAGATGGGATATCCAAATCAGAGGTAGTGGAGCACTCTTCGGCCAGGAGTAGGTTGCGCTTGGAGCTAGCAGCAACAACCTTGTCTCCCCCACTGGTCACAGGTACTACCGCCCCCAATGGCACACTACTTTCACACATTTCAGGCTTACCCGACTCTGGTGTCTTTTTCCCCAGGGGTTCCACCATCAAGCAATGCAGGTGGGCCCATCCACGGCCTTGAGGGATAGCCGGAGCATTTGTTCCTGGAGCAGCCACCGAGAGAAGAGGAGCAGCTTCTTTCACAAGCTGGGTGATAGCAGGGGGACTCTCAATGCTGTTCCCAGCCAGAACAGCACCATTGTTGTCCCAATCAGCTTGTAGTGCCCACGGTGGTTGGGCTGGTGGGACTACCTCAAGCCGGGGTTCCCCGCAGCATCCACAGACATTCCAAAGCCGCAGGTGAGTGACCGAGCCAGAACACTTCCCGCAAATCGGTCCCAAAGCTTCAGCAGCCATATACAGGGCAAGGCTACCCTTAGGTGTATACCTCACTCCGGTGTTGGTCAGGATGCCCTTAAACCCGCTCAGATCAGGGCCAACACCTTCCAATCCTACATCATACTTCCAAACAGCGGCATCTTCTTCACCCAACAACCAGGCATACGTGGCAGCACTTTCTTATCCTCCTCTGCAGAGCGGTAGCTCCTCCCCCTGCCAGAAGATTGGTCCACGCACTCTCTGGAAACTTCAGAGCCACCCTTCCCTCTGCGCGGCATGCCAACACCTTAATGGAGTCCGTTTTAACCCCTGCAGCGCTGGCGTAAAGTGTTAAAAGACCAGGCTGACACTCTCCCATGAGCAATGAAACATGTTGGCTCTTCCCCACATTGTTGGAATGCGCAATAACACAGTCTATATGGAGCAAAGATGTTATTTGCCACCTTCCCATGGAGCCAGAAGAAATCCCGATGTAGCTGTAGCCGGTTGCTATGGGCGACTGCAGCAGGATTACTGCCTTTGCCCCACATTGGGCGCCAAATGTAGCAAGATCCTGGACCTCCAAAGGTCTAATGGTGACCTTCAGAGTCAGGGATAGCCCACATCTATCTTTGTAGAGTGCGCCCGGTTTGCTCCCTTCTAGTACCCTCCTTACACCCAGTCTGCGCTTACTTAGCGCCCCCTTATGCCTGGTTGGCACCTATTTAGTGTTCACTTTAAGCCCAATTAGTGCCCATCTAATGCTCACTTTGTGCCCGCTCTCCGCCCACTTAGCGCCCCTTGATGCCCAGTTGGTGCCAAGTTAGCACCCAGTTTGCACCTATTTAGTGCCCATTTTGCACCCCACTTGCATTCAGTTTCCTCTTTTTAGTCTTCAAAACACAGCAGAACACAGAAGACGTGATATCAGGTATCTCAGAGTTTACTGACTGACATACATGGATAGAGCCACGCAGAGCAGCACAAATTCAAAAAATGAAACAAAGGCTACAGGTAAGTGTGTATGCGTGTGTGTGGTTGTAGAATGTAGTCATGCTTTATGCTACACCCTAAATATGGCTGTAACATTAAACATGGTCAAAAAGGTGGACTAAGCCTTCAGGCCCTCTATCAATAGGCCTTTGTTCATTTCAAGCAGGTTTCACATTCTCCCACATGTCTATGGTAACAAAATATCTTTTTGAGGGCTACCAAGTGTATATATACAGTGGATATAAAAAAATTCTACACACCCCTGTTAAAATGTCAGGTTTCTGGGATGTAAAAAAATGAGACAAAGATAAATAATTTCAGGGTTTTTTTCACCTTTAATGTGACCTATAAACTGTACAACTCAAATAAAATAATGTGGTTGTATAAGTGTGCACACCCTCTTATAACTGGGGATGTAGCTGTGTTCAGAATTAAGAAATCAGATTTAAACTCATGTTGTATAGGAGTCAATACACACCTGCCATCATTTAAAGTGCCTCTGATTAGCCCCAAATAAAGTTCAGCTGTTCTAGTAGGTCTTTCCTGACATTTTCTTAGTTGAATCCTACAGCAAAATCCATGGTCTGCGACAGGGCTGGTGCAAGGATTTTTGACACCCTAGGTGAAACCTCATTTTGCCGCCTCCCCTTGGCTCCACCCCTGACTCCACCCCCTTTCCCCCTGCCTATGTAAACCCCACCCTTTTAATGAAGCATCCATCAAATGCGGCCTCACCAGCACCCAGCAACCATCAATGCAGCCTACCAGCGCCCATCAATGCAGCCTCACCAGCGCCCGTCAAATGCGGCCTCACCAGCGCCCATCAAATGCGGCCTCACCAGCGCCCATCAAATGCTGCCTCACCAGTGCCCATCAATGTAGCCTACCAGCGCTCATCAAATTCAACCTCACCAGAGCCCCTCAATGCAGTCTCACCAGCGCCCATCAATGCAGCCTATCAGCGCTCATCAATGAATGTTTAATTGCTTCCATTCATTCAGGAGTTGGGACACAGATACAGTCCTCCGCCACTGCTGCGCCTCTGACAATATGTGCGAACGGAGCGGCGGTAGTCTGCTGATGCTGAGAATTAGTTGCTTGCTGCAGAGAGAAGAGAGTATGAACACCAGTGGCCGGGTGCCCTAGGCAGCTGCCTAGTTTGCCTAGTGGTAGCACCAGCCCTGTCTGCAGAGAGCTTCCAAAGCATCAGAGGGATCTCATTGTTAAAAGGTATCAGTCAGGAGAAGGGTACAAAAGAATTTCCAAGGCATTAGATATACCATGGAACACAGTGAACACAGTCATCAAGTGGAGAAAATATGGCATAAAAAGACAAGAAGAAAACTGGTCAGGGAGGCTGCCAAGAGGCCTACAGCAACATTCAAGGAGCTGCAGGAATATCTGGCAAGTACTGGCTGTGCGGTACATGTGACAGCAATCTCCCGTATTCTTCATATGTCTGGGCTATAGGGTATAGTCAAAGGAAAACATCCAAACCCAACTAAATTTTGCAAAAACACATCTGAGGTATCCCAAACGCATGTGGGAAAATGTGTTATGGTCTGATAAAACCAAGGTTGAAGTTTTTGGCCATAATTACAAAAGCTATGTTTGACGCAAAAACAACACTGCACATCACCAAAAGAACACCATACCCACAGTGAAGCATGGTGGTGGCAGCATCATGCTTTGGGGCTGTTTTTCGGTGTTTCAACAAAGTATTAATTTAAAGGTGTGCACACTTATGCAACCATATTATTTTATTTTTTTATTTTTACTTCCCTCCACCTAAAAGTTTTCAGGTTGTAGAGTTTATAGGTCACAAGGTGGAAAAGGTTCTGAAATTATTTATCTTTTGTCTCATTTTTTTACATCACATAAACCTGACATTTTAACAGGGGTGTGTGTAGACTTTTTATATCCACTGTATACAGCAGGGGTCTTCAAACTATGGCCCTCCAGTTGTTTAGGAACTACAATTCCCATTACGCCTAGTCATGTCTGTGAATGTCAGAGTTTTACAATGCCTGGGATGTGTAGTTCTGCAACAGCTAGAGGGCTGTAGTTTGAAGATCTCCGGTATACAGTATATATATTTATATCTACCCACTATATTATAGTGTGTGTGTGTGTGTGTGTGTGTGTGTGTATGTGTGTATGTATATATATATATATATATATATATATATATATATATATATAAAAACTCCAGATTATGCTGCTTATGCACGTCAGTGTATAGCGTAAAAACACTTTTTTGGCTAAAGGCTAAAGGGAGGCACAGGTGCAGAGTGCAGACTATATAAATATATGGTGGATGTAAGCAATCCTGAGTGGTACTTTAATGTAGGACCATTTAGGGACTTATGCCCCAATCGCAAAATTCCTGGCCCTAAACAAGAGTACCCCTTGGAACACAATTCATCCATGTACAGCCACTGAGTAATTCAACCTTAAATTGATTCAGATATGCCGCTGGTAGATTGCTGTGTGCTGCCCCTGTGCCTCCCTCTTGCCCCAAAACTCTTGTGTTTTTTAGGCTTTACAAGCCAAAGCATCTGTGTCGATGAGCCCATCCACGAAAATATATAGCAAAAAAATCAAGTGCGATCTGTGCAAAATAACCTGTGCTTCATTATACATAATTGTTATATTAACAAATGATACTGTCTAATAACCAAAACAATACATATACAATATTGCAGTAAACAGATACAAAGTAAATAAAAAGTCTTTCAATAAATAAGTATTTACATAAAAAAAACCTGATGTTCTGTCGTTTTTTCATTTGAGATTACCACCTGTAAAATACACACTAACCCTCTTCCACACACCATTGTGTTCTGAACAAATCATCAGAGCTTAAGCGGATCTTCACCCCTTTCAGGGACTTTGCTGCTCTTTTGCATTTCACCCACCCTCCAATGCACAACTATCTGGTTCCTTATATATTTTTTTTACTTTAAAGAGGAGTATAGATTTGTTTTTTTTTCTTTAATTATACTTATCTAGGTGGATGCAGTATCGGTCCGATGCTGCATCTGTCCCCTGGCGCCTCTACATTGAGAACCGAGCGATCGAACATCGTTGATGGCTCAGTTCTCATAGATCCCCAAGCTAAGAGCTGCCAATCAGCAGCTCTCCGCTCTGCTCCTCCCCGCTCACTGTAGCGCTGAGCTGTGGAGGGGTGGGGAGCGGCCATCTCAGGCTCAGGTGTCAGTCCAGGCACCTGGCGGATCCAGACTTTATTGTCGTGAGGACGGGGTGCCTGTACTGATTCCTGTGACGTCAGCAGAAAGCCGACTTCAGACCGCTCTCTGCTAAAAACGGGTCACAGGAGTGCAAACTGAATTGCACTCCTGTGACTCATAGGAGATGCCCAGCCAAAACTAGCTCAGGCTCGACTTCTCCTTTTTAAAAAAAAAAAAAAATCTGGCGGGGGTTATATTCCTCCCTTGCTTTATCCAAAACAAAAAAAGTTTTGCCTATATTCTACTTTACATAAAAACAGTTTGCTTTTAGTATCACTTCTGCAGATATTTGCCAGCACACCATGGGTCAACAAAATAGTGTCCAAACTGATTTTTTTATTGCATGATCACATCACAAAGTGGTGCAACATTTTGGAGCTACGCAGGGCCCCTTCATCATGCCTGACAAAGGGGCTCTGCGTGGCTCCGAAACGTTGCACCACTTTGTGATGTGATCATGCAAAACAAAAATCAGTTTGGACTGGCTTTTGTTGATCCATGGTGTGCTGGCAAATATCTGCATTGTGACTTCTGAATCAGTCTGCAATTAGGCAAGTCCTAGCATAAGACAGTTGAAAGAGATTGTAAATGCATACCTCCCAACATTTTGAGATGGGGATGAGAGACACCTACTAACAAATGTATGTAGGCATGGGACACGCCCCCTGCCACACCCCCTTAAAGGAGAATTAACCAAAAAAAAAAGGTTAATTAAATCCACAAGGACTTTTTTTTACCACTACTTTTCCTTTATATTGGCTTTTAAAATGTACAAATGCAGCAATTTAGAATTTGGATGAAAGGTTTAGCACTGGGAAACACTTTTTGAAAGATAAAAAGTGCATTTTATATACAGCTATGAGGATCAGACCAAAATGAGGGACAAATAAGGTGGAAAGAGGAACATTGCTCCAAATCAGGGACAATTGGGAACTATGTAAATGTGTAGCAGCTTTAAAGACCTGACAGGTTCTCTGATAACATTGTAAAGCTGAGATGCTCAGTCACAGCATGTGGCTAGGTTGGTATACAGCACACACACACACCAAGCATACCATAAAAGGTTTGTAAAGGACTCTAGTGAGCGCGGCCCCCATAGAGTCCCCCCCATAGATGAGTCCCCCTTTAATAACAACACACTTCCTTTAAGCCGCAGCGCTACACGAGTCAGGTGAAAGGGGCGGAGCCAAGCGGCACGCGGATGACCTCACGTCACAGGCCCGGCCAATAGCAGCCTCGTTTCGCTTCGTGACATCATGGACGGGGAAGCGGACGCCCTCAGGCTGGCTCCTCCCGCTGATCCTCAGCACCCCGCTCAATCCCTCCCAATCCCCGAACTCCCCGCCGGGACCAATCAGAGCGACAGCTCGGCGAGGGAAAGGCGACGGATGAGGCCCGCACGGTCGGGCATTATGAAAGACCTCGCCGCCAGCCCTTCCGGTAAGTGAGGCGTACGGTTCGGTGGTTGTGAGGGGGGGAGGCAGTCGGGGCCGCTCTACCCGAGATGCCTTGTGAGAGGAAGTGAGGCCATCTTTTCTGTGGTGACAATAAACAAGCGGAGAGTGGCCTTTCCGGAGCGCAGAGCCAGGCCGGAGCCGGGGGGTGGTGTGTGTTGGGACAGAGACTCTCCTTTGATTGATGTGTGTTCTGTGTTCATGTTCCCCTCAGGTTTATCGTCCCCCAACCCTCCCGCTCAGGAGGTCAAGGCTGAGGGAAACAGCAGCTCCAAGAAGAGAAAGTTGAATAACAGTAACAGCAGTGACAAGGACGACTTGGACTCCATCGCACCCCAGAAGAACTCCTCGTCCTCCTCCTCCAATCACATCCAGAAGAAGCTCCGCTTTGAGGACAGCCTGGACTTTCTAGGACTCGATGTGAAGATGGCTGAGGAGTCTCCCTCCTCCTCCTCTTGTTCTTCTGCCACCCCCCAACCCCTGAGGAGTAAGAACCTGCTCATCTCCCCTGTGGCTGCCGGCCACCATGCCAATGGGCTCACCAAAGCCTCCCCCGTCTCCAGCTTTGCCAACAGCAAGCCTGGCTCAGCCAAGAAGTTAGTCATCAAGAACTTCAAAGGTAGAGCTGCTTCTCCTGTGCCCACAAATGGCTGTCTGGGGGGGGGGGTTTACCCTGGTGGGGGTGTATGCGTGGTCAGCAATTCAATTGGCTCTCATTGTACCTTAATGTGCTTGTAAACCTCAGACAGGAAATCTGAACAAAGCACATCTTCCTACACTGTGTACTTGTTTCTATCCAAAACTCGGAGTGTGATGTCTCTCTGCTACCTGGTTCCTCTGTTAGAAACATGAGTCACTTCTGACAGCTTTTCCTGATACCAAGAGATAGATGGGGGAGGAGAGCTCCATCACACAAAGTGATTGACAGCCTCAGCTGTTCTTGAGGGGGGGGGGGGGGTGTCCCTGTACCCTGGTGTCCCCTCTGTTAAGAGCTCTTCTCCCTAAAGCTTAGTACACACAGGCCAAATGTTGGCATTAGCTGGTTCTATAGAAACCGTCCAACGTTTGACCCGTGTGTACTGCAGTCGGTCAAACAGAAGCCAACCTGAGCATGATTGAAAAAGCTCTGCCGATCGGCTCCTGATCAGGACACTCAGCCAATGGCTGCGAGTACTGACCGGAGTGTTCTTGTCTATGTTCCTATCGCAGACTTTGTGGAAAACAAGGCTCATCAATAGTGGGTGCTGTAACGATTACCAGCTGGATCCTGGAAACGTCAAACAAGTATACATATTTGCCAGCACACCAAGGATCTTCAATCACTGTCCAAAGGTTTATAGTGCAGAGAGATCACATGACAGAGACAAGTGTAACGTTTCTGAGTTGCGCAGGACCCCCTTCGTCACATGCTTAATGAAGGGGTCCTGCGCCACTGCGAAACATTGCATTTGTCTCTTTGATGTGATCTCTCTTCACTATAAAGCTTTGGATGGTGATTCAAGATCCCTGGTGTGCTGGCAAATATGTACACTGACCAGAGTGTTCTAGCGGGGGGCTGTCCCCCTGTCAGAACACAATAGCACAGCAGGGGAGATCACTATGCTAACATCAGATAGTACAGCGGCTCCTCCCGAGCTGTCAGTTTTTTTTTTTTTTGTTCAGCCCTGCTGGGTTGAGTAAAAAAAAAAAAAAAAAGCACCCTATAAGTGTGTACCAGGTTTTAGCTGTGCAGTGTGTGAATTCAGATTCCCCACCCCACTTCTTTGTGCTGCTGACAGATTCTGTGTGCTGTAGAAGACTGTACAGGACAGATTGCTGCAGATAAACGGGTACATCGCTCGTGGGAGGATTTGTTTCACGTGAGGCCAGTCACTTCAATGAGTATATGTAAGGGTTTACAACCACTTTAATGCTTTCCCTGCATTAAACTGATTGGTTTGTTTCAAATGGTGAATATTTACAATCAATTTAAAATAGAAATGTAAGGCAAAACAATTGTGTATGTATATAAAAATAATTGCCACGGTGTGATTTGAAAAAAAAAAAAAAGTCCTGTGCAATTTCAGTCCAGTTCAGGTGGGACTTCTAATCTCATACGCTTCAATTCACATTGGGGTCGCACCAGAACCACTGATCAAAATCCCACCGGGCTATGTAACTTTTTTTTTTTTTTTTTTTTTTAAGTTCAATCGATGGGTTGAGTTCCAGGCTTTTTTGAAATTTAAAAGTCAGCAGCTACAAAAAGTTTAACTACTGACTTTTAATAAACAGACACTTTACCTGTTCCACGGTCCAGCGATGCGGCCGCTCTCCTTGGCGCATCCATTGGAATTGTTGGCACCCGGCCGTGACAGCTTGCGGCTTCACGGCCGGGCGCACAATGCGCATGCGCGAGTCGCGCTGCGCTCTCCCAGTGGACAGACAATCTTCTGGGACCTGTCACGTGTCCCAGAAGATTGCAGAGAGGGAGGGACCACCCAGGGGCGAGGAGGAGTTGCCTAGGCGGCCTGTGGGCGGAAGGAGGATGTGGGACAGGAAGTCCCTCTCTAAAGTAGAACCCCCCCCCCCCCCAGGTCAGGAGCAATGCTAGAGACGATTTACAGCACAAACTAAATCTGGTAGCAGAATTATTAAATGTGGAATGTATGTTCCTTGCAAAAGAACATTATTTTTTAAGTTGTTATGGGTAAAGTTCCACCTCCCTCAAACACTTACCTGACACTTCTCATGACCCAGGAGCTCTACTCTCTTCCTGGATTCACAGACTATACTGTGAGCAGCGGGAGCAATAGGCTCCTGTGAGGGGGGAGTCGGGGGGGGGGGGGCGCGTGGTTGAGCCATGCCGAGTGTGTCTATGGAGGCACACAGCCCATCTTGGAAGCGCACCAACCCGGGTGCTCACATAGCTTGCTTATGGGGCACTCGAAAGAGAGAGCGGGGAACACCTTTTGCTATATTGTTGACCAGAGCAGGTACATAGGACATGTGTGTGTTTGTGTATAAATTTTATTTTTTTTTTTTCCATGTTAACAAAAAAAAAAAAAAAGACCTTCCTATCACTTCAGAGTGACTTTTTGGGCTGTGGCAGGTCATTGCAGTGTTTTCTGTTCTTTGATTTCATTGCCATTTAAAGGATACGTTCACCTTTTAGAAAAAAATAATAAATGCTTATCTTTTTTGTAGGTAAAAAAAAAAGTGTATTTATTATATTTTTCTTTTTTAAAGCTTGTAAAGCATTGCACCAGCGAAGATCAGAAGATCACTGGTGCCATGCAGGTCTCCTGCAGACCTGTCGGTGTATCTGCCTGGCCGTACAGGTATAAAGATACACAAACAGGAACAAACCAATGAACTATCACGGTGCCGTGGTAGTTCATTGAGAACTACAAGCCAACAGCTGCAAAGGATGTCGGGGCTTGTAGTTTACACACACAGCTGTGTGTATGAATGACGCAGCTGTGTAGGTGGAGCCCCGAACGGCTGCGCTGATTTTAAAAAGTGACCACTAGTACAGGAAATTCCTTCCCCCTACTTCTGCCACAGGGAGGGGGCAGCTGCTGCAGTATTAGGAACATGTTAAATATTCCACCCTAAAAACGGGTGACACATGTTGCCTGTTCCCAAAGGGCAACAAAACAAAATCTGCTGATCAAATCAGATGGGAACGGACATGCAGTCCATTTCCATCTGACCGCCCCAAATAGTAGACCAGGCTTTGTCCCTGTCTGCTCTGCATGGCAGAGTGGACACGGACCTGTCATCTGCCTGCTCAGCAGAGAGCTCCCCCCACTTGGACAGATCCACCCCATGTGAAAGGGGTTTAAGACTCATAAAGGCCTTTGCAAGGGTACAAAGAAAACAGTTATTTTCTTTGTGCCACATTCACACCACAACCTTTGTGTAGTGCGCAGGGAAAAAATGCAGATGTGCTGCATTTTTTTTTTTTTTTTTTCCCCCTGCCGTGCACTGGTTGGCACCAGAGATCATGGCACTACAGTGCAGCATGCTGTTGTGTGGAGGCATGAAAATGTGCATCTCCAATAAAGGTAAATACCCAAAGGGTGCGTTGCACAATTCCCTCCCCACCTGGAAAACTGACAGCAGCCCTCATGCTACAACTGAGCATTTTTTGTGTGTAGGCAGTGTGAATGGACCCTTAGTCCCCAATATGTCTGTTGATCCTGCCAGAGGACTCCATAAGTATTCAAGTCCTATACTCTTGTGACAGTGCTGAAGTATGCTCTCTAAAACTACAACTGTACATTCTGGTGTTACCTCTAGCCCTCACAGAGAACCATCAGACCACAGTGGGAACTGTAGTTTGAAGCAGGTTCTGCTGCAGTCCAGTCATGAAGGCCAAAGGCTACTAAAAAGCAATGGGCGGAACACATTCTCAAGGCAATTTTAATGTTAATAAAGTTTATTTTATTAGAGATGCACTGAAATTTCGGTAGCCGAAAATGGTGTTTTCGAGATTTTTCCCGAAAAAGATGCCGATAATGGCACAGAAAATGCACGTGATTTTACCATGATTTTACTGTGCTTATGGTGTGTTTTTCATAGGTCGTGACTCAAAAATGTAACACGGTTGCATTATTGATGCATTCTTGCTGCTTTTTCCAATGCATTTCAATGGGGAGGTGTGTTTTTCGTGCAGTTTTTTATTTATTTATTTTTTTTAAACTGACACAAAATGCAGCAATGAAGATTTTTTTTTTTTTTTTTTAACACCACAACGGAAGTGCAATGGACCAGTGTGAAGACATACATAGAATTTTTAAAGGGATGATTTTTCTTGTGCTAAAGGTGCCTGATAATGGCCAACAATGAATTCCTCTTTTAAATTCATGATTTTAAAAAGTTGAAATATAATAAATAAATATATATATATATATATATATATATATATATATATATATATATATATATATATATATATATATATATATATATATATATATATATATATATATATATATTGTGTCATTCAAAGTTGAGCGCTGAAAATTGGCCTGGGCAGGAAGGGGATGAAAGTGCCCAGTACTGAAGCGGTTAAGATTATGAATTTTACACAGGCCGATAATTTTTTTTTTTTTTTTCTTTTCACGTAAAGACCAAGCTGTCCAGCAAAAGGGACAGTTGGTTTGGAGATAAACTATTTAAAATCTCAAGGGTTCTTACAGTTTAGCTTTTTATATGGTTTAAAGTGATTGTAAACCCTCACCTTGTAAAACTACCCATTCAGTTAGCAAACCATTTTGTGGATAGATATAAAGACATTATAAATATTCCCCCCCCCCTTTTTTTTAATTTTTATACAAGTGATGACATAATCTCTGTGCTCAGCTGCATAAAGGCTGAGGGAAGGAGAAACAGCAGCACACTAATTTTCCCAGTGAAAGGCTGTGCAGGGGGTGGGGGAGGAGTGTCGTGACAGGTCTAATCATTGGAGGAGTGCAGGCTGAGCACAGCTAGAGAATTGACCACGGTGTGTTTTCCTGCTTAGTGTGGTCAGTTTTTAATTGGACAGCAGTGGAACTGGCAGGAACACCAGGTATTTCACACAAAGGAAGCAATATAAAGGGAACAGGATACTTCTCTATATGGTACAGCATGCACATATCAGGAATGTGAAATGCTGGGTTCACGTACTCTTTAACCACTTGCCTACTGGTAACTTTAATCCCTTCCTGCCCAGGGCAATTTTCAGCACTGTCACATTTTGATAATTGCGTGATCATGCAACACTGTACCCAAACAGAATTTGTATTTTAGAGCTTTATTTTGGTGGTGAATCCTCGCTGGGTTTTTTATTTATCGATAAAGAAAAAAAGCAAAAGTTTTGAAAAAAAAAAAAGTTTTTTTTCTTAGTTTCTGTTATAAAATTTTTACTTTTAGAATTGGTTTCTTCACAGCAAGAGCTGTGAAAATGTGGAATAGACCCCCGACAGAGGTGGTTCTGGCTAGCTCAGTAGATTGCTTTAAGAAAGGCCTGGATACTTTCCTAAATGTACATAATATAATTGGGTACTAACATTTATAGGTAAAGTTGATCCAGGGAAAATCCGATTGCCTCTTGGGGGATCAGGAAGGAATTTTTTCCCCTGCTGTAGCAAATTGGAGCATGCTCTGCTGGGATTTTTTGCCTTCCTCTGGATCAACTGTGAGTATAAAATTGGGTATTGGATTGTACAATATTTTTTATTTTATTTATTGTTTTTAAAATTCAACTGGATGGACTTGTCTCTTTTTTCAACCTAACTATGTAATTTTTCCCGTTCATTGATGGGCGATGGCGAGGCTGCGCTGATGTGCCACGCTGATGATTAGTGCCCTGATTATCAGTGCAAATGTCCTCTGTCACACTTGCTGAATACCGGCTTTCCTCTCCTCACGCTGTGACAACATGTAAGGAAAGGAATGCCAAAATCCGGCAAGTGTGCTTTCATTGTGATCAGAGTGTGGTCAGTGTGATTACAGTTCAGTCAGTGCGCTGGATGCACGCTGCAGGGAGCGGGGTTCTGAGAGGACATCCATAGACTATTCTAATGGTAAAAATAGGAAAAAAATTGCTATACAACATAGAGAGAAAAGTATTTGATCCCCTACTGATTTTGTATGTTTGCCCACTGACAAAAATGATCAGCCCTATAATTTTAATGGTAGGTTTATTTTAACAGTGAGAGGCAGAATAACAACAAAAATATCCAGAAAAACGCATTTCAAAAAAGTTATAAATTGATTTGCATTTTAATGAGTGACATAAGTATATTTGACACCTTCGCAAAACATGACTTAGTACTAGGTGGCAAAACCCTTGTTGGCAATCACAGTGGTCAGACGTTTCTTGTAGTTTGCACTAGGTTTGCAGACATCCCAGAAGGGATTTTGTCCCACTCCTCTTTGCAGATCCTCTCCAAGTCATTAAGGTTTCGAGGCTGACGTTTGGTAACTCGAACCTTCAGCTCCCTCCACATATTTTCTATGGAATTAATATCTAGAGACTGGCTAGGCCACTGCAGGACCTTAATGTGCTTCTTCTTGAGCCACTCCTTTGTGTCATGGAAAATAAATGGCACAGCAACACCCTTACATCTGTATAGTGCAATGTGATAAGCACCAACTGTGTGTGAATGCACTGCTTCCATTTAAAAAAAAAAAAAAAATTATGTTGCAATTATGTTTTAGAGCTGCATTAAACTGGATGCAAACCCGATTCATGAAATTTAAGCTGGGCTCATATATCTGCAATGTTTTCTTATCTCTCTTCAAAGCCCCTGGCTTTCCTCTGCTCCATTCTTCTGTTATCAGCATGATAACGTCTGACAAGTTCTCAGACACAGGAGATAAAAACAGCCTGAGTTTTGTGTCAGGGTGGGTGCTATAAATTAGCAGACAGCTTGCCATGTCAGAGCACAGCTCTGCACATTACTTGCTTCCTTTGCCCATGTGGAGGAGGGGGTGTGTGCCTTTCCTCCAATCGGCTGTCTTGGCTGTATGCCCAGACTTCACACTCCATGTTGAACAGGAAGAGAAAATCTGTAACATGATTGGAGCTTTCTAAAGAATATATAAAGCTGAAGACAGCAGATATACATCTAATACTTTATGTAGGGAGATTTGTTTCATCTCTGTCTATCATCTGAAGCTGTTCACTTCACTGGGTATATGTGAGGGTTTACATCCACTTTAACCGCTTATGGACCAGCTGCCATCCTTATGTCAGTACTTTGACGTAGAATACCGAGGTTACGACAGCAGATAGCTGCCATAACCCCGGTATTTTCTGAAAAGGCGGGCGGTCCTCTTTTAGATAAAAGTGGTCTCCACGGTGGATTTGCCGCAAGATCACTTTTATTGGCGGCGGGAGAGGTGCACCCCACGCCGCTTACCGGAGCTGCCGGTGGTGGTGGGACTGTCTGATCCTTTCCCCTTAGTAGCATGGAGCCGAGTGAGGGAAAGATGGCCCCCACTCGGCTCATAACATTGGATGACGGAAGCAACATCAAACGTCACTTCCGCCCAATAGTCTCAAATGGGACATGTGTTTTTTTTTTTTTTTTTTTGTTTTTTTTGTTTTTTTTATTGCTTTTAAGTGTAAATGTGAGATCTGAGGCCTTTTTGACCCCAGATCACACATTAAAGAGGTCCTGTCATGTTTACCTTCCTTGTAATAGGACCCAAAATACATTTTTAAAAGGACAGTGTAAGTCGCGCCCGCTTATGAAAATGGTGTTCAAACCACACATGTGAAGTATTGCCGCGATCATTAGAGCAGGAGCAATAATTCTAGTAAAAGGCCTCCGCTGTAACTCTGAACTGGTCAACAGTAGAAATTTTTAAATGTTGTCTATGGAGTTTTTAAGGGTCAAAGTTTGTTGCCATTTTGAAGCATGGCATGTTTGGTATCAATTTGCTTGGCGTGATATTATCTTTCACAATATAAAATAAATGAGGCTAACTTTACTGTTGTCTTACACTTTTTTGAATTAAAAAAATATTTATTTTTTCCAAAAAAATTTGCACTTGTAAGACCGCTGCGCAATTACGATGTGACATAAAGTATTGCAACGACTGCTATTTTTATTCTTTAGGGTACCTGGAAAAAAAAGTTTCTGGGTTCTAAGTAGTTTTCTAGCAAAAAAAATGCTTTTAACTTTTTAACAGCACGTTTGAAAAATAGGCCTGGTCCTTAACCGCTTTAAGACAAGCTGACGTTTGACGGCGGCATATGGCTCTCCTGTTCAAATCGCCGTAACTCTGCAGGTCAGGAGGACTCTATGTCACTTGTACACAGACAGAACGAGGAAATGCCTATGTAAACAAGGCATTTCCTCGTTCTGACAGGTGACAAGGCAAGGATCTACTATTCCTAGTGGTCGGGAACAGTTATCTGTCATGTCCCAGTAAGCTCCCCCCCCCCTGTTAGAAACACTCATAGGGAACACAGTTAACCCCTTGATCGCCCCCTAGTGTTAACACCTTCCCTGCCAGTGATGTTTATACAGTAATCAGTGGCTATTCTTAGCTCTGATCAAAAAAGCGTCAAGTGTCTGATCTGTCCACCACCATTACTAGTAAAAATAATAAAAATGCCACAAATCTATTCCCTATTTTGTAGACTCTAATTTTTGCGCAAACCAATCAATATTATATTTTTACCAAAAATATGTAGAAGAATATACATCGGCCTAAAATGATGTAGAAATTTTGTTTTTTAAAAAGTAAATGTTGGATATTTACTATAGCAAAAAGTTAAAAATATTAATATTTTTTTTTTTTTTTCAAATTTGACGCTTTTTTTTTTTTTTTTCTTTGTTTTGTTTATAGCGCAAAAAATAAAAACCGCAAAGGTGATCAAATACCAACAAAAGAAAGCTCTATTTGTGGGAAAAAAAGGACGTCAATTTTGTTTGGGTACAACGTCGCACAACCGCGCAATTGTCAGTTAAAGCGATGCAGTGCCGAATCGCAAAAAAATACTCTGGTCATTAAAGTGGATGGAAACCCACTCTCATCCTTTCCAAACTACTGTCATAGTGGTTATCAACAAAGATATACATGCCTTCTGCATTTATCCTTACCTGTCAAATGTCTCCCCTTTAGCTGTTTGGAGCCCTGAAATACTCTGGAGTCTGTGGTCGGGTCTGTTGTCTGGAGCTCGGTGGGTGGAGTCGTGATGTCAGTAAACTCCCTGCCCACCTCTACACCCCCCTTGGCCAGACATCAATATTTCTTACACTGAACTTCTGCTGGGCTCCTGGATTATGCTTCATGATCACTAACATCCAATCAAAACCCAGGAAAGTCACCACATGACTTCAGCATGCCCAATCATGCTGAGGTGGGGAGCAAGCCAATCCTGGGAGAGCTCGAGAATTGAGGAGGGGGGATGTGAACTACACAGAATGCCTCTCACACTTGTGCATGAGATAAGGAAATCACCTGTCACTCACAGCAAGGGGGAAGAAAAGGACACCTATTTCTCTGTGTCCATTTTTATCTTGCTGCAAAAGATTAGAGGATTGCTCAGAGCTAGATTAAAGTGGATGTAAACCCGAAAAATGTTTTTGTTTTTTTTTTGTTTTTTTTTATATCGTACTGTAGAGTATAAGATTTCCTATCATTTGAGCCCAGTCTTACCACACAGAGTTAATCCATCTCTGAGCAATCCTCTTTTTTATTGTTCAGTGAGATAAAACTTGACAAACTGAGAAACTTTGTCAAATCCTCCCCCTTGCTGTGAGTGACAGGTGATTTACATATCTCGTGCACTAGCCTAAGACATGCATTATTTTTTAATTCCCTCCCACTCCTTTCTTCAGCAGCTCTGCAAGGATTGGCTGTTCCACACCTCAGTATGATTTGGCATGCTGAAGTCATGTGGTTACTTTCCTGTCTTTTCACTGGATGTTAGAGATCATAGCAGAAGTTCAGTGTTAGAAATAAACAGGAGAAATGCATATTGACAAGGAGTGTAGAGGTGGGCGGGGAGTCTGCTGACATCATGACTCCACCCACCGAGCTCCAGACAACAGACCCACCCACAGAATATGATTTTTCGGGTCTAATAGACAGAGGGGAGACATGTGACAGGTAAAGATACATGCAGGAGGCATGTATATCCTTATAGATAACCCCTATGGCAGTAGTTTAGAAAGGACGACATTGGGTTTACATCCACTTTAAGTCTTTGTGGCAAGACTGGGTACAGATGAAATTACATCCTCTGCTGTAACAGATATGAGTCTTAATTAAAACCTTTTTTTTGGGGTTTACATCCACTTTTCAACTACATCTAGGGCTGTTAAGGGGGACTTGCAAAAAACACAAAATGCTGTGTTTTTGACAGACGTTATATGATTAATTTTTTTCACCTGAAGATCTGGTCTGTCACAAAGCCGCTGCATTACAGTACCCCCCACTGTTGACAAATGAGCACAGGGGGCCCAAACAGACAGCAGTATTACCAGTCTAGGTGGGAAGGTTGGTGTTGAATTCTTAGTTCACCTTTGGAACATGTTACATATTCTACCTGAATTTAGGGTGGAACATGCAACATGTTCCAGCCCCTGCACCCTCCCTCCCCCATGACAGTGGGCCAGGGATCTTCTCTCAGCACCCGCTGTCGCAATTGAAAAACGGCAAGTCCACGTTCTTCATTCAGAGTTCTGTGAATGAATGAACTACAAGTACCATCGTCCACTGCCCCTGACAGCTTGTAGTTCTCAATGAGCTGTGAGGGTGCTGGTGGGCATAACCTGAGCGGAGTAACCCACCATGGTTAGCACCAGTCCTGTTGGCATTTTTCCTGTTGAAAGTAGGAAGGCTGAATAGTTGAAGGCTTTGGTATTTGCCTGGGCAAATGCAAAAGTGTCTGATATCCCTGCACAAGGTATAACAGAGTTATGTAATATAGTGCTGAAGAATATGACAGTTTTGTTTCTTGGGGACACATTGTCTCCCAACTCTGTACCATAATCTACATCAGTTATTTAAGAACTTGTTTTAGGTTTTCTAAATTTGTTTATAAAGGCTAAAATGGCTAAGGCCTCATGTACACTGCTGCTGGTAAACGGACATTTAAGAGCAGTTGGTGTGTTTTTTTTTTTTTTTTTTTTTTTTGTTTTTTTTTTTTGTTTTTTTTTTTCAAATGTCCCTGAAACGCCTAATGCCTGTAAGAGCTTGTAAACGCGGTAACTCGTGTTTAGCTTTCTATAGTTTACAGGCGTCTTTCATTTTTGGCTATTTGGGGGAAAAAATCACTTCCCGACCTATAGCGAATTGACGGCCGGGAAGTGGCTCTGTTATCCTGACCGGGATAACATGCGGCGCGGTGGCACGCAGTGTGGCGATCACTGGTTATGTGTTTGTCAATCTGACACACTGCATCTTCGATCGTGGTATGGAGCTTCTGACAGAGGCTCCTTACCACGTGATCAGCTGTGACCAATTGCAGCTGATAATCGCGTGAACCAGGAAGTGCCGGTAAATGGCATTCCTCGGTGTGTGCTGACAGGGAGAGCCGATCGTAGTGTCTCCCCATCGGGGGGGGGGGGGGGGGGGGGGCTGTGCTGATAAATCGTACATTGATTATCAGCACAGCCCCCATCAGATATGCCCATCAGCTGCCAGTCTGTGCCCCGTCAAGAACACCAGTCAGTGCCCATTAGATGCCTATCAGTGCCACCTATCGGTGCCCATCAATTTTACATATCGGTGCCGCCTTATCGGTGCCAGTCAGTGAAGGAGAAAACTAAGTGGTTTGCGTTTTTGCAGTGTTGTGCATTTTCCTGCAGTTAGTTAGGAGCTGCCAGTGTACATGAAGCCTTAACCCTCTAACTCCAAAAAAAATTAAAAAAATAAAATAAAAATAAGCAGTATGTCTTTGCAACACATGCATATTTCCTCATGTATTCTCCTTCTTTGCAAGCTCAGTAAAATACTTGTTGATCTTGCCAGAAATCCATTGAGCTCTTGGTGCATACGGGCCAAATGTAGGGTGTGTGTACTGTGGCCGTTCCGCCGGCTTTTGTCGCTGGGGCATGACAGAAAAAGGTCTACCGATAGACTCCCATCACCCTGTCAGAACACAATGACACAGCAGGGGAGATTGCTGAGCTAACTTTGGATAGTTAGTACAGTGGCTCCTCCAGAGCTGCCAGGTTTTTTTCCTTCAGCCCTGCTGGGTTCAACGAAAAAAAACTACTAGTGCGTAGCAGGCTTAAGACTGAGAACTGAGCGATAATGTGACCTTCACTGAACAGAGAGTGGTGACTGTCAATCGCTGGCTCTGATCTGCCCCTCCAGCGCTCAGTGGAGCGCCAGGCTGTGGATGGGAGAGGTGCAGTTGCTCCAGGCTCTCAGCATGCCAAGACATACACAGAAGATATATGAAGGTAAAATTGGGAGAAATAAAATCATTAAAATGAGAATACTGCCTCCCATTTGAGAGATTTTCTCCCATATATTTGTGGAAGGCTCCATGCTGTCCCCCTTGCTTATACCTGGCACTCTAACAAAGTCAGTAATGTAGTTTGGAAAATAACAACATTATAGTTTGAGCCCATTTGGTGATTATTGAAGAAGGGTATGTTCAAGTCAGTTAAACAATGTGTGTGTGTGTGTGTGTGTAAAAGATAGAGATTATAATTTCTTTATCTCACAAAAGTGAGTTACACCCCTCACATTTCTGTAAATATTTTATTTTATCTTTTCATGTGACAACACTGAAGAAATGACACTTTTCTATAATGTAAAGTAGTGAGTGTACAGCTTGTATAACAGTGTAAATTTGCTGTCCTCTCAAAATAACTCTACACACAGCCATTAATGTCTAAACCGCTGGCAACAAAGTGAACACACCCCTAAGTGAAAATGTCCAAATTGGACCCAAAGTGTCAATATTTTGTGTGGCCACCGTCCTTTTCCAGCACTGCCTTAACCCTCCTTGGGCACCAGAGCTTCACAGGTTGCCGCTGGAGTCCTCTTCCACTCCCCCAGCTCCCTGATGTTGTCATGGAGTATGTTGGAGACGTTGTCATGGAGTATGTTGGAGACCTTGTGCTCCTCCACATTCTGTTTTGAGGATGCCCCACAGATGCTCAATAGGGCTTAGGTCTGGAGTCATGCTTGGCCAGTCCATCACCTTTACCCTCGGCTTCTTTAGCAAGGCAGTGGCCGTCTGGAGGTGTTTTTGGGATCAATATGTTTGACTACTGCCCTGTAGCCCAGTCGCCGAAGGGAAGAGGGAATCGTGCTCTGCTGCAGTATGTCGCAGTATGTGTTGGCATTCATGTTTCCCTCAATAAACTGTAGCTCCCAGTGCCGGCAGCACTCATGCAGCCCCAGACCATGACACTCCAACCACCATGCTTGACTGTAGGCAAGACACACTTGTCTTTGTACTCCTCACCTGGTTGCCACCACACACGCTTGACACCATCTGAACCAAATAAATTTATCTTGGTCTCAGACTACAGGACATGGTTCCAGTAATCCATGTCCTTTAGTCTGCTTGTCTTCAGGAAACTGTTTGCGGGCATTATCTTTAGTAGAGGCTTCCTTCTGGGACTACAGTATGGTAGACTAATTTGATGCAGTGTGCAGCGTATGGTCTGAGCACTGACCACCCCACCCCTTCAACCTCCCTAGCAATGCTGGCAGCACTCATATCTCTATTTCCCAAAGACAACCTCTGGATATGACGCTGAGCACGTGCACTCAACTTCTTTGGTCAACAAAGGCGAGGCCTGTTCTGAGTGGAACCTGTCCTGTTAAACCGCTGTATGGTCTTGGCCACCGTGCTGCAGCTCAGTTTCAGGGTCTTGGCAGTCTTCTTATAACCTAGGCCATCTTTATGTAGAGCAACAATTCTTTTTTTTTTTTTTTTTTTTTTTTTTTCAGATCCTCAGAGTTCTTTGCCATCAGTTGCCATGTTGAAGTTCCAGTGACCAGTATGAGAGAGTGAGAGCGATAACACCAAATTTAACACACCTGAGACTTTGTAACCCTGTTATTTTTGAGGGGACAGCAAATTTACACTGCTTTACAAGCTGTGCACTCACTACTTTACATTGTAGCAAAGTAATTTCTTCAGTGTTGTCACATGAAAAAATATATATCAAAATATTTACAAAAATGTGATGGGTGTACTCACTTTTGTGAGATTTATTTATTTTTTATTTATTTATTTTTTATGCTGCAGTTTTAGAGAACACTTCAGACATTATAGTTGGTCTGTCTTTAGATTTACCAAATACTATATAGTGTAAATACCTGTCTAAGTTTTATATAAATACATGGTTTGGAAGGCCTGGCCTATATGCTGCATACCCAATCCCTAATGAAAATTTGTATATCGTTTTTTTACAAAGAGGTTAAATTGTGTGTGGCCACCTCCCAAACATGGATACTTTTTTTGAACTCTTGTGCTCCTGGGTGAAGCCCAGTGTATGATGACGGCTCTCTTGTGTTAAAGCCAATCTACTCTTTCTAGCTTCATTTGGTATCTTTTAAACTTGTTAGGCCTAGTTCATACTAATGTAATTTCAGATGTGACTTTAGTCACAAATAATTTCACAGAGGTGAGAATGGCATTGTTTTCGGTGGTGCCCATTGTGTTTTTGGAAAAGGTACTGTGAAGAAATGCTGTAAAGTAAGTGCTTTCAAAAATGTTTTAATTGTTTTCTTTATCAATTTACAAAATGCAAAGTGAGTGAACAGAAGAAAAATCTAAATCAAATCAATATTTGGTGTGACTACTTTTTGGCTTCAAACCAGCATCAATTCTTACACTTGTACACTTGCACAAAGTCATGTATTTTGTAGGATTAGAGTCAGATGTATGATTTACCAATTATACTAAGCAGGTTCTAATGATCATCAATTTCATATGTAGGTTGAAACAGTCATTAACTGAAACAGAAACAACTGTGTAGGATGCTTACAACTCGGTGAGGAACAGCCAAAATCTGCTACTAAGATGAGGTTGCGGAAGATGGTTTTATGTCATAGATCATACACCATGGCAAGACTGAGCACAGCAACAAGACACAAGGTAGGTATATGGCATCAACAAGGTCTCTCCCAGGCAAGGATTTCAAAGAAGACTTGGGTTTCAAGAAGCGCTGTTCAAGCTCTTTTGAAGGAGCACAAAAAAAAAAAAGGTAACGTTGAGGCCCGTAGACTCAGTGGTTGGCCAAGGAAACTTAATGCAGCAGATGAGACACATCATGCTTACTTCCCTTCAACATCGGAAGATGTCCAGCAATGCCATCAGCACAGAACTAGTGGGACCCAGGCGCACCCGTCTACTGTCTGGAGAAGTCTGGCCAGAAGTGGTCCTGCAGCCAAAAGGACCATACCTTCGATGTGGAAACAAGGCTAAGCATCTCAAATGTGCATGAAAACATATGAACTTGGGTGCAGAATAATGGCAGCAGGTGCTCTGGACTGATGAGTCAATAATTGAAATATTTGGCTGTAGCAGCAGGCAGTTTGTTGGCTGAAGGTCTAGAGAGTGGTACAGTAATGAGTGTCCGCAAGCAACAGTAAAGCATGGTGGAAGTTCTTTGTAATTTTTGGGGCTGCATTTCTGCAAATGGAGTTGGAGGTTTGGTCAGAACCAATGGTGTCCTCAATGCTGAGAAATACAGGCAGATACTGATCCATCATGACATACCATCAGGGAGGCGTGTGATTGGCCCCAAATTTATTCTGCAGCAGGCCAACAACCCCACACATACAACCAATGTAATTTTAGAACTATCTTCAGCGTAAAGAACAAGGAGTCCTGGAAGTGATAGCTTGGCCCCCACAGAGCCCTGATCTCAACATTGAGTCTGTTTGTTTGGGATTACATGAGGAGACCGAAGGATTTGAGGCAGCCTACATCTACAGAAGATCTGTGGTTAGTTCTCCAAGATGTTTGGAACAATCTACCTGCCAAGTTCCTTCAAAAACTGTGCAAGTATACCTAGAAGAATTGATGCTGTTTTGAAGGTTAAATGGTAGTCCTACCAAATATTGATTTTGATTTGAATTTCTCTTCTATTCATTTACTTTCCATTTTGTTAATTGATAAACTATTAGCACTTCTATTTCTGAAAACAGTCTGAATTTACAGCATCTTTCCTACATGCCTAAAACTTTTGCACAGTAGTGTACCTGTGCTACTTTAGTGCGGTTGCTGTGCGATTTTTGGCCCCATTTAAGAAAAAAAAAAAAAAAACTTGTCAGAAGTGTGCGATGTCGCACTACAAATTTGCACTAAAAATCAGATTAAGTGGCAGCTGCACTATTGTGAACCTTGCCTTATACTGCATGGTTTAAGTAGTAGGTTAGGTAGACTTGATCAATTTGTTTGTGTTCACAGATAAACCAAAATTGCCTGAAAATTACACTGATGAAACCTGGCAGAAACTGAAAGAAGCTGTAGAAGCCATTCAAAATAGCACTTCAATAAAATACAACTTGGAGGAATTATATCAGGTGAGTTTAACAAATTTTGTAAGTGTAGGTTTTGGTTGTCCTAAAGTAGCTGTATTCTGCCTCTGATAGTAAGCTCTGGTGCCCTCGCTTGTAGATTAAAATGGTTGTAAACCCACAAAAAAGAATAATAAAATAAAACAAAAACCTGCAAGACAAAGGCATAATGAGCTAGTATGCATAGCATACTAGCTCATTTGAAATACTCACCTTAGATCGGACACCCCGCTGCAGTCCCGGCACACTGCTCTGGCCGGCGACATCGCTCCCTGAGTTATTTCCGGGTATTGTGGGCTCCAACGATGTGATTGGCTGAAACTGCTTTGACGTGACTTGCGTGTGGGAGCCGCTGGTAACGGCACGTCAGCTAATGCAATGGCACGAACATGCTGTTGCTTCCGTGCTGATGACGTCGGCACATGCTGATACAGGGGTGTAGGTTTAGGCGCTATCCACGGTAGCTACAGGTAAGCCTTATAGGCTTATCTGTAGTAAAAAGTGGATTGTAATTAGTATCCTCAAATTGTAGAGGTACAGATCTCAGATGCTGACATGTCTGTGTTCCTTTGAGCCAGGCATTTATATCCTGTGGTATTTTGACATCCTGTTAAATGTAGTGTGCTCTCTGAACCATCCACAGTAATTTCCCTCCTGAGCCTATGCACTGAGCTTAGGACAGGAATGGTCATTATTTTCTAATGGTCAAACAAAGCACATTCGCAGTAATTTTAGGACGTGGATTTAAAGATTGCCAGGCTAGAAAATTGGAAACTCACTACTTTTCTTGAATCTAAAATCAGGAGTTTTGATTTAAGTTCCAGCATGCCTGTTCCATGGCATTGGCTTGAAAAGATTTGCAGCCATTAGAACAACATGACATCCCTTAACCAGTTGTTTCAGAATGACAAAAGCAGTGGGAGCCTGTGGATTTCTTTCAGCACAGGCTTTCTTCAAGTACTACCAAATATGTTATCCACATGATTGAATGCTTAAAAAGACACTGTCACATTACCCTTTCAGGGCAAAGTCATTGTCTTTGCAAAGAAGCCGCCCCCCCCCCCCCCCCCTCCAATACACCGACCTTGCATACACTCCCCACCACTTCATTTTCTTTCATTGCTGGTGACAAATGCCCATTGCTTCTGAGTTTAGGGGGACATGTAACAATGCTTAGGCCTAGGATCCAATCGCTAGGCCAAAGTGCTGTCACATGAGGAGTGATGATGTCACTTCTCTCTGCAATGGAATGGGCAAGGTAAGAGTGTCTTTTTAACAGTATATTTATTTTTTCTTAATCCCATGTAGCTTGTGACATTTTATATTGTTTTCTTGCAGGCTGTTGAGAACCTTTGCTCTTATAAGATCTCTGCAAACCTCTACAAACAGTTGCGACAGATCTGTGAGGACCACATTAAAGCACAAATTCATCAATTCAGAGAATATCCTTTTCTGTGTGGACCTTTAAATCAGAATTCCCTATTCCTATTATATAGTCATATAGTCAGTAGAATCATGAAATGTGATTTAAAGTGGTGGTAAAGGCCTTTTTGTTAATGTTTTACCTACAGGTAAGCCTATAATGAGGCTGTAAATCTCTCCCAAACGTACACAGTTTAGTGTTTTTTCCTTCAGAGCCCTGTGCTGTAAATGGTGACTCCTGCACTCATGCGCGGAAGTGACGTCATCGAGGCTCGGCCATTCAAAGGACTGGAGGCTGTGAACCCAGAGGGAGGAGCTGGTGAAGATGGAAGCCCTGTCAGTGGTAATAGCGTGCCGCTGGAGAGCTTCTTGTTAAGGTAAGTTTCACATAATGCATACTAGCACATTCTAACATTATACGTTTGAAATGTAACTGCGCTGATCCAAAAGTGCTGATGTGATATTGCCACTGAAATGGTGTCTGCACCTTGTGCGCAAACCTTAAAACTAAAAACCTATTAAGTGCAATGTATCAATATGTCAATCTATAGTTCAAATTTATCAAGTTCAAAATATCATCGGTATTATGATATAGGTATTTTACAATGTTCTCCAAAATCCACTTCCATTTAACATTTAAATTCCATGTGCATAGTGTTGGATAAACGCCAGGAAAGTGGAGTGGTTATCCCAATATAAACCAAAGGCAAAGCTTTTTCTGGGTTCTGGTGAGGGCCCATTTCAGAAGATGGTGGTGGCACATGTAGTGTCACCTATATATATAGTTGACATTTTTGCAGATTTATTGAAGAAGAAAAACTGAAATATCACATGGTCCTAAGTATTCAGACCCTTTGCTCAGTATTTAATAGAAGCACCCTTTTGATCTAATGTAGCCATGAGTCTTTTTGGGAAAGATGCAACAAGTTCTTCACACCTGGATTTGGGGATCTTCTGCCATTCCTCCTTGCAGATCCTCTCCAGTTCTGTCAGGTTGGATGGTAAACGTTGGTGGACAGCAATTTTTAGGTTTCTCCAGAGATGCACAATTGGGTTTAAGTCAGGGCTCTGGCTGGGCCATTCAAGAATAGTCACGGAGTTGTTGTGAAGCCACTCCTTCGTTCTTCGGCCCAGTCTGAGGTTCTGAGCACTCTGGAGAAGGTTTTCTTCCAGGATATCCCTGTACTTGGCCGCATTCATCTTTCTCTCAATTGCAACCAGTCATCCTGTCCCTACAGCTGAAAAACACCCCCACAGCATGATGCTGCCCACCCCCATGCTTCACTGTTAGGACTGTATTGGACAGGTGATGAGCAGTGCCTGGTTTTCTCCACACATACCGTTTAGAATTAAGGCAAAAAAGTTCTATCTTGATCTCATCAGACCAGAGAATCTTATTTCTCACCATCTTGGAGTCCTTCAGGTGTTTTATAACAAACTCCATCCAGGCTTTCATGTGTCTTGCGCTAAGGAGAGGCTTCCGTTGGGCCACTCTGCCATATAGCCCCGACTGGTGGAGGGCTGCAGTGATGGTTGACTTTCTACAACTTTCTCCCGACTGGAGCTCAGCCACAGTGATCTTTGGGTTCTTTACCTCTCTCACCAAGGCTCTTCTCCCCCGATAGCTCAGTTTGGCCAGACGGCCAGCTCTAGGAAGGGTTCTGGTCGTCCCAAACGTCTTCCATTTAAGGATTATGGAGGCTGCTGTGCTCTTAGGAACCTTAAGTGCAGCAGAATTTTTTTTTTTTTTTTGTAACCTTAGCCAGATCTGTGCCTTGCCATAAGTCTGTCTCTGAGCTCTTCAGGCAGTTCCTTTTCACCTCATGATTCTCATTTGCTCTGACATGTACTGTGAGCTGTAAGGTCTTATATAGACAGGTGTGTGGCTTTCCTAATGAAGTCTAATCAATATAATCAAACACAGCTGGACTCAAATGAAGGTGTAGAACCATCTCAAGGATGATCAGAAGAAATGGACAGCACCTGAGTTAAATATATGAGTGTCACAGCAAAGGGTCTGAATACTTAGGACCATGTGATATTTCAGTTTTTCTTTTTTAATAAACCTGCAAAAATGTCAAACCTGCAACTCTGTGTTTTCTGTCAATATGGATTGTTGTGTGTACTTTATACTTTCCGTCCCCACTGTGTGTGTGTGTGTATGTGTGTGTATATATATATATATATATATATATATATATATATATATATATATATATATATATTATTATGAAAATGTGTGCACGGCCTTTAAAATGGACTTCCATTTCTGCTGGTGTTCATAATTTGCATTGTATTTTGCTGGTTTGTGTTCCCTTAATAAAATAATTACAGATTCTTTGGATAGTGTTCTTTTCCTAAAGAAAATAGATAAATGCTGGCAGGATCATTGCAGACAAATGGTAAGTGATTTTTTTCATCCCCCCCCCCCCCCACACACACACACACACACACACACACACACACACACACACACACACACACACACACACACACACACACACACACACACACACACACACACACACACTACTAACCCCCCCCACACACACACACACATTTTTAAGAGGAGAGTATTGTATCTTACAGGGGGGTGTTATTAGTGCATCTTTGGGGCATTTCTAGGCTGGCTTCCTGCCATCAGAACTTAATGTGATTATAGAAGCAGAAGGTTTTTTTACCTTAATGCATTCTCTGATCAAGGAAAACCTTCCTTGATCCAGTCTCTTATTTTAAATAATAAAACCTTTACAATCTCTTTTTAATTCCACAAATAAGGGAATGTATTTTTATAAACTGTAGCTAGCTTTTCTTGGGTTTTCTTCTATAAGCTAGCGTTAGACGGATTGAAATTTCCTAGCATGAAGGAGGGGGTAGAGTAGAGGAATCCCTCCATTCACCTTGCTTGTGTGAATGGAGGAGAAAAAAATATTTGCATTTAAAGTGGAAGTAAAATTAAACATTAAAAAAATGGCTGACTGGTAGGATCTTGACATAATAGACCCTATTGATTTCTTCTTTCATAACTGCTTACCTCTGCCTATTACCATTTGTGTACACTGTGTGCCTAACATGCACACCCCAGTGCAAATTCGCAGCACGCTTCTGTGCCGAGATGACTCCCATGTGCATGCACATGATTTGCACTATCCTTGCCGGGCCAAGCAAGCAGCTGAAGAATCTGAACCTTGTAGAAAGAGGGGGCAAATGCGCTGATACTGCAGCGCCGGAGGGTGTTGCTTACAAGGTAGGTCATCATATTAGGCTAATATACTGGCTAAAAACTAAACTCATTTTTTATTTAATATTTTTTGCATAGGTTTACTTACATTTTAAAGCTTAAGTTTACCAAAAAAATAAGAAATTACAAAATAAGTTTTGGTGTTTCTGTCCTCTGGTTCAGTAGAAGTTTTCAATTTCGAAGCTTCTTTGCATGACAGGCTAGGTGGAAAGGGCGGGCATAGTTGGGCACTCTTGATCAGTACGAATTATAGCTACTCTCTCCGTTAACCCCTACTGCACCAGAAGATCTTTATACATTGTACTGAAGTTATGCACTGAAGCTGAAGTAATATCCCTTTTGGTGTGTTGTTTTTTTTTTTTTTTATTTTTTTTTAGACTTACTAACAACCATGTTATACTTCCCTGCTCCTTGCAGTTGATTTGTATAGAGCAGCCCAGATCCCCCTCTTCGGCGCTCTTCCCTCCTGTCAAGTGTTCCCGAAGCAAGCAGCTTGCTATGGGGGGCACCCAAGCCGAGCCCCAGCTCCATGTGTCCATTCAGACACGGAGACCTGGCAATGCCCCTTCTCACCTGATTGGTTAGCTGACTTTGACAGCAGCGGCAGCCAATGGCACCGCTGCTGTGTCTCAGCCAATCAGGAGGGAGGATCTTGGACGACTGAGACACTTGTGGACATCAATAGACAGAGGGGGTGCTCAGGTAAGTATTAGGGGTGATGCTGCACACAGGCCTTTTATCTTAATGCATAGACTGCATTAAGATTAAAAAAAACCTTCTGACTTTACAACCACTTAAGTTTTTTTTTCCCAAAATGTCTTTCAGAATAGTACCTGAGAGATTGTAGCTCTTTCCACAAGGCACAGGAAACACTTCTACTTTAGATTTTAGGAGGCTTCTCCCCACACATCCTTTCACGTTTCCTCAAAAGCTCAAAAAAGGAGGTTCCCATTCAAGGTCCCGACAGCAGTTTGGAATAAGATGCCTAAGCTGGAAGCAGCTTTTTCCCAGGTCTTCAAAAGCACACATTTATCTTTCGAGGACATGGTTATTTGTATTTTTATCTGTTGCTCTGACCAGTAAGTCAGTTTTTTTGTTTTTTTTGTTTATTTGTTTTAAAATAACAAGCTCTCTTCTAGATAAATCATTTTACTGGGATAAAACAAACCTGTTACCACTTAGAGGGATGCTTACAATGATTATCTTTTTATGTATTAATGTAAAACCTTTATCCGAAAAGGGAACAAAAGCTGTTTGTTGTAATTGATAAGGTATGAGCTGGTGTTTGACTTCAATTTGTTGGTCTATTTAAATATGCCATTACATTTTAACACTGCTCTACCCCAATACTGACAATACTGCTGTGCCCTCTGTGCTCATTCATCCACAGTGGATGTACTCTAATATAGGAGGTTTATTACTGGCCAGATCAGCAGGTAAAAACAATGGGGGGGGGGGGGCTTAAAGAAAAAACTGATGCAGCTACCACATGATTGGTAAGCTGCAACATATTACATTTTTAGTTTTGGGTTTAATACTGCTTTGCATAAAAAAAATAAATAAAATTCCCACAATATGTAACATTTTTAGTATTCCTCCCATGTTCTGGAACACTGTAGTGTTACTTATATTTAAAGGGAAGCTGCACTAACATATATATATATATATATATATATATATATATATATATATATATATATATATATATATATATATATATATTCAAAAAAGTTATAAAAATATATATTTTTTTTTTTTTTTTAAGATCATGATAAGAGGCATCTTCCTGTTCCTGGATCGAACCTACGTCCTTCAAAACTCAATGTTGCCATCTATTTGGTAAGCTCTTAAGACCACTAGTAAAAAATTGCCTGTTAGAAGATGAAGTGTGGGACAGGTTGTCAGTGAAAAAAGCAGCATCTTTTGCCCTCCATTTACTCCTACAAGCATCAGAGACTGCCCTCAAATCCATTTCATACTTTACTTAGTGACTAAGAGCCATGGAAAGTGGTGGGGTCCTGATACTATTTCAATGTGGTGATACCGGATCTGTTTGGTAGATAAATGATAACCCTCACGAAGTACAGGGAAAGGAATATGTGGCTTAAAAAAAAAAAAAAACACTCCTGCTCTCCGCGATGCAGAAACCTCAAACGGCTCTTGAATATTAACCACTTGCTTACTGGGCACTTAAACACACTTCCTGCCCTGGCCAATTTTCAGCTTTCAGCGCTGTCACTCTTTGAATGACAATTGCGTGGTCATGCAACACAAAGCAAATTACATTTTTATCATTTTTTTTTTTCTCACAAATAGAGCTTTCTTTTGGTGGTATTTAATCACTGCTGGGTTTTTTATTTTTTGCAAAAAAAAAAAAAAGACCAACAATTTTGAGAAGGGAAAAAAATTGGTTTTATAGTTTGTTTATAAAATTTTGCAAACAGGTAATATTTCTCCTTCATTGATGTGCGCTGATGAAGCCGCACTGATAGGGGGCACTGAAGGGCATTGATGGCACTGACAGATGACACTGGTGGCCACAGATGAGGCGAAGGTGGTTCTCCCTGTTCGGGACCGATGTCCCTTTTGACAGGAGCCAGTGATCTGCTTTTTTTTTTTTTTTTTTTTTTCTCCTCACGCTATTAGCGTGAAGAGAAAAAAAAGCCGATTACAGACCTTCTGTTTACATCACGTGATCAGCTGTCATTGGCTGACAGCTGATCACGTGGTAAGGGGCCGGAATCTGTCCCTACTCCAACCTGTGATCAGCCGAGTCTCATTGATTCAGTGATCAAAAATTGCGCCACCTGTGTCCCGCTGGCAGCTCAAGCACTGGAGGACGGCTATGGACTCCCTCCTGGCAATTAAGGCCCGCGCTCTAGCAGTCTTTTGGCTATAGCATGGGCGGGAAGTGGGTAAGGAGCTGGTTACAGCAGTGCAAAGAGAATATTCACATGTCTGTTTTTATACTTTTAATATTACTATTATTCTTATATAGGATTTATATATCACCAACTGTTTGTGCAGCATTTTACAACATGAGGGCAGACAGTACAGTTAAAATAAAATTCAATACAGGAGGAATTAGATGGCCTTGCTCGTTAGAGCTTACAATCTAGAAGGGAGGGTCAAGTGATACAAAGGGTAATAACTGTGGGGGATGAGCTGATGGAGAAAGTAAACGTACAGTTGTTAGATGAAGACAGAATAGACTTCTCTGAAGAGAAGGGTTTTCAGGGATTGTCTAAAAGCAAGCAGAGTAGGAGATAATCGGACAGATTGAGGTAGGGAGTTCCATAGGATAGGAGAGGCTTAGGAAAAGCCTTGGCGGCGAGCATGGGAGGAGGGAACTAGAGAGCAGGAGGTCTTGGGAGTAACGAAGGGAATGAGAAGGTTAGTATTTTGAAACTAGGTTAGTGATGTAGCTGGGGGCCAAGTTGTAGATGGCTTTGTAAGGCTCTTTCACACGAACGATCCGGACTTGGGGCCGAAAGGATAGTACCAGTATAAATGAACTATCTGTGATCTGACTGACAATATTGCCCCTTTTTTTAAGTGTGTGTGTGTGTGTGTGTGTGTGTGTGTGTGTGTGTGTGTGTGTGTGTGTTTTTTTTTTTTTTTTTTTAAACTTCAGTATTACAAATTTTATTCTTAATCTTTTAAAGAGAATGAGTCACAGCTGGGCTAATGCAGTAACATGCAGGTATTTAAATGTTTAGTTTTAAAGCCCAGCTATGACCAAAATCTTTTTCAATTTTTTTTGTTTGGGACCCTCGGGGGGGGGGGGTTTACATGCTGCTATGTGGCATCAGCTTAAACGGAGCCCAGACACAGTCAAGTGTAAAATACAGAGACAGAAATCTAGGCTGTGCTCCGAAGTAGAATGCAAAGAAGCAAAATGACCACACTGGGATGCATGTTCTTCCATGCCCTGGCGTGGTGAGTTTGAAATAGGAAAGCAGGAGGATTGGCATGACCATCAGGCTTTTCATACAAAGGAAGCAATACAAAGAGAACAGTATACGTTTTTAATGCAAAACATGATAACCCAGATCAGAAATATGAAATGTTGGGGTAACAGTCGCTTTAAATTATAATTTTGTAGCAATGCCTATGACAGTGTGTGTGTGTGTGTGTGTGTGTGTTTATTTTTTTTCCCCTATATCTTTTATCAACTGCATTTTTCCCTGTATGGTGCACTTCCCTCTTTCAGGACCAGTTCACACCACATGCAGTCCAGTGCGGTTTTTTTTCTGCATCAAAAACGCATGGAAAGTAGGCTATATGGTTTTCAATGGCACAGTTCAACCCAGTGCTTGCAGTTCCAGTGCATTCCAGTTCCAGAATAAAAAGTAGAACATGCTGCACTGGACTGTACTGCAACGCACCTAAACACACTGGAACACAAATGTCCTCTTATTTAAGGTTAAGAAAAGGGGGGGATGCACTGGACTGCGTCAAAAATGTGCATGCAGAAAAGCATCTGGAATGTATCCGGACTGCGTTTCTATGGTGCTATGGTGTGAACTGGCCCTTAGACTTTAAGGATCTCTGTCTTGTTTCATACTGTAGTCCTGTGTTCAGGTCCTATGGTTTATATAGCACACTTTTATATTTTGCTTCTTCTGAGGCTGACTTATGGCAGGTTTTTCACATCTCTCTCCTTCTTTCACAGATTTGCCTACTTGTGCTTTTGTTTTTTGCTTTCAGCTTTTACAATGTGCCCTATATTCCATGCTTTGAGTGCCTCCATTTTCGTTATGTCTTTGCCTCCTTTTGCTACTTTTGTTAATTTTCATAGTATTTATACTGCCCTGCAATCATTTATAGTAGGCGACATCTGTGAATAGTGCTAGCTAGTTTTGTAATGATTTTGTCTTTTTTTTTTTTTTTGTTTCCCTTTGCACTTATTTCACTTTGCTGTCTTCACTGTGGGTGGTGGTGAGAGGGCTTGTGCTGTTTTAAACCTCTAAGTCCATTGCCTTTGTCATGAGAAAGGTGGGCTGTGCCCTGCCAAAACGTTGGGAATTCCTCCTGTTGCAAGTCTCATTGAGTGCACCTGCTGTCTGCTTCATATTCTACATATTTTTTTTATGAGTTGCACCTAGGCCAGTATCCCTACAAGCGTGTGCGGTGACCACTTCTACACTATGTATAATATTTGTGTGTGGTGTTTTTTTTATTTATTTTTTTCCCCCTTTGTGCAAATTTTGACTATTTCTTCTCTTTTTAGGGACATGGGCCTTGAGTTGTTTAGAACCCACATAATTAGTGATCAGAAAGTTCAGAACAAGACAATTGATGGTATTCTACTGCTAATTGAAAGAGAAAGAAACGGTGAAGCCATTGATAGAAGTCTGTTACGAAGTCTCTTAAGTATGCTGTCTGACCTGCAGGCAAGTTGTTTGAACATTTGCGACAGTGTTTATTCAGTTACTGGCTCTTTTTTGTTTTAAAGCTCAGCTCTGAGAAAAGGTCCTCCCTTGCAGTGTGGTTGTGCCCGCAGTGCAAGGGTTAACTGCTTAGTTCTGTTTGGGAGATGAGGGGGAAAAGCAGTATTACCTACCTGATCCTTCACTTCCCTTTGACAGTGCTCCTTTATGCTTTGGCAGTGGTCTTTCTCTCTGAGTCCTCATGTCCATTGCAAGGATATGGGGCCCTGCAACAGTCTTGGTGACTTCAGGACCTTAGACTGCCAGAGCATAGGCGAAAAGAGGCTCCAAGGACCAGTCTGTCAGCGGGTATGAACCTGTGGCAAAAAGAGGATCAGACCTGTAAACCCTAGATATAAAATACCAGTTAGCCCTTACAGTGTTTTGGAGAAGCAAGAGAGAATTTTTAGTTTTCCCAGAGTTTAGCTTTTAACTGTAAAAAATAATATAAAGCTTTAATTACACTTCTGTATCTTTGAGTAGATTAAGTGCAAGTAAACTGCTTGCAAAATGTACCAGTACAGATTTGCTATTATAACAGTTAGCACTGGAACTGCTTGTAGTGAGATGAAACACTGTTTAGCAATCTTGACACTGGCAAGTTGTCAATAGTGTCCTCATCATCTGTGTGGCATGTTCCTAAGATTGGTTTGCTTTACATAGTTGTCAGAAATATAGCACTATTGGCTTTTTTTTTTTCTCTCTAGATTTATCAAGAATCATTTGAACACAGATTCTTGGAAGAAACAAACCGTTTGTATGCAGCAGAAGGGCAAAGACTTATGCAAGAAAGAGAGGTAAAGTTTCAAATATCCCCTGCCTTAAAATGTTTTGTAGAATTTCAACTCCAACAGTGTCATCTCTGGGGAGAGGGTTATAAATGCCAGGTTTTGACAAGGGCATCAATTTTGTCACTGTGGTTAGCGATAAAAATGCTTACATATTCAAAAAAAGCAGACTGTCCTCAGCTGGAATTATTATTTTATTTATTTTTTGCTTCCATTTTTAGGAGAGAACTACTCTAACCTATTCTAGTACTTATGTTTTTCAGTTCATTCTTAGCCTGTGGGAACTTTTTATATTGGCTATTGATTTGATATTTACAGGTTCCAGAATATCTCCATCATGTTAACAAGCGCTTAGAAGAAGAGGCAGATCGTGTTATTACATATTTAGATCAAAGCACACAGTAAGTGTTATGTCATACATTGCTGTATTATCCATATTGACAGGCAGTACTAAGCATTTTTTTTTTTAATAGTTATATATCGTGTTTTGCAATATACCCTTTAACAATTTTGGGCCCAGAATGCACTTGTTTTCCCAAATCAGTGAGGTCATTATTTCAGCAGGTGACTCTAAAGTCGGCCAAACATTGGATCGAAATTCAGCCGGTTCAACAGGGACAGGCCGAGGTTCAATCCACTTATTAGGCTAATTGTCCACAGGTTGATCAACTGGATTTTTTACATGCGATTACTCCCACCGGTATACCCACTGGCAGTAATCCTTGTGTCTCAGAACTCAAACGCTGATTCCCCCATCAGCACAGTCGTCTCCCCCCCATATAATAGCTGCTTTAGCCTTATCTCTGTGTGGTTTTTATATAAGCCTGTTGGTTGAGGGGGGAGAGGAGATGTCCCTTCCCCTTCATCAGCTGTCTGATATTAGGAAACTCTGTGCTCTAGGTCTTCAGTATGTGTGTGACGCCAGATCCCCACACCCTGCTCTCCGAGGCTGAGAAAAATCCTTTGATCTGTGTGTTATAGAAGGAAGTAGAGGAGAGATGGCTGCAGATAAACAGTTATAACTTTGTGTAGGATGAATTATTTTATCTGTGTATCACCTAAAGGCTAGTCACCTCATTGGGTATATGTAGGGTTTACAGCCAGTGTAAAGGATAAGTTCACCATGTAACATGTTCCTAATGCTGCGGCCTGTAATGACATCTCAGTCTGTTTGACGCTATAAGTAAACGGGTTGTAACAAAACCATGTGGGCTAACTTGATGTTCTAAAACTGCTCGTTGCCTGTATGTCTCTAAATCTCAGTACTTTCTTTATCATACATCGTGGGACACAGAGTGAGGCTATTATTCCTTACTGGGCTTTACTCCATCTCCAGGTGAATGGACTCTGTTAGACCAAAGGTCTTTAGACAGGAAGTGATCCCCTATATAACTCCTTCCATACAGGAAGTACTTCAGTTTTTTTTTTTTTTTTTAACCAGTGTCTGCAAGGTGGATGGGCAAGTTTTTGTTTCAGCTCTCTAGAACTTCAGGTCTGAAGTCCCAGCATGGTTCTTAACCACTTCCGGACCGCTGCACGCCAATATACACCCTACCTTTGAAGAAGAATATCGTTGTTATGGCAGTAGCTAACTGCCATAACCCTGATATCCTCTTTTTCAGCGGGCGGTCCAGTTTCCGATTTAATAGTGGTCTCTGCACCAGATTCGCAGCAAGATCACTTTTAGCGGCGGGAGAGGGGCCCCCCGCAGCTCTCCGGTGCCCTCCGCCGCTTACCGGAGCTGTCGGCAACGGTGGAGGCGATCGGATCCTCTCACGTCAGTGGCATGGAGACGAGTGAAGGGGAAGATGGACCCCACCCGTCTCCATACCATTGCAGGGTAGAAGCGACATCAAAACGTCACTTCCGCCCATAGCTCTTAAAGTATGCCCATAGCTCTTAAAGTATTTTTTTTTGCATTTCAGTTTAAATATCAGATCTGAGGTCTTTTTGACCCCAGATCTCATATTTAAGAGGTCCTGTCATGTTTGTTTGTTCTATTACAAGGGATGTTTACATTCATTGTAATAAGAATAAAAGTGACGACTTTAAAAAAAAAAAAAACAGAATAAAAGGTAAAATAAGGAGAAACATTTTTTTTTTTTTTTTTAAACGCGCCCTGTCCCGCTGAAGCGAACGCATATGTGAGCAGCGCCCACATATGAAAACGGTGTTCAAAACACACATGTGAGGTATCGCCGCCATCGGTAGACCCAGAGCAATAATTCTAGCGCTAGACCTCCTCTGTAACTCAAAACGTGTAATCTGTAGAATTTCTTTAAACATCGCCTATGGAGGTATTTAAGGGTAAAAGTTTGTCGTCATTCCACAAGCGGGTGCAATTTTGAAATGTGATATGTTGGGTATCCATTTACTCGGCGTAACATTATCTTTCACAATCTAAAAAAAAAAATTGGGCTGACTTTACTGCTGTCTTATTTTTTTTTTTTAATTCAAAAAAGTGTATTTTTTCCAAAACAAGTGCGCTTGTAAGACCGCTGCGCAAATATGGTGTGACATGGAGTGTGGATGTAAAAAGCGCTGTTCCTGGCATGCGTTCCAGGAGACCGGAAGTGCGTTCCACAAGACCAGAAGTGACGTCAGTAATACCGGAAATTGCGTCAACGCGTTTCGCCCTCCCACAGGGCGTCATCAAAGACCTCCTTGGAGCTCCATATTCATGCCTGTTTTGATCTTAAATTTTGTAAGTACCCATTCCCTTGTGCAATAAAATCTCTTTAACGGTACTTCACTATTGGTTCCATTCTTTATATCTTTTTGGGTACCTGTCTGTCTGGCTGAGAACCTTCATAAAAGAATCTTTGATTTGATGATCTGACGTTTAATTCACCATTCCTGGAGATCTCTAGATACTATTACCAAGCCTGAAGTAACCCCCTAGACTGCAAAGCTGGGGGTCATCTCGATCTGGTGAGTAGGGACACGGGGTGTTGTTGTACACCTGAATAGCTCTGAAGCATTTTTGTTTTCCCTTCACCGTGGATTGGAGCACTTTTGGTCATTTTATTTGGACTTTGTCTTGTTGACTATATTTTGCTCTTTTTTTCACTTTTATATTATGTTTGCGAGCGCCATATTTATATATTTTTGCATACGTAAATCGTGCCCGCATATGTAAGCGCTGTTCAAACCACACATGTGAGGTATCGCTGCAATTGTTAGAGTGAGAGCAATAATTCTAGCAAAAGACCTCTTCTGTAATTCAAAGCTGGTAACCTGTAGAAATTTTTAAACGTCGCCCATGGAGATTTTTAAGGGTCAAAGTTTGTTGCCATTCCACGAGCGGTCGCAATTTTGAAGCATGACATTTTGGGTATTAATTTACTCGGGGCTTCCTCCTCCTCCTCCCCTTCTTCTCCTCGTCCTCGTCCTCCTCCTCCTCCCTAGACCATGTTGACAAGAAAATGGAGTCATTATTAAAGGCTTCCTTTTTTTTCTTTGGCCAGTTAAGCTATTCAGCCAGCTGTCGCAGCAATTGGAGTCTGCCAGTCCTTAAAGGATCAGGTCAGACAGCCTGATGGGCCTAACCAGGAGGATGATCTTGGTGAAAATAGGGCAGATATTTCTCAAGCACTGTTTTGCTATAGATGCCTTAAAGGAGTCTATACAGCAAGTCTCTTGTCTGGCTCTTCTGTCTGTACACATGCGCAGATGTGCATGGCTGAAGAACTGGTCAGCCGAGCTTCCCTGTAAGAAGTTATTGGCAGTGTTCTCCTTCCACATTTGTTTGGTGATGATCTGGACAAGTACATCCAAAAGATTTCCGGAGGAAAGAGTTCTTGTAAAGAGAAGGACCAGGCGTCCCTCGTTTAAAACCTCAAACCTCCTAAGGTATTTCAGCGCCAAGAAAGTTCCACCGCCAACAGGACGCTAGAGCCATGGGCAAGCCACAGAGCCAGGGCCAGAAAAAAACCCTGGTCCAGAACTCTTCTAAGCTCAGCACCAAGCCCTCCTTTTGAGGACGATTTGGAGAACAGTAGTGCAGGACAAGTGAGTCACCTCAACAGTGTCTAGCGGTGACAAACTGGAATTACGGAGGTTTCCTTCTCAGAGGTTTTTGAGATCCAATGTTCCTGCGGTGCCTCCAAAAAGAAACTTAATGTCTCAAGCACTAGAGCAGTTAGTGCATCAGGGAGTGATCATACAAGTTTCAGTGTCCGAAAGAGGCACAGGGTTTTATTCAAACCTGTTTACGGTACTAAAACCAAAAGGGGACATAAGGCCAATCTTGGACCTAAGATCCCTCAGCCAACATCTGTTAATTCAATCCTTCAGGATGGAGTCAGTCCGCTCAGTAGTAGCCTTGCTCCAGATGGGAGACTTCTTAGCCTCCATTGAAATTTAGAACGTGTATTTACACGTACCTATCTTTCAGCCTCATCAGAGGTTCCTGTGATTTCCAGTAGAGGAATGTTATTTCCAGTTTGTGCCACTGCCCTTCTGGCTTGCCACAGCACCTCGGGTTTTTACAAAGATCTTCGCACCTGTACTGGGTCTTTTAAGGGCCCTGGGGATCTTGGTGATCAGATACTTGGACGACCTCCTGCTCAGTGATCACTCACTACAGGCCCTGCAACACAATGTAGCCTGCACAGTGCGGTATTGAGAAAACCTGGGCTGGGTCATAAAGGCCTAAAATTCAGCCTTGAGACCAGCTCAGAGTCTCAAGTATCTAGGGTCTGATCCTGGATATGGTCCAGGCAAAGGCATGTCTGCCACCTGTAGAGATTTGTGCCCTGAAGGATCAGGTGCGTCAGGTAAGGGGCACCAGGCAACCCTCCATTCAGCTCTCTGAGTCTTCTGAAAAGGATTGTGTCCTCCTTCGAGGCAGTTCCCTACGCTCAATTCCATTCCAGGCCTATACAACAAAACATTGTGTCGGCTTGGAACAGGTGACCATAAGCCCTGGATTACCCCATGTCCTTATCTCTCCGGGCACGCTTAAGCCTAGGTGGTTGCAGGATTGGAACCGGTGTCTTGGAGAGTACTGACCACAGACGCCAGTCTCTCGGCTGGGGAGTGACCCTTTTAGGGGCTCAGAGGAGATGGTCAAGGGCAGAGCCTGCCCATCGACATCCTGGAGTTACGGGCTGTACGTCTGGCCCTATGGTCCTGGACGGTGGAGCTTCAGGACTTCCCCATCCGGGTTTAGTCCGACAATGCCACTGCAGTGGCCTATATCAAACACCAGGGTGGTACCAGGAGACGTTCAACTCAGGAGCAGATGAACCACATATTAACCCGGGCAGAGGGACCTGTTCCAGTTCTGTTGGCAGTCCATATCCCGGGTGTAGAGAACTGGAAGGCAGATTATCTCAGCCGCCAGCAGATCTGCCCGGAGGAATGGTCCCTACACCCGAACGTGTTTTGGGAAATCTGCCAGCATTGAGGATGGCCCGAGGACAATCTATTGGCATCCAGGTTCAAGCTACAGCAGTTTGTATCCCAAACAAGGGATCCCCTGGCAATTGGAGCAGATGATCTAGTAGTGCCATGGAAACAGTTCTTCCTGGTTTATCTCCCTGGTCCCTCCTTCCACATTTGTTGCGCAGGATTCGGAGAGAGGGGGTTCCAGTCATCTTGGTGGCACCAGCCTGGCCCAGAAGGCCCTGGTTCCCAGAGATCGTGAGATTTGGCATTAGACAGGCCATGGATGCTTCCCCGATCTACTGTCTCTGGGTCCAATCTTCCACCCCAATTTACAGTCTCTAAATTTGACAGTATGGCTATTGAAGCCAGGGTGTTAAAGGCTCGTGGTGTCTGCTAGTGAATGACAGAAAAATGATCACTAGGAAGCTTTATTCTAGGATCTGGAAAGCCTATATTGCTTTGTGTGAAGCCAGAAAATGGCATCCTCGGAAATACATAGCCCTTCTTCTTTTTTTTTTTTTTTTTTTTTTTTTTTTTTACAGTTGGCCTTGGAAATCAGATTTGACTCAAAGTCAGAGGTCAGATTTCGGCCCTGTCAGTATTCTTCCAAAGAGCCCTAGCCTCCCATTCACTGATCCAAACCTTTTATGCAAGGGGTAACATGTTTGCTTCCCCCCATTAGGTCACCTATGTGTGCTTGGGACTTAAACCTTTTGAGATTTAAACAACCGTTTGAGCCTATCAAGGAAATTCCATTAGTCTTGCTGTCACGCAAGCTAGGCTTCCTGATGGCCATCACCTCTGCTAGAAGGGTGTCGGAGATGGCGGCCCTTTTTGTGTAGGGAACCATACATGATCCTTCACCACGACAGGGTCGTGTTACGACCTGTTCCATTCTTCTTGCCTTAGGTGGTGTCAGCTTTCATTTGAATCCGGACATTGTTTTGCCTTCTTTTGCCACTCAGCCTTGTTCTTTCGGCGGAAAAGGCGGAAAAGAAATGACTGCACTCCTTGGATGTAATGCGAGCAGTCAGAGTTTATTTGTCCAGATATGCAGAGATTCGAGGATTGGACTTTTTTTTTTTTTTGTTTTTTGTTTTTTGTTTTACCAGAAGGACCCAAGAAGGGGGCAGGCAGCTTTCATGGCTTCCCTTGGGTCCGTCAGTTGGTCATTCAGGCCTACGGCCTGAATCATAAGGCTCCTCCCTTCAGGGTGAGGGCTCCTTCTACCAGGGGTGTAGGAACCTCCTTGGCTTTTTGCCATCAGGTATCTGTGGCTCAGATTTGTAAGGCTGCCACTTGGTCTTCAGTGCAAACGTTCACAAAATTTTATCAAGTGAATGTTCGTGAAGCCGGGGTTTCGGCTTTTGGCCACAGTGTACTGCAGGCTGCCGTATAGGTCTAATGGCTATTGTTGCAGGTTGTCTCCCTCCCCTTAAGGCTATTGCTCTAGGATGTCCCAGTAAGTAAGGAATAATAGCCTCACTCTGTGTCCCATGATGTATGATAAAGTACTGAGATTTAGAGACCTCATACTTGCCTGTAAAATCCTTTTCTTAAAATACATCACGGGACACAGAGGTCCCTCCTCTCTTTTTGAGGATTAAGTGCTTGCTACAAAACTGAAGTACTTCCTGTATGGGAGGGGTTATATGGGTGATCACTTCCTGTCTAAAGACCTTTGGTCTACCAGTGTCCATTCACCTGGAGATGGAGTATAACCCAGTAAGTAAGGAATGATGTACTCAAAGAAAAGGATTTTACAGGCAAGTATGATGAAAAAATCCTATTCTTAGGCTTTGTGCAATACTAACATAATTTTCATGTCGTGTAGAAAACCATTAATTGCCACTGTTGAAAAGCAGCTTCTCGGAGAACATCTAACAACAACTCTACAGAAAGGTATGATATTTACATATAATTGTTAATCCTGTAGACCAGGCATATGCAATTAGCCGACCTCCAGCTGTTGCAAAACTACAAGTCTCATTATGCCTCTGGGTGTCGTGCTTTTGTGGCTGTCTGAGTCTTGCTATGCCTCATGGGACTTCTAGTTCTGCAACAGCTGGAGGTCCGCTAATTATGTATCTCTTCTGTAGACCAATATGTTTTTTGTTTTCATTGCACAGAGCAGAGAAGATGACTGTGAAAGGTTTTGGTTTTTTTTTAATGTTTTTGTGGGAATGATGGAAGGATGCAGCTGAAAAATGGCCTGGTCATCCTGGTGGACAAAATCTGTGAATGACTGAGAGATTTTTGTCCAAAAGTTTTTCAGCTTTGGGCAGGAAAAAACCTTTTATCTGTATCACAGCACCAGCACATGTCTGAAACCTGTGGGTAGAATTTGTGGAGGTTCATTGGGGTCCCATAGCATCGGGACAAGAATTTGTAATTGGTTTCCTAAAGTTGGGCGATGATGGGGGATTTCAGAGAGAAGTAGTATTTTTTGGCTTTGCTCCGGGGAAAGTGATGTTTGTAGATCATGTTCGCATTGATCTAGATATTGGGCTTTGCGACCTTTCCTTGGTTGAGAAAGTAATGCCTAAAAATGCATAGTGGCAGTGTAGACCAAATTTTACTACAATGGCTCTGTATAGTATTAACCACCTGAATTCAGAGGCTCCTTTTTTCCCTTTCCGTCATTTCAGGACAGCCACAATAGAGAGATAGTCTCCTCCCCTTCCTCTGGAAACACTGCGCCAGCCCATAAAATCTCTCCTCCCCTGCCAGACCTCAGTTATTAGTGTTTCCTCCGGTGGGGAGACACTGTGCAGAGGAACCAGGCCGGGTGCAGTCAGGGAGACTGTGGCCTCTTTTTTAAAAAAATCATCCCTAGGGAAGCAGGGGCTTCCAGGATGAAGAGTGGCGGTACTTACCGCAGCTGAAGCCACCCCTTCCTTGCCGAGCGCGGCATCAGGTCGTGGGGGACCCCTATCGCGTCCACAGGGCCGCAGCATGGAGACAGTCCGCTCTCCCCTGTATCTATACAGGCCGCAAAAGTTTGGAACCAGCGGGCCGGACGACGGGTGACGTCATTTCCGGCGGGGGGGCGGACGCTTTCCCTTTGACCCGCGACTTCCGGTTCCGGGTCGCGGGGCTGATAGGGGGCCGGGCTCAGGCTGGAGTGAGTCGGTTCACATGTACACAGTGTGAGACTCTACACAGGCAACCACCTGCAGTCATGTCTGAGGCAGATGCTGCAGCTCATACGGACACTGTCTCCAGCCTTCCAAAGGTAAGAGTTCCCTGGGGAGGGGTCCTCTCTATCTAAGGTTTGCTCTCCCTCATGTATGGTTCCTTACTTAGAGGGAGGGCAGTCCCCCTGGGTGGTCAGGGGGTGGGGGGGTGAGCGCAGTTCCCTTAAGGTGGTTCTGGTACACCCCCAGGGTTGTTTCCACTTAAACTTGCTGAAAGTAATATGTGTTTTTTTGTATGTATTTTCAGAAATCTACAGAAAAAACAAAGTCCACTCATGTCTCTAAAAGGAAGTGTGCCTCTTGTAGAGACAGTTTGGGGGAAGCATGGACTAAGGTTTTGTGTAAAGAGTGCATAGACTCCCTGGTTAAGGAAAGGGAATCTGAACAGCAGTCTGGGTTGGCAGCTTCTGTGAAAGAGCTGTCATCCACCTTTTCATCTTTTAAAACCTTGTTTGAGACGTTCAAGCTTCCCTCTAAACCCATTCAGCAGGACACAACCCCGCCTCATGCTCAGGGCTCTGCACCTGCCAGATCTACCAATTTAGTTATGGCAGAGGAGATGTCAGGCCCTTCCGGGGTGGAGCGGAGGCAACCGGACAGTGGCACGTCTGATTCCCATGAGGAATCAGAAGGGGAGGACCAGGACGGGGAGTCCAGGAAAATCTCCAGGTATAAATTGTCCCTGGATGAGGTGGAAGATCTCTTGGGGGCAATATATACAACCCTCGGGATACACGAGGATAAAAAAACCCCTATCTCTCCACGACCTTATGTATAAGGGCTTGGGAGATCAAAAAAGAAAAGTTTTTCCAGTACATGAAGTTCTGGTGGAAACGATTAAGAAGGAGTGGCAGGATCCTGAGAGGAAACCCTTTTTTTCTAGCTCCCTTAAAAGAAGGTTTCCATTTTCAGAGGATCCAGCGTCCATTTGGAATAAAAATCCCAAGTTGGATGCCGCCTTCTCTCAGGTCTCTAGGCACACAGACCTGGCATTCGAGGATATGGGGGCTTTGTCGGATGTCATGGACAAAAGGATAGACTCACTTCTAAAAAAGACGTGGGACTCAACTGTGGGTAACTTAAAGCCAGAAATGGCTGTTACGGTCGTAGCCCGCAATTTAGAGCACTGGCTTTTCCAGATTCAGGAGCACATTGAAGCTGGCACAGCCAAGGAGACTATCCTAGCCTCGTTCCCCACGATTCGGCGAGGAATCGCATACATTGCAGACGCCTCAGCAGAGTCAGTCCGTATGTCGGCCAGATCAGCGGCGCTGGCGAATTCGGCCAGAAGAGCGCTCTGGCTGAAAACTTGGCCGGGGGACACCGCCTCCAAGGTTAAATTGTGCGGGATACCCCTGACAGGTGATCTACTCTTTGGCCCTGGTTTAGAGACGGTCTTAGACCGTACAGCGGACAAAAAGAAGTCCTTTCCGCCTAAGAGGAAAGCCCCAGCTCAGACGAGAAAGGGGTTTCATCCGAAAAAAGGCAAGGAATCTCCCAAGCAAGGGAAGAAAACTTGGGGCCAAAGAGGCAAGGGCAGAGGAGGGGCGATTTTTCGCCCTCCTGAAAAGGCCCGTAAAGATCAATGACTCTCTAGGGACGGTGGGAGGAAGACTGGGGGCCTTCCTTCCACAGTGGGAGACCCTCTCACCCAATCGATTCATCCTGGGGGTCATAAGAAGGGGGTATCTCTTGGAATTCTCAAGGCCACCCCCGCAAAGGTTCCTTGTTACGAAGCTTCCCAGCTGCACAGCAAAGGCCGAAGCTTTGGTGGACGCCCTGAAGGAACTGGAGATTCAGAACGTAGTTCACAGAGTACCAAGGGGGCAGGAAGGAGAGGGGTTCTATTTCCACGTATTTGTGGTGAAAAAGCCCTCGGGAAAATTCAGATTGATTCTGAATTTAAAACCCTTAAACAGGTCAATTTGCTACAAAAGATTCCGCATGGAGTCAATCTTTACGGTCAGGGCCCTGTTACCACACAACTGTTATATGGTGTCTCTGGATCTCAGAGACGCATATTTACACGTCCCTATCGCAGAAACCTCCCAGAGGTTCCTCCGTTTAGCAGTAGACCTGCAGGGCACAATACTGCATCTGCAGTTTCAAGCACTGCCCTTCGGGCTATCCTCCTCGCCCCGCATATTCACAAAGGTACTGGCAGAGGCGTTGGCCTTCCTGCGACTCCAGGGGGTATCAGTTATAGCCTATCTGGACGACCTACTTCTTTTTGCAGTATCCCCAGAACAGTTGATCAGGGACCTCGATCTAACCAAGAGGGTTCTAACAGGTTTGGGGTGGCTGCTGAACTTAGAAAAGTCCAGTCTCATTCCCTCACAGCGCATTGTGTACCTGGGGTACCTGCTGGACACTACGCTCTTGAGAGTTTTTCTTCCAAGGGAAAAAATTCTAAAACTGGACAGAGCAGTTTTCTCCCTCCAGTGCAACCATCTGGTGTCCAAGAGGTCCATAATGTCAACATTAGGCCTTCTAACTTCTACTCTTCCAGCAGTGCAGTGGGCAGGATTACATTTTCGCCCCCTACAATCATATGTACTAAGAGTATGGGACCACAGTCAGAGGGATCTAGACACCTTAGTACAGGTTCCCCATCAAATAAAGAGATCTCTTTGGTGGTGGAGGAAGGAAGTGAACTTGTCACAGGGACGTCTGTGGCTCATCCCAGTCCCGCAGATCGTAACCACGGATGCAAGTGGCAAGGGCTGGGGGGCACATCTGGGATCCCTTCTAGCGCAGGGCACATGGAAGGGCGACGAGCTGCAGAGGTCTTCCAACTGGAAAGAGCTGAGGGCAGTAGGCCTAGCCCTCAGATTCTTCAAAAAGGAACTCCAGGGCCACCATGTACAGGTACGGTCGGACAACTCATCCACCGTGGCCTATATAAACAAGCAGGGAGGCACCAGGAGCGGAAGTCTGCTGGCCCTAGCAGAAGACATTCTAAGCTGGGCCGAGTCCAACACTCTCTCACTCTCAGCGGTTTTTCTGAGAGGGGAGAGGAATATAATCGCAGATTTTCTCAGCCGGAGGAGTCTAAAGGAAGGAGATTGGGCCCTCAACCAGGAGGTTTTCAATCTCATATCCGAGAAATGGGGACCCCCGGAAGTGGATCTTTTCGCTTCAAAAGACAACGCGAAAACCCCCTGTTTTTTCTCCCTAAACGCAGGGGAAGGAGCACTGGGGGTGGACGCATTATCTCAGAATTGGCATTTCAGGACATGTTATGCCTTCCCTCCTCCGGTACTATTACCGGCGGTTCTGAGGAAGTTTCAATTAGAGAGCACCTCTCTTATTCTGGTAGCTCCACATTGGCCGAAAAGGGCATGGTTTTCAATCCTCAGTCAGTTAGCAGCGGAACCTCCCCTTTTCCTTCCACCTCGAAAGGATCTTCTATCGCAGGGTCCAGTCCTCTGCCCACAGGTGCAGCAGTGGAAATTAGCGGCCTGGCTACTGAGGAGAGTATATTAAGATCCAAGGGGTTTTCAGAGAGCTTGATCTCTACCCTCCTCAACAGTAGGAAAAAGGAGACCCGTAAGATTTACAAAAAGGTCTGGCTCCTTTTCAACAAATGGTGCATAGAAAACTCCTTCTCGGTGCAGAGTCCCGTAGCTGCGTTGGAATTTCTGCAGTGTGGAGCGGACAAGGGTTTAGCTGTAGGTACCCTTAAAAGTCAGGTTTCAGCACTCAGTGCTTATCTGGAGAAGTCTCTGGCTACCAATCCATGGGTGGTCAGATTCTTTAAGGCACTGTCAAGACAGAGACCTACCAGGGGTCCTCCCTTTCCCGGGTGGGACCTATCTCTGGTTTTACAGAGCCTTACGGGAAGTCCCTTTGAGCCATTGGGCAAGTGCCTGTTAAGGGAACTTACCCTAAAAACAGTATTTTTAGTTGCAGTGACAACTGCCAGGAGGGTCAGCGAAATTGAGGCGTTATCAATTAGACCTCCTTTTTGTGTTATTTTGCCAGACAGGATAGTCCTTAAGACTGATCCAGCTTTTTTGCCTAAGGTGGCGTCAGGCTTTCATAGAAGCCAGGAAGTAGTCCTACCCTCGTTTTGTCCCAATCCTTCAGGTGAAAGGGAACTAAAATTTCATTTTTTAGATGTAAGGAGGTGTATCCTACAATACCTAGAGATGACTAAAACAATAAGGAAGTCTGATTCTCTATTTATTTTATTTTCTGGGGCCAGAAAGGGTCTCAGAGCGTCCCGACGCACGATTGCCAGGTGGCTTAGATTAGCTATTGGGCAGGCATATTCTTTAGCAGGGAAGGAGGTCCCTAGAGGCATAAAGGCACACTCCATCAGAGCAGTGGCAACTTCCCAGGCAGAGAAGGCTGGAGCAACGCCAGAGCAAATATGCAAGGCAGCGACATGGTCCAGCTACTCCACTTTCGTTAGACATTACAGAGTGGACCTGGTGGCGGCAGGTGAGCAGGCTTTTGGGCGAAAAGTTCTGCAAGCTGTAGTCCCACCCTAATTGGTAAGTGCTCGATTATCCTCTCTATTGTGGCTGTCCTGAAATGACGGAAAGGGAAAATTAAAGTTACGTACCGGTAACGTCTTTTCCTGTAGTCTTTCAGGACAGCCCTAGTTACCCACCCTAAGCTTGGGGGGGTCTTATTAAAGACCAGAACGCAATATGGTAATGATATTGATTGGTATGTTATTAATGTGTTCTTGTGTCTCCCCAGCTGGCCGGAGGTACTCTTGAAAGAACTGAGGTCTGGCAGGGGAGGAGAGATTTTATGGGCTGGCGCAGTGTTTCCAGAGGAAGGGGAGGAGACTATCTCTCTATTGTGGCTGTCCTGAAAGACTACAGGAAAAGACGTTACCGGTACGTAACTTTAATTTTTTTTTTTTTTTTTTTTTTTAATTTATTTCTTTATTTTTTTTTGTGTGCAACTAATGCTACCCAAATGCAGTCTTGTGCCACTGCATGTGTTCCTTCAATTGACTTTTAATTTATAGCTACCAACTTTTTAGTGTGTATGTTTCATTGTTTACCTTGATTGTATGCTTTTAAGTTTGTACTTTGTCCTTTTAAAAAGGTTTAAATCATCTTCTGGATGAAAACCGAATACAGGACCTCTCCTTATTGTACCAGCTCTTTAGTAGAGTCCGAGGAGGTGTGCAAGTCCTTCTACAGCACTGGATCGAGTACATCAAGGTAGATATTATGTCTTAAAAGAATTGTATAGAATTGGATTAAGTGGTGGTCTCATCCATTGAAGGACGGGGGATGACCAGAAACTGGGGTTATGCTGCCACCTAGACAGAAATTTGACACTGGCAAATTTTCAAAAAACATACGCCAGACCAAGATCCCTCCACTACCAGCCTGCCTGTTTTCCCAAATCATCTTCCAGGAGAGCTACTTTAGCTTTTGATTTTGCTCTGCCTTCAACTGAAAACACAAACATGAAAGAGATTAACCACTTGCTTACTAGGCACATATACCCCCTTCCTGCCCAGGCCAATTTTTAGCTTTCAGTGCTGTCGCACTTTGACAATTGAGCGATCATACAACACTGTTTTTTTTTTCACACAAATGGAGCTTTCTTTTGGTGGTATTTAATCATTACTGGGTTTTTTTTATTGTTTGCTAAAGAAACAAAAAAAAACATTTTGAAAAACAAATATTTTCATATTTTTTTTTTTTAAATTTTGCAAACAGGTAATTTTTCTCCTTTACTAATGTGCGCTGATGAGGCGGCATTGATGGGCACTGAGATGTGGCACTGATTAGCAGCACTGGTGGGTACCGAGGCAGGGACCGATGTCCCTGTAACAAAAGCTACGGCTTTCTGCTTCTTACTTCACGCTGATCGTTAGGAGAAAAAAAAGCCGATAACCGGCTTCGGTTTACTTCCGTGATTAGCTGTCATTGGTTGACAGCCGATTATGTGATTGACCCTTTACCCTGTTCTGTGATCAGCCAAGGTGGAAGGATCACAGAGCAGTGCGCCCACGGGAAGATGTCTATTGATGCCCTCCCGGCACTGGAAGCCAGAGCTGTAGCCGTCATTCGGCTATATCGTGGGCAGAAAGTGGTTAAAAAGCCCCTCTTTTCTCTCATTCTCCATTTTTTTTGTTTTGTGTTTCTGACCATCTAGGAGTACACTTTGTCACTTGTTTTCCTGGCCCTGATAATTGTGATTGTTGGGCCCCCTTCAGGCGACTAGGCCCTGGTATGCCTGCCTTCCTTGTCAAGTTGCTTACCCGAGGGTTTTTTTCTCCATGTGCTGGACCTTGCCACTTGACTGATGTGCAGGCAACTCTGGCAGTCCGATGCTTTTTTTTTTTTTTTTGGCCTATTCTTACGGATGCAATAATGGCACTTGTGCTCACCAGATCTGGAGGGAGGTTCTTCACACTTTTTCCCATAAATGTAGTGCCTGCTCTGTTCTGGCACCAGATGATGACACACTTTTGGTTATGACATGTTATCACAGGGAGCTGTGTTCCTTCCGAATTGTCTGCTCTTCTGCCTGAGGCTGAGAGGAGGATTCTCAAGAAATAAGGATAGTCGAAAAGGGCGATTTAACACCCTTCTCCTTGGCTGTAACGTGAATACCAGGAAATAATGCATTAAGTTTGGAAGATGGTTTTTAATCCTGCCAAAAAAAGAATTGGCATAGATTCATTTTTAATTCCTGCTGTTTTTGATTTACTCCAGGGATTTGTTAAAAATAGTTTGTTGCTCAGTACCCTTAAAGGGATTTTATTTATTTTATAAAATATTAAACAGATTTATACTTGCCTACTCTGTGTAATGGTAGTCTGTGGTTCCCTGCTGGGGATCTTGGCTCCTCCTCTTCTGTCCCCCCCCCCCCCCCCCCCCAAATAGCAAGCTGCTTGCTCACTTGATTTGGCTGACGGCAGCAAGAGCCAATGGCTCCTGCTGTTCTCAGCAAAGCCTTTGAGAACAGGAAGGAGGAGGGAGGCCTCCAGTACAGGAGTCGTGTAAGTCTTTTGGGAGGAGAGGGGACAACATGCACACAAACCTACCAAGATGCCACCCACCTAAACTGATAGCCTGGGCAAGGAGAGCATTATTCAGAGAAGCAGCCCATGGTAACTCTGGAGGTTGCTGCAGAGATCCACAGCTCAGGTGGGAGAATCTGTCCACAGCACAACTATTAGTCGTGCACTCCACAAATCTGACCTTTATGGAAGAGTGGCAAGAAGAAAGCCTCTGTTGAAAGGAAGCCATAAGAAATCCAGTTTGCAGTTTGCAAGAAGCCATGTAGGGGACACAGCAAACATATGGAAGAAGATAGTCTGGTCAGTTTAGATCAAAATTTTAAGGTTTTTTTTTTTTTTAAGTGAAACGCTATGTGTGGTGGAAAACTAACACTGCACATCACCCTGAACACACCACCCCCACTGAAACGTGGTGGCAGCATCATGTTATGGGGATGCTTTTCTTCAGCAGAGACGGAAGCTGGTCAGAGTTGATGGGAAGATGGAGCCAAATACAGGGCAATCTTAGAAGAAAAATGGGTAAGTGAAATGTGCAGTGCTGATGTGCTGACTTTACAGTGAACCAAGAAAGCATATTTAGACAAGGTGCACAATGTAGGTGAACACCTTGAGTAAGAGAAAATGAATATTAAATGTATACAAAAGTGAACGTACACTATATCAAAAAATAAAATGGTACTCGTATAAGTTATTGAGAGAACATGAGACGCCCTAACATTAAATGTAGGTATTAAATTAATGTATCTCTAATATGTAGAAAACAAATGAAGCAAAAGTCCAAAAAGTGAAATAATTCAAAGTCCATAGATGAATGAATATAGTGACATGGTGACTTGGAATATAACATTTGTGTAGACAAGATTTGCAGATAGACAATCCACCACCAATAGGTATAAGGCTTACCAGAAGGATTGAACCCAAACAGGTATATGCCTACTGAGTCAATCCAGTGTGTGGTGTAATACACCAAGGGGAACCAGCATCAACATACACGACCTCCGGTTAGGGATATAAACTCCTGTGGTCCTTCACAGCAGTACTTCTAATGAATAACCCTCCGAAGGGGTAATGACTGGGGGCTGGATGAGTGATCTTTCCTGTATGATTTATAGGAAGAAGAGGAAAGAGGCCACATATTGTAATTCCATTTCAGTAAAAAGGTATTTATTATGTAAAAAGGAACACTCACATTTGTGAAGATAAAAAAAAGCACTTGACATAAAATATGTATTGTGACGCTGTGACATCAGCAGAGCCCATTCTGGCTAATAAGACCTCATCTGTGGTGCTTGTCCACTGCAGCCACTGCGGTTTATATACAGTAATACATACCCCATAATGAGATACAGCTCCCTGGTAATTGGATGTGTGAGTGCTTACTTCCGCTCATAGCCAAAATGGTGTGGAAGCGTGCGGTTCAAGCCTCATTCCAAAGTGTATTGGCTTCAGAGGCGTGTGGTTCAAGCCTCATTCAGAAAGGAAATAAATTCAGAAAGCGGCGGAAATGACGTCACAGCGTGTATTGAGATGCCAAAACTGTGCTAAATGCAGCTCCCTAGTGTTTAGATATATCGATGTCTACTTCCAGTCGCAGCCAAAATGGCGCGGATCCGTGTGGTCCAAGCCTTGTTCCAAAATACAAGGGATTCAGGGGTTGCTGTTCAAGCCTCATTCTGAGAGAAAATTACTTAAGAAAGCGGCGGAAATGACGTCACCGCGTGTATTGGGATCAGGAAGCTACAATAAACCATACATCAAGCCAAACCTCACAATCGGATGCCGGAAGCAAGGCTCAAGCCTCGTTCTGAAACAGACTTGACATGATCTGTAAGGATGAATGATACCCTGTGCGTACTCGCATTGGCCCGCAATAATACCATCCAACGCCAAAAAAACACCAGAGTAGACGTACCTGCAATCCAAGTTAAAATCCAGGACTGCACGCACAGGGTCGGCAACATTATCTTGTGTTAATTAATGGCCATTTGTGTATTTGATATTAAAAAAAAAAAAAAAAAATGTACATTCAAATTTGACTATAATTTATTATACACCAAAGAGCTGACGCTAACTTCATTCTCAGTCCAACATAGAGAAATCATAGCTATTTTCAACAGACATTGGGACATTCTCAGGAGTGACACAGTCTTGGGCCCTATGTTGCCTCAACAGGCCAAGGTCACTTTTAGGGGAGTCCCTTCTCTACAAAGCAATTTATTTCCTGCAATCTGTGGTTGCAGGAAAGAAAATTGCACAGTCTGTGGTGGACTTTTAGTTAACCCCCCCCCCTTTTTTTCCCAAGGTATGTTTACTTGTTTATCCTCTCAGGTAGCTGTCCTGGAAGATGATTTGGGAAACCCTTGGTTACACTTACCGTTAAGGTTATTTCTGAGAACCTTCCATGACAGCATTCCTATTTCCACCCAGATGTATTTAGTTTAAAGTTATGGTGTTTGCAACAATTTCAATTTAAAAAAAAAATCCACTAGTGCACATTGCTTTTCTACAGCTCTACTGTGTTAATCTAGGACAAACTAACTTTATTGCTAGCAGCTGAACACCCCCCCCTGTCAAGACAACTTTAGATCACTGCTGGAGTTTTGTCTCTTCGATTTTCAGCTTTCTGGCATAGTTATCCTTAGCTTGGCTTTCAGAATACCTCATTGAGACCCTGCTGAACTGGTTGTGTGGAGAGTGGTCTGTAAGTAACCCTCAGACACTGGGCTCCATTTAGGGTGCTTTCAAGACTACGTTCTGGTTAAAAGTTGGTTGTAAAACACTTTTCAGGTCTAGAGCTGTTGGCATTGCCTCAATGCTTGCCCTGTCTTTAAAGATTTACTTGGCTGGCAGGCTGAGCCCTGGGAGCTGCCTGAACTACATAGGTTGCTAGTCGCCTCCTGCTACTTTTGCCGAAGTAGGGTTAAGGCTGTGGAGCTGATTACTGGCGTCATCTATTGGGTTGCATGTCACATATGCACTTTGTGGCATTTACCACCATTTAGCATCGAGGAAGCTGCTCCCTACTGCTGCTCCTTCTTGGAAAGTGCCATGTGGAACTTTGATCTTTATTCTGTTCCTGATGCCATCCTCTTATACCTTTTGGTCACCTCTGGCCATCCAGCCCTCATCTGCTACCAGCTGTCCAGGTTTGTGAGTGCTGGAAGCCTTGCATCTTACCATGAACCTATGTTATCTTACCATCATGCAGTTGCAAAATGTCTGTCTCATTCTGTACATGGGAAGCAGTCACATTGTTTTGAGTGCCCCCAGCAGTGTGCGTTCTGACAGTGTCCTCATCTGCAGCCTGAAATCGTATCATTTGCTGTTTGGAGTCTGTGCTGAGTTCCCCATTTGGTCTGGCATGGCTGGGCCCTCTCTGCCCTGGGCTAAGGTTTTTACCACAGTCATGCAAGATTTGATGATCCAAATTACCCAGTTACTGACTCTGATTGCAAAGGTCACAAGCACTCTCCTGCATTTATTCCTTCAGATTCTATATCGGATTTGCTGTGGCTTGGCAGCTTCCAAGCCATCACTTGCTTTAAAGACTTGGCTTTTGAAGCCCGGTTTCTAATGGACAGGGGCACCTGAGCCTGATTCCTAGAAAAAGCTAAGAAATCTACTTTCAATGTTATCATCAGACATGTCATCATACTTCCCTCGGTGTGAGTCATTTGGACTTTTTAACACCAAGGGTTTCTCCTAGAGGCAAGTTCTGTCCTTCCTGCAGCTTGGTATGGGCCAGTGTTTGCCTCCCAGCACTATTAAAGGTCTGGTTTCTGCCCTTTTTTTTTTATTTATTTTTCATGACCCCATTTTGTTGAGCTTGTTGGTGGTTTCATGCTGAGTTACACACCCCTCAGTTGGACTGCTTTTTGGAGGTCCTGAAGGTTTCAGACGCCTGTGTCCCTCAATGAACGATAAAATTTAGGATTTTACAATAAAAATTCACTGAGGGACAATGTTCTCACATTTTGTGTATTTACAGTGGGGACGGAAAGTATTTTGACCACCTTAAATTTTTCACTCTTTGTTATATTGCAGCCATTTGCTAAAATCATTTAAGTTCATTTTTTTTCCTCATTAATGTACACACAGCACCCCATATTGACAGAAAAACACAGAGTTGCAGGTTTGACATTTTTGCAGGTTTATTAAAAAAGAAAAACTGAAATATCACATGGTCCTAAGTATTCAGACCCTTTGCTGTGACACTCATATATTTAACTCAGGTGCTGTCCATTTCTTCTGATCATCCTTGAGATGGTTCTACACCTTCATTTGAGTCCAGCTGTGTTTGATTATATTGATTGGACTTGATTAGGAAAGCCACACACCTGTCTATATAAGACCTTACAGCTCAGTGCATGTCAGAGCAAATGAGAATCGTGAGTTCAAAGGAACTGCCTGAAGAGCTCAGAGACAGAATTGTGGCAAGGCACAGATCTTGCCAAGGTTACAAAAAAATTTCTGTTGCACTTAAGGTTCCTAAGAGCACAGGGGCCTCCATAATCCTTAAATGGAAGACGTTTGGGACAACCAGAACACTTCCTAGAGCTGGCCTTCCGGCCAAACTGAGCTATCGGGGGAGAAGAGCCTTGGTGAGAGAGGTAAAGGACCCAAAGATCACTGTGGCTGAGCTCCAGAGATGCATTCGGGAGATGGGAGAAAGTTGTAGAAAGTCAACCATCACTGCAGCCCTCCACCAGTTGGGGCTTTATGGCAGAGTAGACCGACGGAAGCCTCTCCTCAGTGCAAGACACATGAAAGCCCTCATGGAGTTTGCTACAAAAACACCTGAAGGACTCCAAGATGGTGAGAAATAAGATTCTCTGGTCTGATGAGACCAAGCTAGAACTTTTTGGCCCTAATTCTAAGCGGTGTGGAGAAAACCAGGCACTGCTCATCACCTGTCCAATACAGTCCCAACAGTGAAACATGGTGGTGGCAGCATCATAGTGTGGGTGTTTTTCAGCTGCAGGGACAGGACGACTGGTTGCAATCGAGGAAAAAGGTGAATGCAGCCAAGTATAGGGATATCCTGGACAAAAACCTTCTCCAGAGTGTTCAGGAGCTCAGACTGGGCCGAAGGTTGACCTTCCAACAAGACAATGACCCGAAGCACACAGCTAAAAAAATGAAGGAGTGGCATCACAACAACTCCGTGACTGTTCTTAATTGGCCCAGCCAGAGCCCTGACTTAAACCCAATTGAGCATCTCTGGAGAGACCTAAAAATGGCTGTCCAGCAACGTTTACCATTCAACCTGACAGAACTGGAGAGGATCTGCATGGAGGAATGACAGAGGATCCCCAAATCTAGGTGTGAAAAACTTGTTGCACCTTTCCCAAAAAGACTCATGGCTGTATTAGATCAAAAGGGTTCTTCTACTAAATACTGAGCAAAGGGTCTGAATACTTAGGACCATGTGATATTTCAGTTTTTCTTTTTTTAAAAATCTGCAAAAATGTCAACAATTCTGTGTTTTTCTGTCAATATGGGGTGCTGTGTGTACATTAATGAGGGAAAAAAATGAACTTTAATGATTTTAGAAAATGGCTGCAATATAACAGAGTGAAAAGTTTTAAGGGGGTCTGAATACTTTCCGTCCCCACTGTATGATCATGCTCTCAGTACTCCTTAGTAAGGCGTGCTGGTAGTAGAAGGGTATATCCTAGGCTGACCTACGTTTTTTGAATTGTCCCAATTCCCCTGTAGATGGCAGTGTAACCTGGAAGGTTTCTGGTGTCCTTTTGTCCATCAAGGGACTCCAAGAAAATTGATTTTCCGGCGCGTACTAGGATATTTTAGATCAGTAGAGATGTAGGTGCCAGTTTTTTTTTTTTTTTTTACCAGCATTTGTCACATTAGTATACCTTATTTGCTGACAGGGATTTGAGTAGAATTTTTTTCCAATTCTTTTTCAGGCTTTTGGCAGTACAATTGTAATTAATCCAGAAAAGGATAAGACTATGGTACAAGAATTACTTGACTTCAAAGACAAAGTTGACCATGTGATAGATGTCTGCTTCATGAAAAATGAGAAGTTTGTCAATGCCATGAAGGAAGCCTTTGAAACTTTCATTAACAAGCGACCAAACAAACCAGCTGAGCTTATAGGTAATGATTTTCAATATGTTTAACTACAAAAACATCTTTTTCTTGTTATTTGTTTTTAGACATTTCAATAAATGTAAAAGGAGGTGAAAGCACCAGTATATTTTTTCTTAGATAGAAATGAACAGTTACTCCACAGATGGGTTTTCTGGTTTACAAAGACAGAAGTGCGGAGAAGGAGAAAAGAGTATAGAGCGGAAAGCATTGGGGTTGGAGAAATGAGTGGGGTAAGGGGATAGAGAATGGAGAGGAAAGTCGTCGTCCCCCCCCCCCCCCCCCCACGGACCATTTAGGTGTTTCAGAGATGCAAAGTTCAATTGGGAAGGCAAAATCCATATTGACTACACATTTTTGCATGGGCGTCAGTTGAAATTACTGTCAATTTTTCATTTGCCGTGGTTCCATTTAGTTGGGGAAAATACTTCAGAAAAGTTCAACGCAACAGATTTCCTTGAATGGGCAATCGTTAGCTTGGCAGCGTAAAAAATAAAGGTGAGTAACTTTGCTGCGCAGAGTGGGACATTTGTAGGAGTTTGTTCAGCAAGGCCTCTTTGGGGTCTGTATACAGATTACACACCTTTTTTCTTCTCTGCACTACATTTTGGCAGATAGTTTAAACATTTTGTCAATTTTGAATGAAAACAAAAAAAAAAAAAAAAAATATAAATATATATATATATATATATATATATATATATATATATATATATATATATATATATATATATATATATATATATATATATATATATTACACATATCATGTATGTATACATAAAACCAAAAAGGTTCAATCTGCAGCATCTTTTTATATTCCCACACACTCATGAGCTAGCAAAATGCTAATATAATTTGTATTGCATTACAGCAAAATATGTGGATTCAAAACTACGAACTGGAAACAAAGAAGCTACAGATGAAGAGCTTGAAAAAATGTTGGATAAAATCATGATCATATTTAGATTCATTTATGGTAGGTTTCTGAATGTGTGAACTTGCACTTATGTGCAATTTATTTTATATCCCTTCATATAGTTTATAAAAGAGACACTTGTGATATAGGTACAGCTTTGCCAATTAACCGTTCAAGATAATGCTTTCTGCATCTGCTATTGTCTCCCTGCTTGTCTGGCGATGATTGTGGCATATATTTTTTCTAAAACCTTAAAGGAGTTGTAAAAGCAGAAGGTTTTTTATCTTAATGCATTCTATGCATTAACCACTTGATGACCGCCTCACGCCGATTTACGTCGGCAAGGTGGCACGGACAGGCAAAATCACGTACATATACGTGATTTGCCTTCCGCGGGTGGGGGGTTCGTGGCCCCCCCCTCGCGATCGCCGCCGGCCAATCACATCATTCCTTTGCTGCTGTATGCTAAACAGCAGCAAAGGAAATGATGTCATCTCTCCTCGGCTCGGTAATTTCCGTTCCGGCCCGAGGAGAGAAGACAGGTATGTGAGTGCACCAACACTACACAACACAGTAGAACATGCCAGGCACACTAAACACCCCGATCCCCCCCCGACCCCCCCCCCCCCGTCACAAACTGACACCAGCAGTTTTTTTTTTTTTCTGATTACTGCATTGGTGTCAGTTTGTGACAGTTACAGTGTTAGGACAGTTAGTATTACCCCCCTGTAGGTCTAGGATACCCCCCTAACCCCCCCTAATAAAGTTTTAACCCCTTGATCACCCCCTGTCACCAGTGTCGCTAAGCGATCATTTTTCTGATCGCTGTATTAGTGTCGCTGGTGACGCTAGTTAGGGACCTAAATATTTAGGTTCGCCGTCAGCGTTTTATAGCGTCAGGGACCCCCATATACTACCGAATAAATGTTTTAACCCCTTGATGGCCCCCTAGTTAACCCTTTCACCACTGATCACCGTATAACTGTTACGGGTGACGCTGGTTAGTTTGTTTATTTTTTATAGTGTCAGGGCACCCGCCGTTTATTACCGAATAAAGGTTTAGCCCCCTGATCGCCCGGCGGTGATATGCGTCGCCCCAGGCAGCGTCAGATTAGCGCCAGTACCGCTAACACCCACGCACGCAGCATACGCCTCCCTTAGTGGTATAGTATCTGATCGGATCAATATCTGATCCGATCAGATCTATACTAGCGTCCCCAGCAGTTTAGGGTTCCCAAAAACACAGTGTTAGCGGGATCAGCCCAGATACCTGCTAGCACCTGCGTTTTGCCCCTCCGCCCAGCCCAAGTGCAGTATCGATCGATCACTGTCACTTACAAAACACTAAACGCATAACTGCAGCGTTCGCAGAGTCAGGCCTGATCCCTGCGATCGCTAACAGTTTTCTTGGTAGCGTTTTGGTGAACTGGCAAGCACCAGCCCCAGGCAGCGTCAGGTTAGCGCCAGTAGCGCTAACACCCACGCACGCACCGTACAGCTCCCTTAGTGGTATAGTATCTGATCGGATCAATATCTGATCCGATCAGATCTATACTGGCGTCCCCAGCAGTTTAGGGTTCCCAAAAACGCAGTGTTAGCGGGATCAGCCCAGATACCTGCTAGCACCTGCATTTTGCCCCTCCGCTCGGCCCAGCCCACCCAAGTATAGTATCGATCGATCACTGTCACTTACAAAACACTTAACGCATAACTGCAGCATTCGCAGAGTCAGGCCTGATCCCTGCGATCGCTAACAGTTTTTTTGGTAGCTTTTAATTGAACTGGCAAGCACCAGCAGCCTAGTACACCCCGGTCGTAGTCAAACCAGCACTGCAGTAACACTTGGTGACGTGGCGAGTCCCATAAGTGCAGTTCAAGCTGGTGAGGTGGCAAGCACAAGTAGTGTCGCGCTGCCACCAAGAAGACAAACACAGGCCCGTCGTGCCCATAGTGCCCTTCCTGCTGCATTCGTCAATCCTAATTGGGAACCCACCGCTTCTGCAGCGCCCGTACTTCCCCCATTCACATCCCCAACCAAATGCAGTCGGCTGCATGAGAGGCATTTTCTTTATGTCCTCCCGAGTACCCCTACCCAACGAACCCCCAAAAAAGATGTCGTGTCTGCAGCAAGCGCAAATATAGGCGTGACACCCTCTATTATTGTCCCTCCTGTCCTGACAATCCTGGTCTTTGCATTGGTGAATGTTTTGAACGCTACTATTCATTAGTTGAGTATTAACGTAGGGTACAGCATTGCACAGACTAGGCACACTTTCACAGGGTCTCCCAAGATGCCATCGCATTTTGAGAGACCCGAACCTGGAACCGGTTACCGTTATAAAAGTTAGTTACAAAAAAAGTGTAAAAAAAAAAAAAAATATATAAAATAAAAAAAAATAGTTGTCGTTTTATTGTTCTCTCTCTCTCTCTCTATTCTCTCTCTCTTGTTCTGCTCTTTTTTTACTGTATTCTATTCTGCAATGTTTTATTATTATTATGTTTTATCATGTTTGCTTTTCAGGTATGCAATTTTTTATACTTTACCGTTTACTGTGCTTTATTGTTAACCATTTTTTTGTCTTCAGGTACGCCATTCACGACTTTGAATGGTTATACCAGAATGATGCCTGCAGGTTTAGGTATCATCTTGGTATCATTCTTTTCAGCCAGCGGTCGGCTTTCATGTAAAAGCAATCCTAGTGGCTAATTAGCCTCTAGACTGCTTTTACAAGCCGTGGGAGGGAATGCCCCCCCCACCGTCTTCCGTGTTTTTCTCTGGCTCTCCTGTCTCAACAGGGAACCTGAGAATGCAGCCGGTGATTCAGCCAGCTGACCATAGAGCTGATCAGAGACCAGAGTGGCTCCAAACATCTCTATGGCCTAAGAAACCGGAAGCTACGAGCATTTTATGACTTAGATTTCGCCGGATGTAAATAGCGCCATTGGGAAATTGGGGAAGCATTTTATCACACCGATCTTGGTGTCATCAGATGCTTTGAGGGCAGAGGAGAGATCTAGGGTCTAATAGACCCCAATTTTTTCAAAAAAGAGTACCTGTCACTACCTATTGCTATCATAGGGGATATTTACATTCCCCGAGATAACAATAAAAATGATTTAAAAAAAAAAAAAAAAAAAAAAAAATGAAAGGAACAGCACCCCTGTCGCCCCCTGCTCTCGCGCTAAGGCGAACGCAAGCGGCGGTCTGTCAAACGTAAACAGCAATTGCACCATGCATGTGAGGTATCGCCGCGAAGGTCAGATCGAGGGCAGTAATTTTTGCAGTAGACCTCCTCTGTAAATCTAAAGTGGTAACCTGTAAAGGCTTTTAAAGGCTTTTAAAAATGTATTTATTTTTTTGCCACTGCACGTTTGTGCGCAATTTTAAAGCATGTCATGTTTGGTATCCATGTACTCGGCCTAAGATCATCTTTTTTATTTCATCAAACATTTGGGCAATATAGTGTGTTTTAGTGCGTTAAAATTTAAAAAAGTGTGTTTTTTCCCCAAAAAATGCGTTTGAAAAATCGCTGCGCAAATACTGTGTGAAAAAAAAAATGAAACACCCACCATTTTAATCTGTAGGGCATTTGCTTTAAAAAAATATATAATGTTTGGAGGTTCAAAGTAATTTTTTTGCAAAAAAAAATAACTTTTTCATGTAAACAATGAGTGTCAGAAAGGGCTTTGTCTTCAAGTGGTTAGAAGAGTTGGTGATGTGACATAAGCTTCTAAATGTTGTGCATAAAATGCCAGGACAGTTCAAAACCCCCCCAAATTACCCCATTTTGGAAAGTAGACACCCCAAGCTATTTGCTGAGAGGCATGTCGAGTCCATGGAATATTTTATATTGCGACACAAGTTGCGGGAAAGACACTTTTTTTTTTTTTTTTTTTTTTTGCACAAAGTTGTCACTAAATGATATATTGCTCAAACATGCCATGGGAATATGTGAAATTACACCCCAAAATACATTCTGCTGCTTCTCCTGAGTACGGGGATACCACATGTGTGAGACTTTTTGGGAGCCTAGCCGCGTACGGGACCCCGAAAACCAAGCACCGCCTTCAGGCTTTCTAAGGGCGTGAATTTTTGATTTCACTCTTCACTGCCTATCACAGTTTCGGAGGCCATGGAAAGCCCAGGTGGCACAAAACCCCCCCAAATGACCCCATTTTGGAAAGTAGACACCCAAAGCTATTTGCTGAGAGGTATAGTGAGTATTTTGCAGACCTCACTTTTTGTCACAAAGTTTTGAAAATTGAAAAAAGAAAAAAAAAAAAGTTTTTTCTTGTCTTTCTTCATTTTCAAAAACAAATGAGAGCTGCAAAATACTCACCATGCCTCTCAGCAAATAGCTTGGGGTGTCTACTTTCCAAAATGGGGTCATTTGGGGGGGGGTTTGTGCCACCTGGGCATTCCATGGCCTCCGAAACTGTGATAGGCAGTGAAGAGTGACATCAAAAATTTACACCCTTAGAAATCCTGAAGGCGGTGCTTGGTTTTCGGGGCCCCGTACGCGGCTAAGCTCCCAAAAAGTCCCACACATGTGGTATCCCCATACGCAGGAGAAGCAGCTGAATGTATTTTGGGGTGCAATTCCACATAGGCCCATGGCCTGTGTGAGCAATATATCATTTAGTGACAACTTTTTGTAAATATTTTTTTTTTTTTTTTTTTTTTTTTGTCATTATTCAATCACTTGGGACAAAAAAAATAAATATTCAATGGGTTCAACATGCCTCTCAGCAATTTCCTTGGGGTGTCTACTTTCCAAAATGGGGTCATTTGGGGGGGGGGTTTGTACTGCCCTGCCATTTTAGCACCTCAAGAAATGACATAGGCAGTCATAAACTAAAAGCTGTGTAAATTACAGAAAATGTACCCTAGTCTGTAGATGCTATAACTTTTGCGCAAACCAATAAATATATGCTTATTGACATTTTTTTTACCAAAGACATGTGGCCGAATACATTTTGGCCTAAATGTATGACTAAAATTTAGTTTATTGGATTTTTTTTATAACAAAAATTAGAAAATATCATTTTTTTTCAAAATTTTCGGTCTTTTTCCGTTTATAGCGCAAAAAATAAAAACTGCAGAGGTGATCAAATACCATCAAAAGAAAGCTCTATTTGTGGGAAGAAAAGGACGCAAATTTCGTTTGGGTACAGCATTGCATGACCGCGCAATTAGCAGTTAAAGCGACGCAGTGCCAAATTGGAAAAAGACCTCTGGTCCTTAGGCAGCATAATGGTCCGGGGCTCAAGTGGTTAAGGTAGAAAAAGAACTTCTGTGTGTAGCCCCCCTGCACCCCATAATTACTTACTTGAGCCCCTTCTCTCTCCAGCGATGTCCACGAGTGTCTAAGCCATTTGGGACACACTTCCTGATTCGATGTGACACAGCAGCACCATTGGCTCCCGCGGTTGTCAAAGTCAGTAAGCCAATCGGGGAGGAAATACGGGGCTCCGTGTCTTAATAGATACATGGAGCTCTGACTCGGCTTGGGTGCCCCCGTAGAAAGCTGTTGGCTGAGGGGGCACTTGATAGGAGGGAGGAGCCAGAAGAGAGACCCGAGAAGAGGAGTACCCGGGCTGCTCTGTGCAAATTCAACTGCACAGAGGAGTATAACGTTTTGTTTTTCATTTTTACTTATTTTTTTTTTTTTAAACAAGACTTTATAATCACTTTAAAGCCTAGTATACACTATTAGGTGGTGTTTTTTTTTTTTTTTTTTTTCAATCCAGCTGGGTGAATCGGCCTTCGTACACACTGGCTGAATGTCGGCAGGTTTCTATTGAACCGCCTAATATTCGGCCTGTGTGTACGGCCCTTAAGCCTCCTGGTTAAGGAAAAGGGTCCTGTAATACAGTAAAGGGGATCTTTGAATACTTAAGAAATGTTAGTAGAATTTAGTCCTCATAAGTTCTTGTGATCTTGTTTTACCTTTTGATTGTCACCTTGATTCAGCTGTGGATACCATCATGACATAATCTTTGTTTACACCCCTGCTACTCATGAACTAACCCAGGAACCTATATGTGATATTTGCGTATTTACAAGCAACATTAAGGGCCCGTTCACACTTCAGCAATTTTCAGCTTGACGCTCAGAAATGCTAAACAAGGAAAATCCCATTCATTTTAAGGGATCCCTATTATAAGAGTGGGGCAAGAACCACCAGAGCCTGGGAGGAAGAGGGACAAAACTTGCTGCCCCAGTGGAACAGTTGCACTGCTCCCCAGGTCAAGGAGAAAGTTACAGAACTTCTGTGTACACCAGCCATGTGCTTGATTCTAGTTTGCCTGTTGTATGTGCCTGGTACACAGCTACACAGGTTTCTTTTGGCCACCGCAAAAACGCCCATAATATTTGCAAATCTTTTTAAAAAAAAAAAATGCTCAAAGACTCCTGAAAACGCTCAGCTCAGTGTAAATGTAGCCTAAGGCTCCGTTCACACACACACAGGCTTTTTGAATCGCGATTGGAGTCACCACGATTCCGCCAGCGTTTTAAAAACACGCTGTTAAAATGTCATGTTGCACATCAGAGTGTTCAGGTGCCATTCATTTCAATGACACCTAAAAATGCAGAGCAATTTTTGCCGTGTTAGTCGCTTGACAAATCACGCTGCAGTTGAGCAAGTTTTGAAGGTACCAGAATTTTTTGGGTGCGCGACGCGCCTTGCATGATTGCAGTGCGATTTGTGTTTCAACAATTGCAGCAGAATTGCACCGTCTTTTTAGGTCCCATCTAATTGGTGCTACTCAAGTCGCAGCGACTTAGATTCCTGCACTACTTTGGAATGACTTCATCATGACTTGCAAGCAAGCCGCAATGAAGTTGCATGGCAAAGTCATGCGACTTTCCTGTTACTGCAGTGTTAGCCGAGCCTAACTTGTATACAATACACTTTAATTTCAATAACCTCAGTAATTTTAAGTCGAAAACCATAAAGTGCATCTGCATACAAATTAAACTAGATGTTTTGACCCTTATGAGACAATGGAGCGTATAGAGCAGAGTTTCTCAAACTTTTCAGTCAAGGCACCCTTTAAAATTCTGCAAAATCTTGAAGCAACCCTTTCTTAAATGTAAAAACCTAAACTAATAGTTTTTCATAACGCAGCAACATCCACACACATAGGGCACCCAACGTTACAGGTGTTTTATTCTTCCTTAGCAGACTGGTACTCAATAGTATTCCAGTGTTTCTCTTCTCCCTCCCTTTCTCTCCATCACTCAGCTATTGTGACCCTTGTGTTGATGGAGAGGTGCAGGGTACACACGCAGAAGAATGCTGTGCAGCTGCCCAATGTCCTCCAACCCATGATGTCATAAGTTGGTAGGATGCTGGTGGCTAGAACGTTATAGTGGTGCACAATGAAAACCTGTGACGTTGTGTAAGTAAAAAGCAGGCTTGATTGACCCGCTGGCATGTATGCTATTCTTGGGCAATTTTTAGGCATTTTGCCAAGGCAGCCCTGTAGATACCTGACATTGAAAAAGGCTGATATAGAGCTTAGCTTGGTAAAGATTGTTATATTCACACTTAGGCCTCATACACACTGGACGTTTTGCATACTCTCCTAGAAGCCTTTCCTCCTGGCCAGCAGTTTTGGCAGTTAAAAAGGCCTGACCCTTGTAAATGTGTCTAAAACTTTAACAAGTGTTTAGGCGCGTTTACAGGAGTCAAGAGCTTGGGCGTTAATCCGTTTCATTGGACAAATAATTTATTCTGGCCATTGAAAATAATTAGCACTAGGCACGTTTTTTTGCTTGAGCATTAACACACGTTTGTGTGTTCAAGCGTCAAGTGTTATGTTTTTTTTTTGTTTTTTTGCCAAAACTTTGCTGCTCCTGGATGCATTGGTAGTGTGTGGTGTGGGTTTTTTTTTTTTTTTTTATCCTGCCTCTAAAAGCTGATTAAAGCTTATGGGGGTTGATTTACTAAAGGCAAATAGACTGTCAATTTGCAAGACCAGTTGCTCCAGAGCTTGGTAAATGATTCATCGTCCAATCGCGCGTAAACAACAATGCTTTTTTTGAAATTTCCCTTGCATGTGATTGGGTTTTCTTTGCAAAGTGAAGCTTTACCTCATTTATTAAGCTCTGGAGCAGGTGCACTTGCAGAGAGCATAGTCTGTTCACCTTTAGTAAATCAACGCCTTTGCATGCATGGACACATAGGTTAACATCCAGGAGAGTTTTTAGAGGCCGTAAAAAAAAAAAAAAAAAAAAAAAAGGCTGATGCCCCTAGAAGCAGCTGCGAAAACGTCCAGTGTGCATGAGCCCTTATAGTTTAAAACTATTTCACATGAGTACAATTTCACTTGTATTTCTGGCTGCTATCTAATGTACTACACCATATAGCGTGTTTTTATACTTTTTTTTTTTGCCCTGAATATTCTTCTGGAGAATATGTGAGTGGAAGAATTGAGGAGCATTGTTTTGGATGAAGGTAGTAAGACACTTGGACAGTCCAGTTATATCAAACCCTATATGACCCAAATAGGGGAGATTTACTAAAACTGGTGCACGCAGAATCTGATGCAGCTTTGTAATGGTATAGCATAGTAACCAATCTGCTTCTAGGTTGTATTGTAAAAGCTTAACCCTTTCACTGCCAGGTCCGTATGCCCTACGGACGTACAGAAGTGCCTGCGGGTGGCCAAGTCAGTACGGCGTACGGAGCTTCTTTCTCCCTCTCCTATAAGCTTATGGAGACTTCAATGACCGTAACCTTATATCAGAATTCTGCTGGACAATTCTTTAACTCTGATCAGCGGATTACAACCCGCTGATCAGAGTTATTGACCCCTAATGTTACTGCCCCCCACTTCCCCCCCATCCATGCTGCCACTTTCCTGTCCGCTGCCTCTCTACCCCTGCCACTAAATGTCACCTGAAACTACCCCTTCACCCCCCTCTACTCGATCCAACCCCCCCAAATTCGAACCCCCGCAGCCACCATCATAAGCCGGCATCCCTCCTCTGCTGCACCTGCTGGCTTCAGGTGCTGCTGAGGGCTTGAGGGGGATCCAGATGTGTTCCCCACTCCCCCATCACTCAGCCCCCTATACCGGGCCCGCACCCCCTATCCATCCCCGTTCACCGGCAGCAACCCGCCTTCTCCCGCAGCTTCTGCTCCGGCAATGTGACAGGCTGGGGATTGTGGGGGGGGAGTGATGCAGGTGATGTTTGGGCTTGGGGGGAGGGGCTTGGTAAACATGTGTTTACCACCCCCCAAAATGTGGCACCCTGGGTGCATGCAGCAATCACTATGATCGCTCCTTTATGCCCACTGACATCTGATAATTGTAACCGTGAGTGTTACTATGTATCAGACTGTTAGTTTATGAATGTATGGAATCTATACAGATTCCATGCATTCATTCGAGTAAAGTGATACAGAGAAAAGGACTATCTTCAGTCCCTTTCTCTGTCCCCCCCACTCTCACCCCTCCACGGATACCCTAGCTTCTCCTCCCGGCCAACCCGATCCATGCTGATTTGGCCAGGAGGAGAAACCGGATGACGATAGTGAATATTAATTCGCTATTGTCACAAGTGGATGGGTTCAGGGTGAAATGCTCTGCGCCCCGAGCCCAACCTTTTCCATGTCCATTAGAGCCTCGGGATCTAATCATGTGGCTTGGAAAAAAAATAGACATATCAGTCTGCGGCTGCGACGCCCCTGCAGCCCTAATGGACCGGCCGCTCCTGGTAAGACTTCACATGGAGCGGACTCTGTCAAGCAGATCCACCTGCTCAGCGGGGGATCTGTCTGCTGCTCCCCGCTGAGCAGGCGGATGACAGGTCTGTATCCGCTGCACTGATGCAGAGCGGACACGGACACAGCCCCCTGTTTTCTATAGGTTGATCGAATGGAAACGGACCACCTGTCCGTTTCCATTGGACGCCATCAGATCTGATCTGCTAAATGGATGGGGAATGAAATCCCCATCCATCTGTTTTTAGCGGACTGGATCAGATGCAGGCAGGTGTAAACAGACACATGTCCATTTACATCAGTCTCTCCATAGAGAACAATGGGTGGTCCGATTGGGCCGCCTGAAAAACGAACAGGCAGACCCAGTCGGTGTGCTTGTGTGAAAGGGGCCTAAGGCCTTGTTCACACGGGGCATACACAGCGTACCTTTACAGGGATGCACAGTTGTTCCATGCATCTCTGTGCAGGCAGTCCAGTTGATGTCATTTGGGGTTTAACAACTGCACCAACAGTGCCGTTGCTCCCAATTTTACACCCATGTAGGTCCACATGCATGTCCCTGAGCGCACACGGTCTGCGTTTAGGGTCATGTACCTACACCCACATAGATGTCAGATTGGGAACAGCAGCTATACCTGTGCAGCCGTTGCATCCCAATTTACATAAATGGGACTACCTGTACAGGGATGCATGGAACACCTGTGGATTCCTGTGTGGGTAAACATGGCCCCCCCATGGGCGTACACGTTAGTATGCCATATGTGAGCGATGCTTTAGTACTAATTTAGCAGGAATTTTGTAAGTTACGTTGTGTTTATGTGCAATAGTTAATGATTTTAGTATATTTTTAGTGAAAATAGCGATATGAACATTTACACAATTATTACAGGGCCCCAAAAAAATCTGTAGTGGTTTGGGGGGGTCTTTCACAAATTCTGAAAGCTATAAGTGGGAAAAAAAAAAACCAAAGGGAAAAATTGCAAAAAATGGTCTGGCCACCTGAGAGTACAAAATGGAGCACAGGGCCTGGCAGTGAAAGGGTTAAAAAGGAAGTAAACTTCCTCTACTGACTTTTACATATAGGTGAGGCCATAATAAGGCTTACCTATAGGTAGTGTAAATATCTCCTAAACGTGCGTTTAGGAGATATTTACATTGCATGCAGCCAGTGACATGACTGGCGCATGCATTCTGAAGGAACCGCCACCCGTGCCATTCCATCCGAGCCCTGTGCTGTGAACGGTGGCTCCCGCGCACATGACGTCATCGCTGCTCTGGCCAGTCACAGAGCCGTAGCCCGTGAACCCGGAAGCAAGACTAGTGAAAATGGATGTGGCTGCAGCGCTGACATCACGGCACTGGAACAGCTTCGTTTTAAGGTAAGTTTCACATAATGTGCTAGTATACAATGCATACTAGCACATTATGACACTACCTTGCAGGAAAAATTAAATGTGTCCATCGGTGTACAACCGCTTTAATCAAACAAGCTTAAGTTAGATGAAGATTTGATTACTATGCACAGCTGCACTAGATTCTGTGTGCACCAGTTTTAGTTACATTTCCCCCATTGTTTCTTGTTTAAGGATCAAAACGTCTGCTGAGCGTTTAATTTATATAAAGCAGGTAGAGACTTTTACACAGAAGCACTTTATTGTTCTTGAACTTTTTTTAAAACCATGTTGTATTGTATACATTTAGCGCAATACGTATATGTATGTTGTGGCTCTGAAGTTGTTTACCAGGATTATGGCTTGAAGATATCTGCCATAACCCCAATATCACTTTTTTACAGCCAACAGTTGGCTTTCTCATGAAAGCATCCAAGCTCATGAGCCACTGGAAGTGACAAAATCTGTTAGCTCCCTCTAAGCGCTTTTTTGTCTTTGTACCCATTTTGAGGAGATTTTTTTTTTCCGCAAAAAGTAATCTACCTCCCACTGTGGATCCGGCATCGGTCCTTCGTTAAAGCAGATAAGACAACAGATAAGTGGTTGGTAGCCCTTTCTAGAACTCTCTCTAGTGAGCCCTACTCCTCACCCTATCCTGACTTTGATTTGCCAAACGGGATGACTGGTTAAAATCCTTTAAAAAAGATCTTCCCACTGCTGAGGTTGATCCTTTGTTGATAGAATGCATTGAACAAATGTCTGTAGCTTTAAATCTTTTTCATTATAAAAGATTGTGATGCTTTGCTGAAAGCCTTCCAGCTTATCTCTTGCATTGGTCTCTTATCAGTACACATGCAGGACACTGGTTGAATTGCTGGTCTGTGAAACCTTCATCCAGGAAGTGTTGGATCCACTTGGCCTTTCAGAGATAGGTCTTCAGGTCTACCATTGAAACAACCATCAAGGGCCCTACTGTTGATAAGAGCACCCATTTTCCTCAGCGGAAGTAGACTAAGGAACAGACTGCAAAGTCTTTTCACTCCGTTATCAGTTATAAAACGTCCCTTTGTTTCTTCATTCTTGTGCTCTACATGTTGGGATCCCTCAAGTTGGGCTCCCAACCCACCCATAAGGGTGTGTGGTGTGGTGGAGACATGCAATTCTGGTTATTTGCAATTTTAAGCTAAACCTGCTAGAAAATATGTACTTGTATACACTTATAAAAACACACAAAGTTCTCCAGTGTATGGAATTAAAGGTTATTGGCAAAGTGTATAGTAATTAGGGTTGCATGGATACCACTTTTTTAACACCGAGCACGATTGTACTCTTTTCCAAGTACTTGCCGATACCAATTACCGACACTTTTTGCGTAGGTAGGGGGGTGGTTTGGGAAGGGGGGGGAGTTAGGCAGTTGGGTGAGGCTGGGGTGAGGGCAGGGTGGGAAGTAGAGGGCAAAGTGAGGGCAGTTCGGAAGGCGCAGTACAGGGCATTAGGTACGGACCAGTCTGTTCACTGACACCGTACTGTACATCATATACAGACTGGTGTGTGTATAACATATACAGTACAGTGTTGGGGTACAGACTGGTCTGTATATACTGTATGATAGTGTATAAGACTGGTCTGTACCCTGCTGACACTGTACTGCACTAACCTGTTTGCAGGATTTGCTCTCCTCATTACTCTGTTCTGCTTCCAGGGATGATTCCACAGCTGCCTCACATAGAAACACATGTGCTGATGCTGTCCAGCCCCTTGCCCTTGGCGATCTGCCCAATATCTGTTATTGGATAGTATCCAGCCAGTTCTCTTTCTGTGTGCAGGAACAGGATGGGAGGAGTCATGACATCACCCACCCTCTTCTTGTTTACAGAGGCAGGAGAGGATCGTGGCAGTGCTGCATAATGAAAAAGACAGCCGTGAGCAGGAGAGTCAGTGAGGCCAACTTATCTTCCTGTTCCCACTGTGCTCCGCACTCCCCCTCTGTGTTGGCACTGTAAGGTGCGTACTTCTGTGAACCCCACTACTGGAGGGGAGGTGGAGGTGTCCCGATACTCGTGAAAATGCCTAGTATTGGCGCATCCCTAATAGTAATACATTAGTGCATGTGAAAGCAGAGGGTCACACAAAAATTGAACCTCTGCTTTTTGGAACCCTCCCCTCCGGTGTCACATTTGGCACCTTTCAGGGGGGAGGGGGGGTGCAGATACCTGTCTAATACAGGTATTTGCACCCACTTCCGGACGTAGGCTCCCACGGGAGTCTGCGCCACTTCCCGTCCCCCCGCACTGTTTGCTGGGACACACGGGTTCCAGAGACAGCAGGGACTGTTCTGATTGCAAAGCGCAACTCGCGCATGCGCAGTAGGGAACTGGGAAGTGAAGCCTCAGGCTTCATTTCCTGATTCCCTTACAGAAGATGGTGGCGGCGGCAGCACCTGAGAGTCGAGCGATGGTTCGGCCTTGGGTGCCGACATCGCTGGACCCTGAGACAGGTAAGTGTCCTTATTTTAAAAGTCAGCAGCTGCAGTATTTGTAGCTGGTGACATTTCATTTTTTTTTTTTTTTTTTTTTTTTTTGTGGGACTCCCTCTTGAAGTAATGTCTAAAGTCCAAATCGGACTAATTATTCCACCACCACAATTTTCTGCTTTAAAAGTTCTGCTTCGCTGATGATGAAGCACTAATTTGCAGCACTGATGCACATGCATGGATGAGCAGGCACTGAAAGACAGCACTGACTGGCATCACTGCTGGGCACTGTTGGGGCTGCACTGATTTAGATGTGTAGATCTCCCCTCTGAGGAAATGCAGCTTATCGGCTCTCCTCTCCTCACACTCTGAGATCGGTAATGCGCCATGTTCCAGGGACAGAGCGCACCACCGATTGCCGCTCTGCGTGCCCTGTGGCTGTGGATGACATGTGATATTATCCCAGAATGGGAGAGCTGCCTCCCGCCCATCAATTGACAATACAGTGGATGGGAGGTGGTCAATAGCTGGATCTTAAAATCTTAAAAGGCCAGGCATGCATGGTCCCCTTTTTAGGCTGGGACAGGTTTTATCAGAGAATGGTAATTTACTCCACTAAATCATTCACCACAGATAATTGATATGGCTCAAAAAGAAAAAAACCCATAGTGCTCTCTTTTATATAAAAGTACCCATAAACCTTTTTTTTTAAAATACTCAATTGTAAAGAAAAAGTATCTCGCTTAGCATTGATTCTGCCCAAGAGCAAGAACAGCTCTCACTGCTTCTTTTTGGACACTCCCTAAGATATGGTCAGTGGACCGGTGGGCTGCTGCTTCACTCCCTCGTGTGCAAGCGAACTGACAGGTCTCAGAGTTGCGCCCTACGTGTTGTGTTAACTTCTTCAGGGGGAACTAGAGCCTGGCCTTAAAGGGGACTATGTGTGCCTGTGCATGGAAGATTTAAAGGTCCAGCTATTTGTGTGCCTGTGCGTTGACGATTTAAAGGTCCAGCTATTATGGTGATCGTAGACCCACAAGAGTGATGGCGTTTCACACTGATCCATCATTTAAGCACTTTTAAAAAGGGGAATTGTTTGATTTGGACTTTGACATTACTTCATTAATGTGTTCATATACAATTTATCAATGATCTTTAATTTCATACACTGGAGCCCTGCAAGTTTATATTTTTAGAAAAGGATTTGAGAGCTTTCTTTCTTTCTTTCTTTCTTTCTTTCTTTCTTTCTTTCTTTCTTTCTTTCTTTCTTTCTTTCCTCCTTTCCTCCCTTCCTCCCTTCCTCCCTTCCTCCCTTCCTCCCTTCCTCCCTTCCTCCCTTCCTCCCTTCCTTCTCGAAGATTGTTTGGGCATGTAGCACACAATGAATACACATCTGGTTAATGTAGATTGAAATCTAGATAAAATTAGTTTGTTACACCCCCCAGTGAAATGTTCACACAGCATGGGTCTGTCAATTAAATATGAGAGTATAATGAAGTCCTTTTTTATGTGCTTTTTTGTTTTGCAGGAAAAGATGTTTTTGAGGCCTTCTATAAAAAAGACTTGGCCAAAAGGCTCTTGGTTGGGAAAAGTGCTTCTGTGGATGCTGAAAAATCGATGCTTTCTAAACTTAAGCATGGTAAGAATATGATTGTTTGTCTGTCGTCTTCTTCTGTCGTCTTCTTCTGTCGTCTTCTTCCGTCGTCTTCTTCCGTCGTCTTCTTCCGTCGTCTTCTTCCGTCGTCTTCTTCCGTCGTCTTCTTCCGTCGTCTTCTTCCGTCGTCTTCTTCCGTCGTCTTCTTCCGTCTTCTCCCTTCTCCCAAAAGTCACTTTCTCTATAAAGGAAGTTGGTTTTCTAGAAATGGTCTCTTTAGTATTTAGGTGTGTGCATGGGCAAATCTCTGACAACTTTTTAAAGTGGTTGTAATCCTAAAAAAAAAATCATGCTCTTGTCCCTTTAAGGCACGAGATATAACACCGTGCTTTTGCCATGTCAGTTGTCTCTTTCTATGCTGTACAATACCTGGTTGATCCTGTCTGTTTCTGCCTCTTGTTTAAACTGACCACATTTATCATTGCTGCTTATCCATGATAGCATTGTCAGTTTACATGCCTCCATCATCCAGCTCTCTTAGCATCTCCAGCATCTCTCCCTGTCCGTTCCTTTGTGTGTAAGCCAATCTCCTCCCCCTGATCCTGCCCTCTCCTCCTACATGTGTATTTCTATTCCCTGCAGCTGCTCCAGTACGTGTAATGTAAAGAAACATGTATTTGATCCTCTGTTTCAGGTCCCTGTTCAGTACTGTGTGTGTTTTTGTTTTTTTTTCCCTAAAATTTATAATGCTAAATGCCTTCTTTGCAGAGCCCTGCTGTGCGGACACGTGACCTCTCTCTGCCAGCTTGCATTCATCATGGGGAAATCTCAGCCCCTCCCACTGTGCTCTCTTAGGTCAGGAAGGAAAGCAGAGGGAGGTCACATGACACCACAACAAGGCTCTGCAAAGAAGGTAATTATTATTATATTTTTAGGAAAACCCACACACTGTACTGAACAGGGACCTAAAACCGAGCCAATCAAAGTAATGAATACAGGCGGTCCCTGGGTTAGAAACAAGATAGGGACTGTAGGTTTGTTAAGTTTTAATCTGTTTGTAAGTCAGAACGGGTACATTTTTTTTTTTTTTTTTTTTTTTTTTTTTTTTTTTTTTTTTTTTTTTTTTTTTGTGTAGCTCCAGCCACACAAACTATTTTTAAGCTTTTTGGGTAGCATAGGGAAGGGTTAACACCCCTGTAACATTTGTTTTGCTGTCTGTGCCCCTGTTCAGAAGATTTCACCTTACTTTTCTTCCCAATGACAATTGGATTTTGAACATATTGGGTCATTATGGAAACAAGCCTTGGTGATAAAGCTTCAGTGGAGGTACCTTTTTTCCATAACTGTTACAGGAGTAAATTTCCCTTCCTAGGGGTAGATTTCCTCTCACTTTCTGTTGTCTCCCTCCGTTTGCAAGTCAGATGTTTGTAGCTAGGGGACTGCCTGTACATATGACTTTATGACCACTTTAATTATCTCTTCTGATTGAACAGAATTGGCCTAAGGCTAGCCAAAGGTTATGCAGCCATGGGATAAAGGAAAGAAAATTGTTTGGTTCCCCATCAACAGAGTCGGTGTTGATTGGGGGGTGGGGGGGACCCTTCCACTGCGCTATTGTATTCTGACAGTGGGAGGTTTCATCATTTAATAACAGACATATCTGCCACTACTCCATCACCTAAGTGAAATCTGGCAAATGTTGATAAAAGAAATCTACTTTAGCTATATTTTAAGGAAATCCTGCAAATTCATGTGACCCAAAGAATGATTTATTTATGAATGTTTTGGGATGCTTCTTTGAAACACATTAAAAAGTGATAGAAGCAACACATTGTGAACAGGATGCTTTATTAAAATTTGGAGAATTTGAAGTAGACTTAAACCTCAATACACCTCTGCTCAGTCCTTATCAGCTATATTCCAATGCGTAGAATTTGGAAATTTAATACATTTAAATTGTAAGATATTGGTCTAGACCGGGGATATGCAATTAGCGGACCTCCAGCTGTTGCAGAACAACAAGTCCCATGAGGCATAGCAAGACTGACAGCCACAAGCATGACACCCAGAGGCAGAGACATGATGGGACTTGTAGTTTTGCAACAGCTGGAGGTCCGCTAATTGCATATCCCTGGTCTAGACTGTAACCATGGGTATAACAAATGAATGATTATTTTTCTATTGTGCCAACACAAGCTCACTCACACTACTCTGAAAACCAGTCCATTTTGTTCTAATTTTTTTTAAGCTTTATGAATATAATGGGGGAAGGTAAATTACAACTAAAGGCTCCTGTAAAACTGTTCAACAAATATCAAATTCAGTTACTATATGATGCACAATCCTTATGAAGTAAACAAAAAAAACCTCCTTTACCTTTCCTGACTGTGCCAATTGCTAAATTTCCCGATTGAGTCAAGCTACCTACCTCCAATGCTTTATTGTACTGCTATTAGTTTCACTTCAGATCTGGTCTTCTGTGGTACCGGGACTGTTTTTCTTAACCCTTCCAGCTATAGTAACAGTTTTGCTATAATTAGAAATGGCTTCAACAGTTGCTTTTAGTTATTCGCCTGTGATTCAGTAAAATGTGTGGTAAGGTATACCTTATAAAGACTTCAAAGGCTAGAAACCCTGACAGGTTGCAATTTAGTGTTTGCATGGTAAACTATGGAGAGAAGTTGAGCTGCATGATATTTGGCTGCTGTTCATCTGAGCAAATGCAATTATGGAAGAAATATTATTGTAGCAATTTATTTTTTGTGTAGAATGTGGAGCTGCCTTTACCAGCAAGCTTGAGGGGATGTTCAAAGACATGGAACTGTCGAAGGACATTATGGTTCACTTTAAACAGGTATATTTTCATCATGAAAAACTTCAAAGTTAATTGATTTTAGTGTTAAATCATTTGCAAAATTTATGCTTACAACATTTTCTTCTTGCAGTACATGCAGAATCAGAACGTCCCTGGTAACATTGAATTAACTGTGAATATCCTTACAATGGGTTACTGGCCAACATATGTGCCTATGGAAGTTCACCTACCTCCTGAGGTAATGTATTATATGCGTTAGTTGCATTTAAACTTTCGTTTTAGCTGGCTGTTTCCCAGCATGGTTGTATCCTATTTACTTAAAGCTCAATTTATCTGTTTTGCCTGTTGCCAACGGTTTTCTCCCTTCTTGCAGTCGGTAAGGTCTAAAGTATGTGCTTTTATCAGTATTATGGCAGGAGAAAAGACGGTGTAATTATATCTTGGGCTGCAGAAGTGCAAGCCCCATGTAGTGCTGTGAAAAAATGTGTTTGCTCTCTCTTGGATTACCTTTTTAACTTTGCAGATTTGGAAATAAAGCTTTCTAGACCTTTGTCTTTGGGCTGGCTCACACACTGAGAACTGCCAGAGAGGTAAATCGCAGCTGCCCGTTCTGGCTACAGTAGAGGGCAGTGTGGTGCAGGCTTCAGCAAATCACACAGCTCCCTTTTTTTATATATATTTTTTTCTCACTGAACTTTATTTGAGGTGTACAGTAGTACACTTCATGCTGATGTACAGAAGCATGCTATACTGTGGCACTGGGCATTGCGGTTCTGTACAGTGCTCTGTGTTAAAATGCAGCATGTTTGCATTTTTTTTGTAGCAAGCTGCAGCGCAGTGTGAATGGGGCACACACAGTTGTGTGTCCTTAAGTTGACAGGCATTTTTACAATGCACTTAAACACATGTCACGGCACAATGTGTGAATTTTTCTTAAAATGTAGTCAAGTGTACTTTTTTCTTTAAGGGCTCGTTAATACCATCTGCAGACACCTACATTTTTCTGCATTAGGAAAATGCAGGTCTCTGCAAGACATTGTTTTCTATGTGTCTCATCCACACTGAAACGCACGTGTGATATGCAGTGCTGAGCTGTGTAGAACTGTGTCTGCAGTTTTTTGCACAGCTCCACACATGTTCGTGTCATGACTGCAGGGCCGCAGTTAATGGGGGCAGCAGGAAGAATCAGATGGTGGACAGGAGTGGGTGATTGGTGGTTGTGATGGGCAATTACAGGAACTGATAGCTTGTGAGATTCTCCCTGCAACAGCTGAAAGCCAACAGGTAGGAGGGGAGGAGAAGCTGGCCTTCAGCTGCAGCAGGGAGAATCACACAGGAGATCTGTGTGCTCTCCACTGCCTTCCCCTAAGTCCTCTTCACAATAAAGTGGTTCATTCACTCTCATGAGTGAGGTAACATCTGTTAGTCTGCCTCTCTCTGGGTCACAGATGGCCCAGTTCATTGAGTTCAGTCAGTGGTTTCAAGAGGATACAAATTACAGTTGAAAACTCTGCCCCCAAACCAATTTCTTTTTTCAAATCAACCACAGACTGCCCAAGGACCGTTGGGTTTGCAAAAGGCTATGGCTATGAACCTCCTCTTGTCCCAGAGATTCATTATGCCAGTACCTATACAAAACTGGTTTCAAAAGCTTCTACGCAAGCCTTTTTCATGCTACCAAAGCCCGATTGGATATTTGCCCTATTTTGGACTTAAATTTCCTCAACAGTTTCCTTCAAATTCCAAAATTCTGTATGGAATATAGAATACCTGACATCAGTGGATATCCAAAATGCCTATCTGGATATTTCCATTTACCCACCTCATCAGCACTTTCTGCACTTAGCAGTGGCAGAAAATGATTTGGTTTGTCCCACTGCCCTTCAGCCTATCCTCTGCTCCCAGAGTGCTTACAAAGGTCTTGCTCAGATCTCAGGGCATTCAAGTCATGGGCTATCTAGGTGACCTTCTGAAGGACTCATCTCACAGTCAGTGGTCAGACAATGTCCACAGGACAATTAAACTGCTCCAGTCTTTTGGCTGGGTGATCAGTTTTAAAAAAAATCTGCTCTCCAACCTTCTTTGTCCAGAAAACTTGTATTTGGTGCTGGACACATCCCAAGTGAAAGTCTATCTTCCATTCAAGAACTCTCCAGCAAAACATTTTGTCAGCATGGAAAAAACAGGCCCTTTCTCTCTGCTTAACCATCCTCCTATTCAGCCAAGCAAGAACTCCCTTATCTTGGTGGATCACCATCTCAGCCCTCCTCTGCCACTGTAAAGTCCTTTACAACAGGCGCAAGTCTGTTGAGCTGGAAAAGAGTGTTCCAATTCTTCACAGTTCAAGGAACATGGTCAAGAGGGGAAACCACGCTTCCCATCAACATCCTAGGTTTCAGAACAGTCAGGTTGTCCCTTCATCACTGAACCTCCCTTCTGAATGGACACTTAATCCAGGTTCAGTCAAATAATGCCACCATAGTGAAATATAACCACCATCGAGGGGTACAAGTAGCCTTGTATGCCTTCAAGTTAACAAAACAAATGCTCTTGTGTCTCCTGGGTTCTCTTGAAACTCTGTTCTGTAATTTTCTGTGGTCCCTATCCCAGGTATGGACAAATTGTAGACTGGTCATCTTGGCCACCACTTGAACAAAGGGGAATGGTCTCTTCATCCAGATGTGTCAAATCTTCTAATCCAAAGATGGGTGTCTCTGAATGTGGAATTCCTAGCCTCCAGATTAAATAAACTACCTCTGTTGCCAAAACCAGGGATCCTTTAGCCCTGGTTTTGGATGCCCTATTAATCCTCTGGTCTTCAGGCTCATTTATACCTGCAGTGCAAATTCTGCCTTGCCTGGTGGAAATAGAGTCAATAAGTGGTGATTCTAATTGCACTAAACTAGCCCAGAAGAACCTAATACACAGACATACTCAGACATCTAGCAGACGACCCTTTTCCCCTTCTTAACAGGCTAGGTCTGCTATCTCAAGGTACTCTAGTCCATCCTGCTTGTCAATCTGTAGCTTTAACAATATGGCTGTTGAAACTCGGGTCTTAAAGGATAGAGGGATTTTGAAGTGTGTGATTCCTACCTTGCTGAAACAAACTTCCAGGAAGATGTATGTACTATTGTTCCTGGAAATCTTTTTTTGCCTGGTGTAAACACACACTACTCTGTGCCCTGTATTCTGGCCTTCCTACAATCAGGCCTTGACCAGAACTTGGCCTTAAAGCGGTATTAAATCCTTTAAAGGCCAGATATTGGCCCTATCAATCCTTTTTGAAAAGCCTCTGGCTTCACACTACCTTGTGTTTTTTAAAATAAAAAAACAACCTTTTATTCAAAGTGTTCCTTATGTCAGGCCTGCTTTTCAGCGCCCTGTGCTACCCTAAGACCTTAAAGTAGAATTAAACTCCACTTTTGAACTTGTACCTACAGTCTTGCCTAATAAGGCTTACCTGTAGGTAAAGGAGATATTCACACAACATGCAGCTGATGACGTCACCGGGGCATGAGCTCTGAAGGGAAGGCATACTGTGCCAGACCTTCAGAGCTCTTTGCCGGAGCCGAGGGAGGGTGCGCAGCAGTGATGTCATCACGGCCCCAGCCATACAGAAAGTGCGAGCGCCAAGGAACCTTAACGGTGCTGTGCTGGAGAGCTCTGTGTAAAGGTAAGTCTGTCATAATGTGATAGTATGTGATGCATACTAGTACGTTATGACTTAGACCTGCAAGGGTTTTTTTTTATATTTCTGGCGGTTTACTACTCTGCCTTACAAAATCCATCCTTTGGACCCATCAGGGATACTCCAGAAAGGGTAAAGTAGCCCTTTTGCTAACTATCATCATGCTTTTTCAGATGTTTCTGAACTGGCTGCCCTTTCCTGTAAAGAGCTTTTTCTCATACTTAACAACGACAAGGTTGTCTTATGCACAAGACCATCCTTTCTTCCAAGGGTGGTTTCAGCATTCCTCCTCATTGCAATTTCTTCAGTGTGCTCTGCATCTAAAGAAATTGTCTCTACATTTCCTGGACATAGTCAGAGCCATTAGAGTATATCACAAAGCTACTGCTTCCATCAAACAAAGGGATTCCATTTGTTTTCTCCTTGGGGCCTCCCAAGGTTGTTTTAAAATCCACCGTTACATATAGCCTGTTTTGTGAGCTAGTTGGGACAGTTCTGTTTGCCTCATTGTTGCCCATCTTTCATATTCCTTGTTTGGGGACATCCTATGATGTATGAATAGGTTGCCTGTGTACTGTACGGTTAAGATGAAAATGATTTTGACTTGTAAATTCAATATTTTGAACTACGGTACAGAACGAGGCCACTCCCACCCCTCCCCTTCTTTTTATTTATTTATTTATTTATTTTTTGTTTACTCTGGATAGCTTGCTGCAAAACTGGGGATTCGCAGAGTGGGGTAAAGTTATTCGGGAGCTTGACAGTGCTTGGTAGATATGTGCCTATAACCCATGGTATATGAATGTTGCCTCTGTCCTGTATTGAATTCCAAGATATGGAATTTAAAGGAAAGTCATAATTTCATTTTTTTTTTTGTTCATCTTGGCACTGTACATGTTTCTTTTATGTGTATTTTTTTTTCCTTGGTGGTTGACTGCAGATTAAATATGTGAGCTTAAATGTTTGAATATGTTGCTAAATCAGCTTCTTTGTTGAAGCCTTTGGTTTCCAGTTATCCAACAGTAACACATGATAGCCAGTGGTGCTGGGAAATTGAATCTAAACCCAAGAACTAAACTGTTTTTTTTGCTGTTTACCGGTCTTTTTTGCACTTATCAAACAGACATACGAAAAGGATTTCAATTGTATATTGAACCCACAAAAGGTAGTAAATAAGAGAAGTTCAGTATTAGGGTTTACATTAGGGCTGAAACAACTAATCGATTAATCGACAACTAATCGATTATGAAATTAATCGATTACTATTTTCATAATCGATTAATCGGCCAGTAACATAATGGGGTTAAAAAAATAAATTAAATAAGCCCTTTATAGTAAAAAAAGAGCAAATAATCGCTACTGTAAATATTACTTACACTACAAAAAATGAACCCCATACAGTAGTGATTATCTGTTTTTCTTTGTACTATAATGGGCTCATTTTAGTTTTTTTAACCCCATTATGTTACTAAACGTCTTAGACCTAGTTCACATCTATGTGTTTGGTGCTTTTTTGCAGAAACCCACTACAGTCCATTTACATGGTTTCCTATGGGACACGTTCACATCTATGCTTTTTTCAGCTGCTGCGTATTTGGAAAGGGTCAGGGACTTTTTTTTAATGCAAAAAACAGTGCTTTTTTTGGTTCTTCAATGGAAAAGCTGCATAAAAGCATGTAATTATTGCAGCAGTTTTTGTTTTTTTAATCTTCCCAACAACAAATTGGCCAAAAATAAATGCAAAAACGTAAATCGCAGCAAAATCACGTGCGCAAAAGTCAAAACACACAGCAAAAAGCACTGCAGAAACAGATTAAAAGCAAACTGCATAGGTGTGTACCAAGCCTTATGCTGACCACACTGATCAATATTCAGACGAGAATATTCAGAGGAAAAATCTTTGTACATTCGCTGAATGAAAGAATGTTGTTTGAAATTTTCACTTGGTTTTTAACATTCTGTTTTTAAAACGAATGTAATTTCTGAACGAAAACCACATACACTGTCTGAAAATTCCTTTGACCAAGAAGTTTTCTATCATTTCCAAATTTTCCCGTCACTGTGGTTGAAAATGAACGCCGTTTTGAGCCAATAACCATTAGAAAATCAAACGAACGTTCTTAAAATAACATTTTTCTTTTGAAGGAAGACATTGTTTGTTAAATAAAAAAATGTGATCTGAGTCTGATGAGATTTACCAGATTCAAATTTTAATAGTATATACAGTATATCTCTTCTGTCTGTTTTTCTCAGAGTGGATTAGATATTTTGCTCTCTAACCATATAATGTTGGTTATTTATATTTACCACTGCATAGAGATATTTAAGAATAAATTGCCTTTTTTTAAAACTTTACATATTGACTAAATTATACACCACACTTTTTTTTAAGATTATTAACCGATTAATCGATTAATCGAAACAATAATCGGCCAACTAATCGATTATGAAAATAATCGTTAGTTGCAGCCCTAGTTTACATATACTATAATAGTCATTTTCGGGTTCATCTTTTTTTTTTTTTTTTTTCCTCCCCTTTCGTTAGATGGTGAAGCTCCAGGAGATTTTCAAGACCTTTTACCTTGGAAAGCACAGTGGCAGAAAACTACAGTGGCAGTCAACTCTGGGCCAGTGTGTCTTAAAAGCAGAGTTTAATGAGGTAAGTTGAGACAATTAGTTACTGAATTCTGTATCCATATTTTTCTTTTATCATTGTGTGATTCCTCCTACTTTTCAGCTAAGCTATTTCCTCAAAAAATCTTCTGCTACTGCTGCTGACTATTTGGTGATTATAGCATGTAGATTGTTATTATAGAACCTGCTTCACCCATGTGTGAAGGTGTTAGTTTTTGTTTTTTTGTTTTTGCGCAAGAACGTTCTGTAATATTGACCAATCGTCAGGGTTTCCAAATAAACTGTCAAAACAGAAAATTTACTGACAAATTTTTTTGTTATTGACAACCTAGAATGAAATAGAAACTAAGATAATTAATGTTTAACTACTTGTCGACTTGCTCACAGCAATTATACTGCGAGCAGGCGGCAGCTGCAGGCTGGTACGTCGCTGAGCACATGCCTACTGGCGTGCCCCCTGGAACAAAGCTTATCCTCTTGGAAACCCCATATAGACAACGAAACACAGTGATTGGTATTGCCTTTGTAAGCGGCCGGGGTGTCATTTAATCGCTATGATTGATCATGGCGATCACATATTTATGCTGTCAAAACAGTAATGAATGACTTCCATTCATTACTTTTGGTTACTATTGGCCCACAGCTATCACATGGTACCTGGGCCAATCACAGCACCCTGTACCATGTGATTAGCTGTAGCCAATCGCAGATCACAAAAAGTAATCAAGCTGTCATGAATGAAAGCCATTCATGATATCTAAAACAATTGCTTATAACCGTGATAATCAAAAAAAGGACGTAAACTTTAAGTACAACTTCGCACGGCCACGCAATTGTCAGTTAAAGCAACAGTGCTGTATCGCAAAAAAGGACTTGGTCAGGAAGGGGGTAAATGCTGAAGTGGGTAAAGTTAGAAAGGCTACTTAAATGTAGGAAGATCTTTTATTGTACTTTGAAACTTTTTTTCTTTGCCTGGTCTGGACACAGTCAATTCTGTCCAAGAGATTACTCTGTGCCTTGCATTCTGGCCTTCCTACAAATAGATCTTGAACAGAATCTATCTCTTAGTACCCTTAGCAGGATCTCCGCTATGGGGAAAGACTACAAACATTGAATGTATTCTCTCTTGAGGGGGGATATGATGGCGCTGTACAAATACCGTGCTGGTGACCCTAGCATAGGGGGAAAAAAAAATTCAGTGAAAGGGGATTTAAAAAGACACGCAGCCATTCACTGAAAAGGAAGAACTGAGAAGCGGTTTAACCTTAAACTGCGTAGAGGGTTCTTTACTGTCAGAGCAGTAAGGATTTGGAATTATCTTCCTCAAGCAGCGATATCGTCAGGAAGTGTCAAGAGTTTCAAAAAACTGTTAGATGGGCACCTTAACAATCACAACATACAGGGATATACAATGTACTGTTTACATAAACACAAGTGCACTCACACACCACAGGTTGAACTGGAATGACTGGTCTTTTTTTTTTTTTTTTTTTTTTTGTCAACCTTACCTACTATGCAACATTAAAGGGGCAGGTATCTGCCTTATGCATCCTTTTCTAAGGGCTTTGCCTTTGCACTCGCTTGTGAAAACCTTTATTCAAGGTGTAACATCCTTGCAACATCCTGTGCTTGCCTGGGACCTTATTTGATTCTCTGCTCTGCAGAAACCCATGGAGATTCTTGTCAGCAAAGTAGCATTTCTCTATCATTTATTGAAGAACACCGCTTTACTTCTCATGGGTGGGTTTGATGCTGACACCTTCAGAATCAGGATGCTAGGTGCAACCTAAATTAAAAGCACGCCTAAGGGGCGGCCCTTTGGTAGCTGCCAAACCCCTCAACTGCAAGACAGAGTTCCAATATTGCCTAGAGTTTTAGGAGTTCGGACATGGAGCTTTCTAGCTCCTAGTTTTTGTTTGTTTTTGTTTTTTTCTCTTTGTGTTTTTTTTCTTCATTTTTTTTTTTTTCAATTTTTCTTTTTGGAGTTTTGTTTTCCGTTGATTCTTGATTCTTGTTCAAGTCAAAAGATTTTTTTTCCAGTCCATGAAGGTTGTTGTTGGTTGTGTTTTTTCCTTCAAGCAACTGTGGTGCTGGGTAAGAGGCAGGGTATCAGATCTGGGTAGTTCCCCCAGCATCACCAACGAGCACCATCCTTGCAATAGGGGGATCAGGTGCCATGGCTGTGCTCAGTGCGTGCGCGCGCCATTTTATTTTCCACCACTTGTTCCACTGTCGTTCCACCGTCTCTGGTTCCCGGCCGCTGCTACTCACCGCTGCTCTAATTCTCTTGCTATAGTGATGAGGATATGAAGTGCCACCTTTTGTCCACGCCATGTGGTTAAGCTGTTGCCTGCTCACACAGTTCACTGTATACGTTTTACACATAAGTCATCCGGGAGCTGATGGGAAATTCCATACCCCCATGTTGGCTATTGGTTAATAGTCTTGGTTGCTTTTGACCAGGTTATGCACCTGGACCCTGTGTCCTCTTTATGCGCAGTCCTTTGAGAAGTCATTGTCCAGTGGTATGCTACTATAGTGGATTACCTTCCCCAACTGCGCTTAACTAAGCCTCTACTACTCCAAGGTAGTAATCCCCCTATCGGACCTTTGAACGGGGTGGGGGGTGGGGGCTGCACTCTGCTTGGTCACATACACATTTTTGAGGCATGATCTGCATGCGTCTCTTAGCCCTGGTATCCCAGTTGCTTCTGGAATGTTTTTCCAGAACAATAGAGCTCCTGCCCTGCCACTGTAAAAGAATAAAAAAATAAATAAATAAAAAACCTGCATACCTAGACGTGTGTGTATGTATATATATATATATATGTATATGTATATGTGTGTATATATATATATATATATATATATATATATATATATATATATATATATATATATATATATATATATATATATATATATATATATATATATATATATATATATATATATATATATATATATATATATATATATATATATATATTTGGATTGAACAAGTCAAAAAAATAGCGCATATAATTGCGACACTAATCATTTTGTAATTGAATGTTATTAAAAATTACCTTTCCTTTTCAAACTGCAGCCAATGTAATTTTCTGAGAATACATTACAATATGGACTTTGTGGGCACATAATGAGAGGGAGAATCAATAAAAAGGTAGACATTTTAATGCAGCATATTTTAAAAAAACATATAAACAACATATAAACACCCTGTATAGACACAGTTACCCAATAACACAGTTGGAGGGCTGGATCTAAGGTACAAAAATTGATTTGATAATGTATCAAAGTGAGAAGATTTTCTGATCCAGTAATGCCTCCAAAAACTTGCTTGTCGTGATATAATCATATACTTATACATATACTTTCTTATTTTTAAATATACCAGCACCTACCCAGTATCTGTCCTGAGGAAGCTGATATCTTAGTGAAACGCGTTTACGAGCAAGTTTTTGGATGCATTAATTTGTACCTTGGATCCAGCCCTCTAACTGCATTATTTTGTAACTGGTAACTGTGTCTATACAGGATGTTGCTTATATATCGTTTGTTTTTTAATTATGCTGTAATAAAATGTATACCTTTTTTTTTTTTTTTTTTTATTGATTCTCCCTTTCATTATGTGCCCACAAAGTCCAAATTGCAATGTATTCTTAGAAAATTACATTGGCTGCAGATTGAAAAGAAAAGGTCATTTTTAATAACATTCAATTACAGAATGATTAGTGTCACAATTATACGTGCTATATTTATTTTTTTTATGTGTTCCCCCCCCCCCCCCCCCCCCCCCCCACAAAGTGGAGTTACCCTTTTAAGAATCTTTATTCAAGGTATTGGTTTCAACCCACTCTTCAAGCATTCTTTACTTCATTGAGACCTTTAATTTGATTCTTTCTGTCTTGCGGAATGACCTTTCCTGCAAGGTTGCTTTCTTGGTCGCTCTCACATCTGTTGGACATGTCTTTAAGTTAGTGGCTCTCTTGTAAGGAGCCATTCTTTATACTTCACAAGGACAAAGTAATCTTGCACCAAGATCCTTCCTCCTTTCTGCCTAAGGTGGCGTAAGCCTTCCACCTCAGTGAAGACATACGCCCTCCCTTCTTTGTGCCCCACTCCAAAGCACCCAAAGGAGATTGCTCTTCATTGTCTGGACATGGTAAGAGTCATCCAAGTCTACCTCAAAGCTACAGCCGGTTTGTTCTAGTTTTTTTACTGATATAATTCTGCCCAATCTGATTCTTATGCAAGCAAAAAGTTCAAGGTATAAAGATACGGTGGTGCAGGCCCCCTGTTGGAGAGGAGTGGTATAACAAGAATTTATCATCTACTCTGTGAAGCCACTTTACCTGTTTGTGCGATGTTTGCTGCTCCTGAGTCCCTTATACAACTCAGGATCTGGCAAATGCATTGTGGTGGTGGGGTTTCACTCACACATGGTGATGCGCATTATTCAGTTTGTGGAAGACTAAAAATGCTTCTAACTGGCAAGCAGATTATTTCTCGATGACACACCTTAAAGAGTCTTTGCATTTTTTTTTTTGTGTTTTCATAATCTTGGAACTTTGATTTGATGGACTATTTTTATGGTACCTGTTACATCATATTTTTACTTGATGCTTCCTTTTGCATATGTACAGTATCTAACAAAAGTGAGTACACCCCTCACATTTTTGTAAATATTTTTATTATATCTTTATATGTGACAACACTGAAGAAATTACACTTTGCTACAATGTAAAGTAGTGAGTGTACAGCTTGTATAACAGTGTAAATTTGCTGTCCCCTCAAAATAACGCAACACACAGCCATTAATGTCTAAACCGCTGCCAACAAAAGCGAGTACCACCCCTAAGTGAAAATGTCCAAATTGGGCCCAAAGTGTCGTCAATATTTTGTGTGGCCATCATTATTTTCCAGCACTGCCTTAACCCTCTTGGGCATGGAGTTCAACAAAGCTTCGCAGGTTGCCACTGGAGTCCTCTTCCACTCCTTCATTTTGACAGCACAGATCGTGGATTTTGGAGACCTTGCGCTCCTCCACCTTTTGTTTGAAGATGCCCCACAGATGTTCAATAGGCTTTAGGTCTGGAGACATGCTTGGCCAGTCCATCACCTTTTACCCTCAGCTTCTTTAGCAAAGCAGTGGTCATCTTGGAGGTGTGTTTGGGGTCGTTATGTTGGAATACTGCCCTGCAGCCCAGTCTCCCAAAAGGAGGGGATCATGCTCTGCTTCAGTATGTCACAGTACATGTTACCATTCATTGTTCCCTCAACGAACTGTAGCTCCCCAGTGCTGGCAGCACTCATGCAGCCCCAGACCATGACACTCCCACCTCCATGCTTGACTGTAGGCAAGACACACTTGTCTTTGTACTCCTCACCTGGTTGCCGCCACACACGCTTGACTCCATCGGAACCAAATTCATTTATCTTGGTCTCATCAGACCACAGGACATGGTTCCAGTAATCCATGTCCTTAGTCTGTTTGTCTTCAGCAAACTGTTTGCGTGCTTTCTTGTGCATCATCTTTAGAAGAGGCTTCCTTCTGGGAAGACAGCCATGCAGACCAGTTTGATGCAGTGTGCGGCGTATGGTCTGAGCACTGACAGGCTGACCCCGCACCCCTTCATCCTCTGGCAGCACTCATACGTCTATTTCCTAAAGACAACCTCTGGATGTAGCCTAGGCCTTCTTTATGTAGAGCAACGACTATATTTTTTTTTCAGGTCTTTAGAGAGTTTTTTGCCAAGAGGTGCCATGTTGAACTTCCAGTGAGAGCAATAACACAAATTTAACACGCCTGTTCCCCATTCACACCAGAGACCTTGTAACACTTACGAGTCACATGACACCGGGGAGGAAAATGGCTAATTGGGCCTAATTTGGACGTTTTCACTTAGGGGTGTACTCACTTTTGTTGCCAGCGGTTTAGACATTTAGGCCCGGTTCATACTGATGAGAGTTCATAACGAATGTGATGCGTCAAAAGCTCTTTAAATTCGCATGTCATCCCTAAAGTCGTGGTTTTCAATGACGGTCGTTCACATACATGCATTGCGATTCCTCTACTAAAGCGATGCGATTAAAAAAAAGGGTCTTGTGTGAGTTTACTGTGTTGCGAATTTAGTCTCCATAGACATCAATGTAAATCGTTCTTGAATCGCGTTGATGATTCACATATGTGCAAATTCCACCACACTACTCTCCACAAAAACCAGGAAGTACACAGGAAGTTAACACTTTTTTTTTTTTTTTTTACATTATGATTCCATTGGCTAGATTATTAATCACAGCTTTGTCCAACTCCTGAAATTCGCAGTAAATTCGCACCTCCCACAGGACAAAAAAAGGAACAAATTCACAGCGCAGCTGTGTGAACCGAGCCTAGTGGCTGTGTGTTGAGTTATTTTGAGGGGACAGCAAATTTACACTGTTATGCAAGCTGTACACTCACTACTTTAAATTGTAGCAAAGTCTAATTTCTTCAGTGTTGTCACATGAAAAGATATAATAAAATATTTACAAAAATGTGAGGGGTGTACTCACTTTTGTGAGATACTGTATGTTTGCACTTCAAACTTTAAAATACTATTGCTTTAATAATAAGCAGATTTCTTTTATATGGTCCTTTTTAGCCATCAGGTGGAGCTCTAGTCTCCTTTGCACATGTTTACTTTTCAGGTTTTGCTGAAAGAAGCCAACTGTTAACAGAACTGGAAAGAATCAGAGCAATGACTGATCCCTTATTAGACAGCAAAACCAGCTGCTCTATAGAGTGGTCTTCATGTAGATTACAATGTTTGTCATGTAGCTAATGTTTATCTGCAGATCGATTATGCATAGATTATGTAAAGTTTCCCTTTTATCATATTTTAAGGTTTACTCTTTATAGAAGTTGGCACTATTACATGCAAGATATTTAGTTTATCTAAATTTGCTTACTCCATGTTATTCAGTCTGGTCTGCATGTGCTTTTCCATGCTAACAGAAAAAATAAGTATATAAATTTTGTTTTGTTTTATAGATTTTGTTTTTATTTTTTTACAGGGTAAAAAAGAACTGCAGGTCTCGCTCTTCCAAACCCTTGTATTGCTTATGTTCAATGAGGGAGAAGAATTCAGCTTTGAAGAAATTAGACAAGCAACTGGCATTGGTAACATATGCTGATGTCGATATTTCTTGCAGTTTTCATGTTAATCATACTATGTATGAATATATACTAATTTATTGCACTTTATTTTCTTAGAGGATAGTGAATTAAGACGGACTCTCCAGTCTTTGGCTTGTGGAAGAGCTAGAGTCCTTATTAAGAATCCAAAGAGTAAAGATGTAGATGATGGTGACAAGTTTACTTTCAATGATGACTTCAGGCATCAACTCTTCAGAATAAGGATCAATCAGATTCAGATGAAGGAAACGGTATTTTGTATATTACGTTATAAAGTGTGTATAGTTCCTGGCCTAGGGAAGAAGCAGTGTCATACTATGTGACTCTGAGCACAGTTCTGAAAAGTCAGTACTGCTAATGATTGCTGGTTTACACCACCTCAAAACCACCTCTGCAAGCTGTTAAGACTCTGATTTTGAGTTCTGCCACTCCCCTACTGTACTTTGCAGTGCTGGTGCTCTTTGGCTGAGTTATAGCAGATGTTGAGTATTCCTAAAGTCTATAGGGTGATGTGGGCGTTTGCTGGCTACACAAACACACTGCAAAACTGTAAATATTTGAGTGCCGCTTTTCGAGACTGGCCTCCCGTTAAACTGATCTCGAGTCAACTCGAAGTCCTTGTTCAAACAGGTGTGCCTAAAAGGGCTGCTGCCCATTCAGTAGAAAGTGAGCCAGAGTATTGGTAACTGTAAGCACAAACACACAAGTCCATATATAACAGGAGATATAAAGGGCTGAGCAACTTAGTCCATAGGGGACAGGCTGGAAGTTCAAGGGTTAAGTGGTAACCGGTAATGTAATGGTTAAAGTAGGCTGGTAGGCTAGGCGGCTGCTGTCCTCAGATGTGATGGATGAGAAAGGGGTAGAGAAGGAAGCGCCACCTGAGTGTAGTATTAACAAATGATGTTTAATGACACCAGGTAAAAACACACTTACAGGATTAAAACATATAAAAGGCTCATCTGTATAGGTATGTGGTCCTCGGTGTTCCCTCTGATCCTGTGGTGGTGACGCTGCAGGGATGCTGGGCTGCAGAAGGTGGATTACCAGCCGGGAGCTCCTTCTGTGGCCATCAGGAAGAGACTAGGGGCCGGCGTGGAGCGTGCATGACGTCACAGGTCGTCCGTCTGCTTCCGGGTTCGGGGTCCAGGGAGGAGGGCTAGCAGGGAGGTTGAGAGAAGGCTACGCGCTCGGAGCCACTGCTCCTTCAATAGGCCTAATAGGGAGGTGTCTGCAATGTGCTTTTATAAGGCAGTGCTGTGGGATAACAGGTCCCAGCGTCTGTCAAAAGAAAGCACAGCGCTACCTGTGGGCGGGAGGGGGAACTACAAGGTAACATAATATACACAGAGAAAAAAAGGAGGTTATATAATAGTCAGTGTCATGGAAACATATATATGAAGAAGTGCATGGTAGTAAACATGGAGACAATAATATTAACAATGGGGGCAAAAAATGGAGGGAAGTATAAAAATGTATATTAATATAAAAATATTAATAATAATAATAAAAAAAATTAAATTATTAAATTAAAAAAAATATATATATATAAATAAATAAGTAGAGAAAGGCAAAAAAAGGTGAAAAAATTATGATATAAGAAGTGGACATGGATAAAGCATGCGTATTGGGGAAACACAAGGAACAGGGAAGCACGTATCTGTGCAGGGTTCTTAAAGATATATATATTGTAACAAGGCTACATCTGTAGGGGTGGTCTGATGAGGAAACGGGTGGCTTAAAGTAGTGTGTGCACTTCAATATCCTCGTTCAACCCCCCAGGTGCTAAAGTGCCCAAAGAGTAGATCCAGTAAGTTTCTTGCTGGCAAAGACGTTTATACCGCTGAGCGGCAGGGTATTTGGCCGGGATTGATTCAATGACCCACACACTGAGGCCAGCTGTAGATCGGCCGTGGTGAGTCAGGAGGTGTTTAGGGACGCTGTGGTGGTCACGGCCTTTTTCAATAAAGCGCCGGTGCTCCCCAAAACGTGCCCTTAGGGCTCTGATGGTTCTGCCGAATTATATTAGGCCACAGGGGCAGGTGAGGCAGTATATAACTTAGTCAGTTGAACAGTTGTAGAATTCTTTTTAGGGTATAGTTTTTTTCTTTGACAGTGAAGGTTTTCTGACCGTGTTGTATGAACTGGTAGGTTAAGCAGAGGGGTTTTTTGCACTGATACATCCCTCTGAGGGGTATCAGGGTGAGTGGTGATGAGGTGGGTTGGGTAGGCTTAATTCTACTGGGTGCAATTTTACTCTTAATGTTTCTGGATTTTCTATATGCCACTTTAGGTTTGGTATCGACTGTGGTTCTGAGATGAGGGTCTTCGAACAGAATAGGCCAGTGTGAAGCCAGGATCTTCTCCATTTTCTTGTATTTGTCATGAAATTGCGTGATGAAGCGGGTAGGTTGTTTACCAGTGGTAGGAGGACGGTTGGGGCCTGGGGATAGACTACGGTAATGATGGAAGGCCGCGTCTATAAGTGGGGTGGGGTATCCTTTGTCTACGAATTTTTTTGACAGAAGTTGTCCATGGGTGTCATAGTCTGAGTCTCTGGTACAATTCCTTCGAAGGCGGCAGAATTGGCTGCGGGGGATGTTGTTGACCCATCTCGGATGGTGGCAGCTATCATATTGTATAAATTAATTACCAGCAGTAGGTTTGGTAAAGTTTCTTGCATATATAGTTTTGTTGTTGTGGCAAAGCTCGAGGTCTAGAAAGGCCAAAGTGTCACGGTCAGCAACATGAGTGAAGGATAGGCCCAAGCTGTTAAGGTTGCAGTATTGTACAAAGGTCATGATGTAATCAAACGTGCCATCCCAGATGATCACTATATCGTCGATGTATCGACCGTAATATATCACGTGGGTGGCGTGGGGATGGTCAGCTGCAAGGTACATATGTTCCCAATATCCCATGGTGAGATTGGCATAGCTGGGGGCAAAGTTAGCCCCCATGGCTGTTCCATTGATCTGGAGGTAGTGTGTGCCTTCTGATTCGAAGTAGTTGTGTTTGAGGCAAAAGGTTAAGGCCTCAAGAATGAAATTGGCTTGTCGGGGGTTGGTGAGGGGATCGTTGGCCAGGAAGTGTTCAACAGCACGGACTCCCACATCATGGGGGATGGAGGTGTGTAATGATGAGACATCAAGAGAGAGCCACCGGTAGTTCTGTTCCCAAGTGTAAGGCTTCAGCATATCAAGTAGGTGGGGTCCATCACGTATGTAGGAGGGGAGGTTCTGTGCCAGAGGTTGAAGGAATTGGTCAATGTAGATGGAGAAGCCACTAGTGACGCTGTCCATAGCAGCTACTATTGGACGGCCAGGGGGATTGGTTAGATCTTTATGCATCTTGGGTAGATGGTAGAAGTAGGGGACTAGTAGAAAGTGAGCCGTAAAGCCGCAAGCGGTCACAGCCGGCTTCCCACACAAGGTGTTTTGTGCAACCGTGTGCAGGCAGTTCCATTAATGTCAATTGGGATGCAGCAGCTGCAAGGACACAGCTGCTGCTCCCAGCTTGACATCCGTGCAAGTGCCTGTACCTGAGCTCTGGAACATGCACATACATGGATGTCATATTGGGAGCAGTGACTGTCAATGCAGGCAAACATGGTCATCACACAGGTGCATGCTTAAAGTGGTTCTAAAGGCAGGAGTTTTTTTTACCTTCATTCTATTGAGTCAGTGACCAATGAAGACACTCTGCTCTCTGGTACCATTGCGGCTGGGAGCAGGGCTTGCAGGAATAAAGAATTGAAAGTGATTATAAAGGGTTTTTTTTTTTTTTATAACAAACATGTCTGTACTTGCCTGCTCTGTGCAATAAGGGTTGCATAAATTGACTACTGCAACTCCCTCCTCATTGGCTTGCCTTTAAATAGTCTATGCCCCCCCCCCCCCCCCTCAGTCCACCATGAACGCTGCTGCCAGGCTCATCCAGCTTACAAACTGCTCTGTGTCTGCTACCCCTGTCAGCCAATCCCTCCATTGGCTGACACTCAACCAATGAATTGAATTCAAGATAATAACAATAACTTACAAATCCATCCACAACCTGGCCCCCAGCTATGTCACTAACCTGGTCTCAAAATACTAACCAAATTGTTCTCTTCGCTCCTTCCAAGACCTCCTGCTCTCTAGCTCCCTTGTCATCTCATCCTCACCTCCCAGGACTTCTCTCAAGCCTCTCCCATCCTGTGGAATGCTCTACCCCAGTCTGTCTATCTCTTACTTTTTCCACTTTCAGACGATCCCTGAAAAGCCATTTCTTCAGAGAAGCCTACTTGGCCCCCACCTAACAACTGTACATTTATTTTCTCCATCAGCACATCCACACAGTTATTACCGCTTGTATCTCTTGACCCTCCCTCTTAGATTATAAGCTCTAATGAGAAGGACCCTCTGATTCCTTTTGTATTAAAGTGTATTGTATTTGCACTGTCTACCCTCAAGTTGTAAAGCGCTGCGTAAACTGTCAGCGCTATATAAATCCTGTATTATAATAACTGTGGGGTTTTACCCAAACTACAAATGTAAATGAACCCTTATTGTTCTGAGTCCCCTATAAGGCTGCTTTCACACGGATGTGCTGCAGTTTACCTACACCACTGGAGCAGCGCAGTGCATCTGTGCCCTTCCTGGATTACCTGCACTTTGCCATTGGCTTCTATTATATCCTGTGGTGCACTTTCTGAAAGTGCACCAAAACTCCTGCATTCATAAAGTGCACCAAACCCGCAGGATATAATTGAAGTCTATGGCTAAGCGCAGCAAACCCGCAGGAAAGTTGCAGGTACACTGCACCCACGGTGTGGGTAAACGGCAGCGTATATAACGGAAACAACCAGGTAAATAGTGGCGTTGAACACACAATGAGCTGTGAACAAAATAAATATAAAAATTAAAAACCCAGTGAATGAAAGTGTATCACCACAATCATCAGTCATATTTAATTTTTCATCCCAATTTGGACATCTTTATTATGGACTGTTCTTTTGTGGTTATACACTTTCATTCACTGGGCGTTTTACTTTTTATATTTATTTTTGTTCACATTCATTGTGTGTTCAGCGCCGCTGTTTACCTGGTTGTTAACCTTATTTATGGTAGGTGTGTTTTATGCTGATTTTCTTCTAAGATTGCCCTATATTTGACTCCATCCATCTTCCTATCAACTCTGACCAGCTTCCCTGTCCCTGCACCATAAACACAACCCTGATGACACCCCTTTAAATGCAGCTGCTTCCACAGTGCCGTCAGTCTTACTGTTTCCTCCGCCATGGTGAAAGCGCTGCTGGGGAACTAGAGGGACTGCGCTCTCTCCAAGAGAGAGGGTTTGAGCAGTACCTTCAGGTTTCTTCACTTTCGACCAGCCCAGCACCCGAGGGGGGTTTGCTCCGGTGTCCTCTCTTCCTCCTCCGGCTCAAGGGAGTGATGATCAGCCGGGAGAATCCTCCTCCGGGCGCTCGGAGGCTGCAGGTTTGCTTAGGTGTGCATGCTGAGGGGGAGTTGGGAGCTGTCGGCATGTCGGCTCCGAGTCGCTGACGGCGGGTGACTTCGTTCCGGGGGGGTGGGACTTCCAGCAGGGCATAGCAGCAATTAGTTCTGGCTGCTGGAACGCAAGGGGAAGGGGTGGGTTATCTGGCTGGGACTTCCTTCCGGCCCCCGAGTGTGGGGACGCTGGATGGATTATTATTTAAAAGGACACATGTGTCTGCTGCCGCCGCGCTCTGCGATGAAGCTGTCAGCGGGGATGGTGGATGCAGGCACCCAGGATCCCAACCAGGCCCAGGTAGGAGAGGTGCACAGGTGCCTCTTTTTCTTACACTGGGTGGTGTATGTTTGTTTTTTTTTTTCGATTTGATTGTAGCCGTATTAGTGCAATTGTGACAGAGAAAATTGAGTACTGTCCGTGATACTTTTTTTATTTGCACTAACATACAATTTTTCAGGACAAGCTTTCGGGGTATGTCCCCTTCTTCAAGGTCCAAGCAGTACTGATTCACAAATTTTTAAACAGAATGTTAAAGAAGAAAAAAAAAAAAAAGAGAAAACCAAACACATACAAATCAATGGTAATAAAGATAGCAGCAGAGTTAGTGAGATAAGACAGGGAGAGCAAGGGGGGGATGCAAGGGGGGATGCTAGTCACAGAGCGGTCGTAAAACTTTAGCATAATGTGTAAGAAAACCAATATCTAAATTCAGGCCATTATTCTTCGTGTTAAAAAGAAGTATCATTCTTAGTTCAAACGTTTTCCTTTCCTGGATAGTTCTGAAATTCCCTTTAAGAACTAAGACCTTGAGGTCTTCTATAGTGTGGTCCGATTGTGAGAAATGATGTCCCACAGGTGTGCATAAACTGTCTTCTTTATGTTCTTTGATGGTATGTCTGTGCAAATTCATCCTCGCTTGCAACTTCTGTCCTGTTTCACCAACATAAGATCCTTTGCTGCACCTTTTGCATTGGATGAGGTACACAACATTACTTGAGGTACAGCTGTAAGATCCCATGATATTGAAGGTCCCATTAGTGTGTGTAACACTTTTGGATAGATTTATCTGGTTGCATAGTTTGCAGCGTTTTTTATTGCAGGGTTTGCTACCATTGTTTGTGACTTCATAATCAGAGTGAAGTTTCCTGCTGATTAGTTTGTGTCTGAGGTTGGGTGGTTGTCTGAAAGCCAATAATGGGGGTTGTTGGAATATTCCTTTCAGAGTTTCATCCTCTGTTATAATGGGTTGTAAATCTTTGATTATCTTTTTGATCCCTTCAAGTGCTGGGTTGTATGTGGTGACTAGAGGTACTCGGTTATTTGTTTTTTTCTCTGTGTATTGGAGGAGATTTTCTCTTCGGGTTTTCAAGGCTGTGTTTATGCTGTTGTTGATGGTTTTGTCTTTGTAACCTTTCTTATGGAAGGAGTCTGCCAGTGTTCTGAGATGTTTATCTCTGTCTTCTGGGTCTGAACAAATTCGGTGGTATCTGATGGCCTGGCTGTGTATGATGGCCCGTTTGGTGTGTTGGGGGTGAAAACTGGAACTATGAAGATAGCTGCATCGGTCAGTCGGTTTTCTGTATATCGACGTGTGTAGCTTGTCATTCCTGATGTATACTGTAGTGTCCAGGAAGTTGACATGTGTGTTCGAATAGTCCATTTTTAGTTTGATAGATGGGTGAAAAGTGTTGATCAATGAGAAGAATTGGTTTAGATTTTCTTCACCATCAGTCCATATCATGAATATATCATCAATATAGCGATAATATCTGTATGGCTTTTGTTGTATGCTGTTCAGAAATTTGTCCTCCAGGTCAGCCATGAATAAATTTGCATATTGGGGTGCCATTTTGCTTCCCATAGCAGTACCCATACACTGGAGATAGATGTCATTATTGAAAGTGAAGTAGTTGTGTGTAAGAATGAATTCAATGAGCCGTGTCACATCCTCAGCAGTGTATTTGTGGTCTGGTGAGGATGATAAGAATCTGTGACATGCCGCCAACCCATCCTTGTGAGGGATGTTACTGTAGAGAGATTCTACATCCATAGTGACTAGAAGTGTATTAGGTGGTAATTGTTGTATATTGTTAAGCTTGTTCAGAAAATCAGTGGTGTCTTGCAGGAAACTTGCAGTGTTCATGACTAAAGGTTTTAACATGTTTTCTACAAGGCCTGAGATATGTTCGGTAAGTGTATTCATACCTGTTATAATGGGTCTGCCTGGATTTCCTGGCTTGTGGATCTTGGGCAGCATGTAGAAGTCTCCAATTTCTGGATTATCCGGAATTGCATTGATGAGTTCTGAATGTAGGTGGCTTGGTATTGTCGCAATGAGACTTTTTAATTGCTGAGTAAAATCCTGGGTCGGATTATAATCCAGTTTTTTGTAGTAAGTAGTATTTGCCAGCTGCCTCTGGCCCTCTTGTATATATTTGTCTGTATCCATCACAACGACTGCTCCCCCTTTATCTGCTATTTTTTTTCCTCGAAAGCCTGCAGCTGACTGTGTTAAAAGTGGATGCCTTCTTAACAGCTCAGCAGGAGATGGGAGCTCTATTGCTTTTTGTGATGGTGGAAGTTTTGCGCTCCATTTTCTTCAAGGAGTTTGCTGGCGGCGACAAAGGTCAGACCTTGCCCTAAAAAGTAGGTTGTTGTTTTTGTCTTTTAGGCCAAGGCCACTGCCAAATTAGAGACTGAGGTACTCCTGGCTCAAACCACTCTGCAGGTCTTGCATTGCAGGGCTGGTGAAAGAGTAGTCCACGCAGGAGTGAAAGGAACTAGTGGAGACATTGGGGACCGTTCACTCCCTTTTTGAAGAAGCAGGGCATGGGGTCCGGCCAAGGACAGAGCTCCCATTCCAATCCTCTGCCTTCTACTTCAAAACCGGTGGAAAGTGACTCAGTGGAGGAGAGAGTGTTCCACCCTCAATGTGGGATTCAGAGGGAGAAGAGATGGGGGGCCTCCCGTTACAAACTGACTTTGGAGGAAGTAGATGACCTAGTAAAAGCGGATTATACCACCCTTGACATACAAGAGGAGAAAGCACAATTATTGCATGATAAGATGTACCAGGGGCTGGAGGAAACCGAACATAGTGTGTTCCCGGCCCATAAGGTACTAATCGAAACATTGAAGAAAGAGTGGAAAGAGACACTTTTTTTTTTTTTTTTTTTCAGGACTCTAAAAAGGAGCTTTCGTTTTGAAGATGAGGCTTTCGTTTGGAATAAGAGACCGAAAATTAATGCTGCTTTCTCAAGGCGTACTGATCTAGCTTTTGAGGACATGGGAGTACTTAAGGATAGCGTGGACAAAAGGGCAGACTACCTTCTGAAAAAGGAATGGGACTCCTCCTAGTCTAATCTAAAGCTGGCGATGGCATCTACCGTGGTAGCCAGAAACCTTGAGTGCTGGGTAGAATAGCTTAAGGGGCATGTGGTAGCAGGCACCTCTAGACCCCCAGAACAGATTGCGAAGAAGCAATGACGATTACCTTCCGGTAGGCGGAAGGTTACAGACTTTCCTGGGTGGAAGAAAGCAATGACAAGTCCTTTTGTGTTAAACCTCATCAAGCAAGGTTACCATCTAGAGTTTTCTCAGACTCCTCCATATTGTTTTTATGTAACAGATCTCCCAAGGAATCAAGAAAACATCCCTTCTGAGGGAACTGATGCAACAGGGAGTTATCCAGGTTCCGAGGGAGCAGGAGGGGAGGGTTTCTATACCCACATATTTTTGGTCAAGAAACCGTCGGGAAAATTTCACCTGATCCTAAATCTGAAAATACTGAACAGGTCCATAAGGTGCAAGAATTTTCCGGATGGACACTATATCTTTTTGGTGAAAAGTCTGCCCCCCCCCAATTGTTTTATGGCATCTATCAATTTAACCACTTCTACCCTGGAAGAATTTACCCCCTTCCTGACAATTGCGCTGTTGTTCGATATTGTACTCAAACAAAATTGATGTCCTTTTTTGGTGGTATTTGATCACTTCTGTGGTTTGTTTTCTTTTTTTTTTTTTTTTTGCGATATAAACAAAAAGCGACAATTTTGGAAAAAACTATATATATATATATATATATATATATATATATATATATATATATATATATATATATATATATATATATATATATATATAATTTTTCTTTTTCCAAAAAAAATAGTTTTTTTCCTCAGTTTAGGCTGATATGTAATCTTCTACATATTGAGAAAAAAAAAATCGCAATAAGCATATATTGATTGGTTTGCGTAAAACTTATAGCGCCTACAAAATAGTTTATTGATTTATGGCTTTTTTTTTTTTTATACAAATAGCACGGTTATTTTATTGAGAAGAATATACATTTACAGATTATGGGCATTAATATCACATACGTAAAAGTGGGATAAAGAACGAAATGGTAACATATTCAAGCAACCTATACAGTACTTCGTGCATCACATCGAAGAGGCATTGAAAAACATATACCTGAATATCCAGACTATTTAGTGTAGTATAAATGGAGACTACTCATCAGAATTAGTATTCATTGTTCAGGTGGATCTTCAATTGTTTCATTGCATGTGGCTGCATTCGCCAGCCAGGAGTCCCAAATTTTCCCATATTTGGCCGGGCAGCTCTATGAAATATATAAAATAGAGTATGAAATTTATCTGAGTCAGGATCTGGGAATATTCCCAGTATACATTGTTTAGGGCATAGTGTCAAGGGAGACCCCATCTCATCATGTATAAACTTCACTAGACATGTGCATTCGTTTTCGTCCGAATTTCAGGTATTTTCGTTATCGTTTTAACAAACAATAACGAAAGTGCAGAATCCGAAAAACGAAAGATCTGACATAAACAAATGCTTTATTTTCGTTTTCGTTGCTACAACAGTTCGATATAGATACGAGATTCGACATGATGATGACAATAACAATCTGTGTCCATCAAACCTGTGGTCGAATGTGCCTAACCTTAACTCTATTAGCCCAAGATTATTCTACATAGAGAGAAAAGATTCGACGTAGGGGAGAAAAGATAAATAAAAATGATGATGATGAATGTTATTGGCTGATTGTAACCAAAGAGGATTAGCAGTAAAATAGCTAGAACTAAGTACACACGTACTTTGGCTTATGGTGCCTGTTGAAAGTTCTAAGAAGATTCGACGGAGCAGGTAAACTATACGGTGTCGTACAGTTTAGCTGCTCCGTCGAATCTTCTTTGAACATTCGACAGACACCATAAGCCTTCAGTGACAGATTCGACCATAATTTGGATTTTCGAACGAATGCAATTTTTAACGAAAAACGAAATAAATAAAAACGAATTTTCGGGAGTAACAAAATTTTTATTTTTCGGACGAAAACGAAATTCCGAAACGAAATATTTGTGTGCACGTCTAAACTTTACTATGTGTGACCAGTAACCTTGCACTGCGGGGCAGGACCAGATAAGGTGAAAGAAGAGACCAGAAGAGCTACCACATCTAGGGCACAGGGGATTGTGGTCAGGTCTGAATTTGGTCAGTCGAAGGGGAGTCAAATAAGATCTATGTAGTATGTAAAGTTGTGTGAGCCGATCTGAGAGCCTAGTGGAGACTTTTCTACATGTGTCTAATGCATCCTCCCGTTCATCATCCTCCAGCCCAATGAATCAATCTGTAGGCAAGTTTTGTCGCTGTAGGGCGAAGAAGAGTATTATAGAATACTGAAATAAGTTTTGAGGAGTCTTGTCCTATTATTATGCCCAAGACGTCTAATTGGTCCTAGGTTAGGAGAATCCTCGTGAAATTGAGCCTGGAGAGCATGGCGGAGCTGGAGGAAATGGAAGTGCATGGAGTTACGGAGCTTAAATTTTTCCTTTTAACTGTTGAAATGATTTCAGGATATTACCACAGTAAACATTCGTCAGATATACCACCCCTGTGCAATCCATAGATGGTCTGGTAAGAGTAGCAGTTCTCTCAGGCCTGGATTATCCCAAAGTGGTGTATGTGAATGCGTCACTGGTGTTTGCAGTCGATGTCTCATTACTGCCCAAATTTTACAGTGGTGGTATAGCAGCCCCCCACAGCTGCCTAGCGTCCAGGGATCCGTCGGTTCTCTGAAGAGGATTTGGAAGGGGTGGGTGTGCACTTGAGTGTAAGGGGAGCATACTAGGGCCAAATAGGAATCTTTATCATGTTTGTCTATATAGTAAGAGTGGGATAATTGTGCTGCCAGATAGTATAAGTTAAAGTCTGGAAGTGCTGTGCCCCCCAAATCTGTGGGGTTCTTCAGCACCTGCCAAGACAATTTGTGTTGTTTCGTGCCCCACACAAAAGAGTTAAGGATAGCTTCAATGGATTTAAAAATTCTGAGGGGAAGATATCCCGGGGCATGCCATAATACATAGGAATTTAGGGAGTAGTATCATTTTTATTAAATTTACTCGGCCCATTACTCCTAGGGGTAATTTGGCCCATGTCTGAGTTTTAGTTTTCAGGGTAGCAATCAGAGGTTCTATATTTAATCTGACTTAATCTTCTGGGGAACGGGTAATGACTATACCTAAGAATTTCATAGAGCTAACCCGAAGAAGAGGAGAGGAGGCTTGGGATTCTGTGGGGGTGCCTATATCGATGGTTAGGACCTGAGACTTGTCCCAATTTATTTTTAGTCCCGAATAATTGCCAAATGTTTGTATTACATTAAGAGCAGTCTCCAACGAGGGGCCAGCATCTGTTAGATACAACAACATATCGTCGGCGTATAAGCTCAACGTTTCCATCAAGTTCCCGCACCGCAGACCTTTAATTCCCGGGTGGGAGCGCAACGACGATGCAAAGGGCTCCACCGCTAGGGCATATAGAAGAGGGGATAGGGATCATCCCTGGCGCGTACCCCTTGAGAGGGAGGAAGGCACCAGAGACCCTCCCGTTGACCAACACCCTGGCGCTAGGGTTTTGATATAGGAGCCGGATCCACCTGACAAAGATTGGTCCAAACGCCTTTGCGGTGTCAAGAGACACCACGACTCTGGATCCCATCTATTCATGCTTGGCTTGTAGGTTCATGTATAATCTACGGAGATTATATGCGGTGTTCTTTGCGGGCATGAACCCCGTCTGGTCCGGATGGATCAGGGTAAGAATGACTTTATTTAGGCCTAACGACAGGATTTTGGCCAAGATTTTAATGTCTAATTTGAGTAGGGATATGGAACGATAGGATTCGGTAAGTTCTAAGTTTTTTCCTGGCTTAGGTATAAGTACTATATATGTGATAATAGCTTGTGTAATCTAGGGACCAGGGTATCGCTATATGATGTGTAAAATTCTAGGGGAAGGCCATCTGACCCGGGTGCTTTGGAGGGGTTAAGGTGAGACATTGCCTCCACTATGTCATCTTCAGTGACAGGGGCTTCCAGTAGTTCAACTTGTGATTGTGTAAGCGTGGGCAGATCTATGCCAGCTAGGAGTGTCTCCACTTCCTCTCTGGGGTTGTTAGTAGTGGAAGAATACAGGGATGTGAAAAAAGAGCGGAACTCCCCAGCCACCATATCAGAATCATATCAGTATATCTTTATTGTTGCGAAGAGACACCACCGTTGGTGGTCTGTGATCCATATGAGCCAGGTAGGCAAGGAGATGTCCCGCCCGTTCCCCACACTCATACATTCTCTGCTTACAGTAGAATATTTCTCTCTCCGCTTTTTCAAAGTGGAGACTATTTACCACTCTGGCTTGTAGTTTTAGTTGGTCAGCCGTGGATGGTGAGGGGTTGTCAGTAAACTTTCTCCATATCCATTAGAGATTGTTCCGCTACTCTAATCACTTGGGAGGAGGATTTTCTATATCTGGCTATGCGCTGGGCTAGCATCATGCGGGCGTGGGATTTGAAGGCGTCCCAAACTACATTGAATGGTGCTGACCCCCTATTGGTTTGAAAAAAGAAATTCCATTCATTACCCGTCTCCAATATGTCAGGGACCACTGACAACAAGAAGGGTTTGAGTTTCCAGGAGTAAGTTGTGGGGGGGGGGGAAATCCAGCCTAAGTTCAGCCCAATAGGGAGCGTGATCAGAAAGTATGCGGGGGTTGAAACCTACCTCTCCAAGTATTGGGAGAAGAGAGCGGGATATCAAAATTAGGTCTATTCGCGACATAGAATTATGTGATGCCGAGAAACAGGAAAACGCCTTATCGTTAGGGTGGCAATGTCTCCACATGTCAATTAGGGAAAGTTCAGTAAGAAACTTGCCAAATCTAGTATGTGGATGGGAGGGATAGTCAGGGGGTGTCAGCGTCAGTCTGTCCTGTTCCCTATTAGCTACATTATTAAAATCCCCCAACCAGATTGGTGGGACAGTGGGAAATTGGGACATAAAGGATAGACCTACTGCAAATTGAAAAGGGGGAGGTATGTAGATTGCCATTATAAGAAGTTCCAGGCCATGTATTTTAGCATGCAAAAATAAAAATCTCCCCTGAGGGTCAGATTTAAGTGTCAGGTGAATTGTACTGTTTTGGCCACGAATATAGCGACTCCTCTAGAGTTGTTCAGTATGGGGGGCCTGGTAAAGCCATCCCACCCAGGGCTTCTTCAGGGTCACCAGTATTCGGCCTGTGAGATGTGTCTCCACCAGAACCATAAGGTCTGCACGCTGAGCCTTGAGGTACGCTAGGGCTGCATTTCTTTTAGGCTTAGCTCTAATACCTCTTACATTCCATGTAATACATTTTACTGTAGTCATAGTGCGGCTGGGTGTCTATCAGTGCCCCTAGGTATCCCGGGCCCACCGCGATCCGCCCCATATAAGGGAGGATACGCAACGCCGTCCGACAGGCCCAGGGCAGCAGAGACAGGATAATAGTGTGCGACACGCCAAGGCCCATAACGCGTATTCACATACAGGGCTCCCACCTGCTGCACATTTTCCATGTTACCAATCAAATACCTGCAAATAAAGCTTCTCTCAACATAATTGGACTGCAAAGCTGTAAACCAACAATAGAACATAAACATGTTTAAAAACTAACACCCTGAACCCTCCGGGCAAACAGCGCCTCGGGTAGCTTCCCCGGGCGTTCCGCTGAGACCGGACAGTCCAGGGAAACAAAACTTGTGCAAAATACCTAACGTTACAATTGATAAAGAAAAGAGCAGGGCCCTCAAGGGCTCCCGCAACTAGGGGGATGATTATTCGCTGCAAAACAGGCAGCAGCATGAGGAGTAAGACTCCCGGTCTGATATCTCCAGGATCTCAAGAATGGGGGAAACAAGAGGATATATGGATTTGAGTCAGCATCCCGAGAGTCATTGCGGGCAGTAGCTTGCCAATAAAGCGGAGTGTTTAGAGCGATTATCATTGTCCATCACCAAGGAGCAAAAAATAAAAAGGAAACAAGATGTGAACAAGGGGAAAAACCAAGGGGGGGAAGGCTTGGCAAGATGGGGTATAGCCAAAGAAAGAAAAATAAGGCAAGTGAGGGGCAGAGGCAACACGAAAATCGCCAATCGGATCAGGCAGGGAGTGGGGCGCACAGTACCTTTTTATATGAGCTAGATCAGTCCGGTTGATGAATTTGGAAGTCCCTTACAATCTTCACCGCATCAGGGATCAGTCACAAATTGGTATTGGACGGCTGTGTCTTTAGGTGGGTGCACGGTGGGGCATCGCTCTTGCCTCCAACCAAGCAAACACGGCTTCCGGCGTATCGAAGAAGTGTGCCCAGCCTTCCCCGGTGACTCGGAGTCTGGCGGGAAAGAGCATTGCATATGAGTAGTGGCGGATCCTCAACTGCCGCTTGGCTTCGGTGAACAGCGCCCTTTTTTTCTGAACTTCCGCGAGAAGTCGGGAAAAACTCTGATCTCGCCGTTCTCTAAAGGAATGTTGCCTTTTAGTCTGAGGCGGAGGACAGCATCACGGTCGTGAAAGTTCAGCATTTGAGCAATAAAGGTCCGGGGAGGCTCACCTGGAGGAGGGGGTTTGGCAGCTAGCCTGTGAGCCTGCTCCACAACGAATGATGTGCAGAACTCTGCCCTCCTGAATGTAGTTGTAAGCAGATTTTCTAGAAAGGAGGGGAGGGGTCTGTGCCCTCTGCACCCTCAGGTAGCCCCACAAATCGCAAGTTACACCTCCTGAGACGGTTTTCCACATCGTCTCGTTTAGCCAAGACCGCATTCAGCTGGTGTTGCAGACGTTCAGTTGTAATTTGTAGTGGCGGCATTTCATCTTCCACGCGGCTGATGCGGGTCTCCGCCTCTGTAACCCGGTCTCTAAGCTTTTGTGGATCTTGACGGATTAGAGACACATCCACCTTCACCTTCTTAATCTTGCCTGTTAACATGCTCTTGCAGTCCGAGATTGCTTCCAGCACACGGGCAGTGTCATCTGCGGCTGAATCCACAGGAGAGGGCGTGTCAGCGCCATTTTCTTCCAAGGCCCCCTTGTCCTGAAGCCCGTACTTGGCTAGTTTTGAGGCCGCTTTGGTCACTTTCTTTGGTGGTGACATGTTGTCTATTGTCCCCCGGGTTTCAGTGAACACAGTTGTAGGGTGTAACCTGTGGTAACTGCCCCAGGATATGTAGCGATGGATTTTTGGCAAGCGGAGCTCCTGTTCAGTGCTCCTCACACCATGCCGTCCCAGGCCACGCCCCCTGATTTATGGCATGTTTACTTATTTATTTTTTATATATATTTTTTTTTCTTTACTAGTAATGGCGGTGATCTACGATTTTTATCGGGACTGCGACATTGCGGTGGACAGATCGGATACTAGACATAGACAATTTAAAAAAAAAAAAAACTGACATTTTTACAGCGATCGGTGCTATAAATAGCTACTGATTACTGTATAAATGTCACTGGCAGGGAAGGGGTTAACACTAGGGGGATCAAGGGGTTAAATGTGTTCCCTCACTGTGGGGGGATGGGACTGGCTGGAGGAGGAGACCGATCGTTGTTCCTGTATACTAGGAACACACGATCGGTCTCCTCTCTCCTGACAGGACGTGGATTTGTGTTTACACACACAGATCCACATTCCTGCACTGTTAAGAGTGATCGCGGGTGCCTGGCGGACATCGCGGCTGCCGGGCACGTGCATCGGGTCCTCAGTGACGTGGCGGTGCGCCCCATATACCCCTTAAAGCGGCCGCCGTACAGCTACATGATTCGTGCAGCGGAGCCATTCTGCCGGAGGGTGGTCGGCATGTGGGGTTAACCACTTAAGGACTAGCCTCGTTTTGAGATTTTGCTGTTTACGTGTTTAAAACCGTTTTTTTTTTTTTGCTAGAAAATTACGTAGAACCCCCAAACATTATATATATTTTTTTCTAAAACCCTAGAGAATAAAATGGCGGTCATTGCAATACACCGTATACACCGTATTTGCGCAGTGGTCTTGCACGCGCACTGTTTTTTGGAAAAACTTCACTTTTTTGAATAAAAAAATAAGACAACCATAAAGTTAGTCCAATTTTTTTTATATTGTGAAAGATAATGTTACGCCGAGTAAATTGATACCCAACATGTCACACTTAAATTGCGCCCGCTCGTGGAATGGCGTCAAACTTTTACCCTCAAGAAATGGCTTTTGGGAAACCGGTAATATTGTTTCTCCTCCTTAAGACCTTCATTATAACAAAATGGCCTAAGAGATATGCAAAGTGTGGTTTTCCTATGATAAACGTCTATTGTAGCCATGTTGTATGCTATACTTTTATTGTGTTGCTGAAAACTAAACACCTTTCAAAAAAAAAAAAATTTCACACTTTTTTTATACTTATTTTTATTATTTTGAATTTTTAGCTTTTTCGTGGTCACTCATTATTATTTGTTTTTTGATTGGTCACAATTCTGGTATTTAAATATATATATTTGGTACCTATTTCTATATCACTAATTGATTTGACTGTATGCAGTTATATATTATAGGTGGCTATCACTAGTGGATCATCACTTTTTGCTTATGTAAGCATTGTAATGTGCGGCGTCTACACCTTTTTGTATAAATAGGGAGAGTTATTCCCCCAAGCATAGGGAGCGCCATTTACCCCAATTTACTACATTTATCTACTTTGCACATTTTCCAAAAACTTGTAGCAAAAAAAAAGACATTTTCAAGACTCCTATGCCTTTCAGAAAATACCTTGGGGTGTTTGCTTTCAAAAATGGAGCCATTTTGTGGATGTTTCTCCTGTACTGGCATTTCAGGGATTTAAGAAATGTGATAGGTAGTCAGGAAATGAGATGTGTAATTTTACGCCCCGTGAAAATCCAAAGGTGTCCTTGGATTTTTGGCCCTCTATGCATCTAGGCTGTGAAATAGTCTCACGTATGTGGTATCCCCATATTTGGGAAAAGTAGCAGAATGTTTTTTGGGATGTAATTATGTCTATGCTGGGTGTGAGAAATAACTTGTTAAAATGAGAACTTTGTGCAAAAAAAAAAAATCATTTTTATTTAATTTCCTTATTGTCCAAAAATTGTGACCTAAAAATTACAACTTTAAAAAACTTGCCATGCCTTTTTACTTAATACCTTGGCATACTACTTTCCAAAAAGGGGTAATTTGGGGGAGGGTGTGGGTATTTGTACTGTCCTATCATTTTCAGGAAATGATTGGCAATCAGTGTATCAGGAATGATTTTCAAATATATATCATAGTTTGTGGACTATAACTTTCACACAGACTAAATATACACTAATTTGGTTTTATTTTTCCACCCAAGAAATGTAGCAAAATACATTTCGCCTAAATGTAAGATGAAAGATTATTTTCAAAGTTGTGTGTGTGTGTTTTTTTGTTTTTTGTTTTTTTTGTTTGTTTTTTCAAAGAAAAAAAGGTTCATCGGTCTCAAAACTTGGGCATAGTGTTGAATGACCAAGTATTTGTCATTCAAAGTGTGAAAGTGAGAAAACTGAAAAATGGCCTAGACTGGAAAGGGGTGAAACAGTCTGGTCTTAACGTGGTTAAAGAAGAACTTCAGGTTTCCTGTCTCTTTAAATACTTAATTTAGGACAGCTTGGTGGAGATTGGGATATCTTCTGCATGCCTTGTCCATCATGGCCAATCAGAGAACATCTTGTGTTCACTGAAATAAATACATAGCTATTCCTGAATGGCTGAGGCATTGTGCAAGCGACTTGCTCAGTTTCCAGCAGTAGAGGAGAAATCGCTCATGCCCCTGCAGGAAGACAAAAGTACTTACTGTATGTAGCAAATTATAATATTAGTGTTCAACAGCAACCCCAGCAGCCATACTGTTCTGGCATTGGAAGAATTTTTACCAAGCTGGCCAAAAGGAAGTATTTAAACTGATCATAGGGGCCTGTGTTGGCACAGATGGCAAATGTTGTTTTTTTATTTTATTTTGACTTAACATACATTTACTAAAGATCACTAATTTAGTGTGTTGGTGCTCAAGACAATTTTAGATGTGGTGATCTTTGTTCAAAAGTCTGTGTGGTTCCCAGATCGTATATCTTCATGATATTAATTGATGTTAACATGACACACCAATACAGATGTCTGCCTTTGCGCACTCATTGATATTTTTTGCACTTTCAAGGTGGAAGAACAAGCCAGCACTACAGAGCGAGTATTTCAAGACCGGCAATACCAAATTGACGCAGCCATTGTTAGAATCATGAAGATGAGGAAAACACTTGGCCACAATCTCTTGGTGTCAGAGGTGTACAACCAGCTTAAATTTCCAGTAAAGGTTGGTATTTGTAGTAGAAGGAACCATACTGTAGCTGCAAGCCTAGAATTTTAATTAGAATTTTTGATATTGTAAGTATAGTCTTCGGTCCTTTCTGTTCTTCTGTTCCTGCCTAGGTTGTGTGCAACACCAAGTTAAAGCGGAGTTCCGCTTATTTTTTTTTTTTTTTTTAAAGTCAGCAGCTACAAATGCTGCAGCTGCTGACTTTTAAAATAAGGACACTTACCTGTCCAGGGCGCCCCTGATGTTGGCCCGTCCATCGGCACTCGGGTGGAGGCGCCGCCATCTTCTGTAAGGGAATCGGGAAGTGAAGCCTTGTGGCTTCACTTCCTGGTTCCCTACTGCACATGTGCAACCCCACTGGTCCCTGCTGTCTTCTGGGACCTGTGTGTCTCTCCCAGTAGACAGCAGGGGGTGGGTCAGAGAAGGCGCCGGAAGTGGCGCAGTTACCCGCGGGTGGCTCAGCTATCTATGCCCGGAAGTGGGAGCAAAATACCTGTATTAGACAGGTATCTGCTCCCCCCTCCTCCCGAAAGGTGCCAAATGTGACACCGGAGGGGGGGGAGGATTCCTGAAAAGCAGAAGTTCCATTTTTGGGTGCAACTCCGCTTTAATTCCGTTTTGAAAAGGTACAGTGGGGAAGGGATAGGGATCCTATTTGATATTGTTTGTAACTTCACTGGGGAGATTTACGCTCACTTCTTATGACACTAGAAAAAGAAATAACAGGGCTCAGTTGGGCAGGTAGGCACACACTGCTATAAAAACCCCAGAGGCCCAATATTTGGTGCGGTGTGTGTGTGTGTGTGTGTGTGTGTGTGTGTGTGTGTGTGTGTTTTTTTTTTTTTTTTTTTGAGAAAAGATCTCTGTTCCCATTTGGAAAGCATTTCCTAGCTGCTTTTCTAAAACAGGTTATGTTATAGGTAGTATACCTATCATTAATAATTTCCTGTAGATAATTGCAGTTCAAAGGAAATTCTGAAAAAAAGTTCTGGGTGTGCTTTGGTTGAAATGCTTATGTAAAAGGACACATTTATAGGTGCAAAGACATGGGACTGCATTGTCAATACAAGCCAGTGCCATTGTCCCTTTCATGGTAGCTCAAAACAGTCGCCTTTTTGAAGCACCATTTTCTTTTTTTTCATTTTTTTTTTTTTTTTTTTTTTTATTGAACAATACAGTTACGAAGTCTAGCAAATACAATCTGTCTGTCCACTTGCATTTGCAGCATATAGTGCTCATATATTCTAAGGATAGACATCTCTAATAGAGAAGAACACGTACCCTAATCTCTCAGCTCTCACCTGTACAACATGTATGTACCAGAGCAGTTTTTTTAACATTTCTGCTTATTTGGCAATAACTTTGTCTTAATAAAGTAATTCATATATATTATTTTATTTATTTATTTTTTTTTGCAAATATAATTTTTATTGATTTTTTATAAAAGAAAGAAGGGGCAAAGCCCCGAACATACCAGAGTGGTATATAACAGTTCAAGGGGGTCGCAGCCTCCCGACAGTATAGCATTACATAAGATAACATATATATTGAAAGACTTAGGAGATCCAATCCGTTAACATGTGATTGCTACTAAAAGGTATATTTTCATGTGAAGACATGTAGGAGTCTTCTAAGTAGGTTCTCTAGCTGAATTCCAAGTCTTTCTTAGATATTTATTTATTTTAATCAGAAGGTAGCTACCCAAAAGGAAGGCAGAAAAGTAGAGAAGGTAGTAGTAGATAAGAAAGAGGAAAAAAAGAAAAAATAGATAGGAGTGAGAGGGTAGGGAAGGGGAGGTGTGGAAGGAAATAGGGGAAAGTATTAAGGGATATTGGGGGGTGGGATGGGGGGGGGGGGGGGGGGGAGAGTATCGGCGGAAACCTATTTTTAAATAGATCTTTTATGTCGGAGATGTTATGTGATTCTTTAATGGTCTGGATTACCGAAAAGTGCTTTCCCTTCCTCAGAATATTTAAACATATTCCACAATGTCCAAGTTTTTGTGTAACTTGCTTGTCTGTTTTGAATAAATAATGATATTTGAAGCGCTTCACAATGTGCATGAAAATGAATATATAAGAATAAATATAAATAGTCAAATAAATCCAGCGGTGAGTAAAAATTCCTATAAAATCCAGCAATCAAAATAGTGTAAAATTATAAAAAAATATAAAAAATTAGTGACACCAAATGTGTAAAAAATTCACATAAAAAATCCACATAAAAATAAATATATAGGGATGTATTCAGAAGGTTCAATTATACAGGTGTAGAATCCTGATTGGTATAGAGCAGGGGTCTCAAACTGGCGGCCCTCCAGCTGTTGCGAAACTACAATTCCCATCATGCCTCTGCCTGTGGGAGTCATGCTTGTAACTGTCAGCCTTGCAATGCTTCATGGGACTTGTAGTTTCGCAACAGCTGGAGGGCCGCTAGTTTGAGACCCCTGGTATAGAGCTTTTGATCACTAGCAAAGCTGTTTAAAAACACTTGCTTAATTAAGGTGCTCATTGATAGTACCAATGTGTGTTTTGCTTCTATTCACAACCAATGTGAGAATCATAAACAGGCAGATAAGAGAAAAAAAAAAACAATCATTGTGCAATAGTTAGGATACCAAGGTACACAGGCAAACTTCAATCCACTCACGTGTGCCTTATAATGATAAGGCATATGCAGGTTTTACTATAGCAGTCAGCCGCCTTAGACAGGAGCAGATTCAGTGCAGTACACTGTGTGAAACTGCTGATCTGCACAGAGCTTCCTTGGCTCCTCCCACGCGTTACATCACAGTCACGTGACTGTGATGTAACGCGTGGGAGGAGCCAAGGAAGCTCTGTGCAGATCAGCAGTTTCACACAGTGTACTGCACTGAATCTGCTCCTGTCTAAGGCGGCTGACTGCTATAGTAAAACCTGCATATGCCTTATCATTATAAGGCACACGTGAGTGGATTGAAGTTTGCCTGTGTACCTTGGTATCCTAACTATTGCACAATGATTGTTTTTTTTTTTTTTTTTTTTTTCTCTTATCTGCCTGTTTATGATTCTCACATTGGTTGTGAATAGAAGCAAAAAACACATTGGTACTATCAATGAGCACCTTAATTAAGCAAGTGTTTTTAAACAGCTTTGCTAGTGATCAAAAGCTCTATACCAGGGGTCTCAAACTAGCGGCCCTCCAGCTGTTGCGAAACTACAAGTCCCATGAAGCATTGCAAGGCTGACAGTTACAAGCATGACTCCCACAGGCAGAGGCATGATGGGAATTGTAGTTTCGCAACAGCTGGAGGGCCGCCAGTTTGAGACCCCTGCTCTATACCAATCAGGATTCTACACCTGTATAATTGAACCTTCTGAATACATCCCTATATATTTATTTTTATGTGGATTTTTTATGTGAATTTTTTACACATTTGGTGTCACTAATTTTTTATATTTTTTTATAATTTTACACTATTTTGATTGCTGGATTTTATAGGAATTTTTACTCACCGCTGGATTTATTTGACTATTTATATTTATTCTTATATATTCATTTTCATGCACATTGTGAAGCGCTTCAAATATCATTATTTATTCTTTTTAAGTGACTCTGAAAACACTCTCTTTTGATAGCAGCCTCACTTGGTTTTATGTGTAATTATCAGCTATTTAGCATCCCAGCGCTTTGTGTTTTATATATATTTTTTCCACTTGTCTGTTTTGAGCTGTCAATATGAGGTCTTCCATCTTGTTAATGTCTTCTACTTTCTGTAACCACATTGAGGTGGTCGGTGGGGTTTGCTGTTTCCAGAGCATGGGGATGCAGGCTTTGGCTGCATTTATTAAATGACGTAGAATGGACTTTTTATATGTTTTAAGTGGTATGGAGGATATATGGAGTAGGAAAAATGCTGGGTCATTTGGAATCTGAAAGTCCATGAACTTTTGGGAGATAGAGCGGACCTTGGACCAGAAATCTGTCAATTTAGAACAGGACCAGAACATGTGAAGTATCGTTCCCACCTCTTTGCGACACCTCCAGCAAATATTTGACGTATTGGGAAACATCAAGTGCAGGCGACTGGGTGTTAAATACCACCTAGTCAGGATCTTATAGTTTGATTCCTGCAGTTTAGTACATATTGAGGATTTAAGGGAGAGAGCAATCATGTTCTGCTTCTGTACTGTCGTAAAAGAGCGTTGAAGGTCAGTTTCCCATTTAGTAATGCATGGCAAGTTAGGCAGTTGTGGGGGTGTGTTTAACAAGGTATACATCTTAGATAGGACCTGTGGTAATGGTTCTGCGTCTACGCAAATTTCTTCAAACGTAGTCAAAGGTCTAGAGTAAGATTTAGGGTTTGGAATTGTCTCAAGAAAATGGTGTATTTGTACCGCACTCCAAAAAGGCAGATTAAACGGACCCGTCGAGTCTACTAATTCTGAAATGGAGGGCCATTTGTCTTGGATCACAAAATGTGAAGCACTAGTACAATTAGAGCTCTTTAATGATTGGAATTGTCCAGGTGTGAGTCCCGAGGGAAATTTGGGGTTCCCCAGAATCGGGGTCAGGGGAGACTCTTTAGTCGTTAAAGAAGCCTGTAACGTGGCATGTAGTCCTTGCTTAATAGTGTTGCCTATGAGGGGGTGAGATCTCAACTCCACCGGAAGGAGGTCCCAACACCACATTGCTGTCCGTAAAGGTATTTTGGTTTGATGTTGCTCTATTTGTGCCCATAATTTAGTCTCCTTATGTCTATTCCAATCGACTACTCTGCCCAAGTGAGCTGCCAGATAATATTTCTTTATATCCGGAAGTGCAACACCTCCATAATGTTTTGGTAGGAATAACTGATCTCAGGATGCGCGGTTTTTTATGTGCCCAGATAAATTGCATAAAGAGATTTTGCACTCGTTTAAAGTATGTGGTGGGTATCTTAATGGGTAAGGTTTGGAATAAATATAAAAATTTGGGTAATATACTCATCTTGATTAAGTTACACCTCCCAAACCACGAATGTAACCCAGTATCCCAGTTATCCATTCATTTTTTGATCTTATCTAGTAAGTGGGGGAAATTGTTGGTAAATAGTAGGGACAGATCTGATGGTATTTTCGTACCTAGGTAGGTCAAGGCTGAGTTAGTCCATCTAAATCTAAAGCTCGACTGCAAGCTTGAGAGAGCATTGGTCGGTATTGAGATTCCCATCGCTTCGGATTTGGTAAAGTTAATTTTTAAGTTTGACATTTTCCCATAAGTTTCAAATTCCTTTAAGAGGTTGGGTAGGGACACCCCCGGGTTGGTCAGGGAGAAGAGTAAGTCATCTGCATAGGCAGAAATCTTATGTTGCATGGGTTCCACCAAAACTCCTTGTATGTCGGGATTTAATCTTATCCTGGAGAGGAAGGGTTCCAGGGAGAGGGCAAAAAGAAGAGGGGAGAGGGGGCACCCCTGTCTTGTCCCATTCCTTATTGGAAAGGGATCCGACAGGACTCCATTCGCCTTCACCTGCGCTGTGGGATTGGAATATATATACCGGCTATTCGGTTGAGCATCACCCCCCCCCCAAACCTATATGTCTGAGCACTGCGAACATGTATTGCCAACTCGCCCTATCAAACTCTTTTTCCGCGTCGGTATTAAGGAAGACACAAGGTATTCCTCTGGATCTGGTGATATGGATTAGATTTAGCACCTTTATAGTGCCATCTCTAGCCTCTCTAGATGGAATAAATCCAACTTGGTCTAGGTGGATAAGCTGTTGGAGGTGATGCGCCAGTCGAGTCGCCAAAATTTTAGTGAACAGCTTGAGGTCGAGGTCTAAGAGTGAGATGGGTCTGTAGCTACCGCAAGCAGCTGGATCCTTCCCCTCCTTATGAATTACCGAAATATGGGCCCCCAGGGTTTCTCTAGCAAAAGCTTTACCCTCTCCTATTTTGTTAAACAACGTGACCATACGGGGTCCTAGTGTAGGGAAAAGTGTTTTATAGTGTTTCAATGTGTAGCCATCGGGGCCTGGGGCTTTACCTGGTTTCATCGTTTTAATGGCTGTTTGTAGTTCCGTCAAAGTTATAGGAGATTCTAGGTCATCTCTAATCTCCTGAGGGAGAGATGTCATTTGGGAAGACGTGATGTAGTTTTCTATTTCATTTATGGAAGAGGTTGCCTGTGGTAGGTTGTATAATCTAGAGTAAAACTGTCTAAACTCTTCAGTGATTTGTGTGGGGAAGGTTGCTCTTGTGCCTTTTAGAGGTGGAGATGTGTGGGATGTAAGTCGCTGATTTGTGTTGTCTGACCATTTTGGCTAAGAGTTTCCCACACTTGTTCCCCGATTCATACGTCTGTTTACGACATATCTGTATGGCTGCTTTCGCCTTGTATTGTAAGAGGTCTGTTATTTTCCGCCGAACGGTCGTCAATTCTGTCTCAGAGGTCACTACAGGGGGCATGTTTGTGTCTGGCTTCTAGGGTGGCTAGTTCGAGTAGCAATTGGGACAGTTGTCTGTTTCTCTCTCTTTTGATACGGGCCCCGTGGGATATGAGAATTCCCCTAAGTACCACTTTGTGAGCTTCCCATAATATTCCCGGGTCACAGTCTGGTCATTTTCTTGAAAGTATAGATTAACTGCCTTCGTTACTTCTGTCAGTATTTCCAGGTTTTGTAGCAGGCTTTCATTTAGATACCAAAAGCAGTGTTTCGGAGAAAAAGTCTCCGAAAGTAATCAATCCTAGTGTATGACTGGTGTACATTTGAATAGAATGTAAAGTCTCGTTCTCCTGAATGTTGTAAGCACCAGACATCAATAAGCTGAGATTTATGTAGTGTTTGGGCTATCTTTTTCAGCTGGTTTGGTGGGATCGAAGATTTACCTGACGATGTGTCTGCTGATGGGATTAGAGGTGTATTTAAATCCCCTCCCAGTATCAATTGACCTTCCCTAAAGTCATTTAGCTTCTCCAAAGTCTCTTTCAAGAATTTTGCCTGTTGTTCATTAGCGGCATATACAGTTGCTAGTGTTACTTTAGTCGTACCAATTAGGCCTTTAAGAAATACATATCTCCCAGTTGGGTCTATTTTTGAGTCATGTAATTGCCAATGGGTCTTACTCGAGACTAAAATAGAAACTCCTTTAGATTTAGAGTCCGGGTTCATGGAGTGATAGGATGCTGGGAAGTGTCTATTTTGTAGGTATGGTAATTTGTTGGTCTTAAAGTGTGTCTCTTGGATAAAAGCGATATCCGTATTAGTTTGCTTTAAGTCATCTAACAACATGCGTCTCCTCTCTGGTATGTTAAGACCTTTCGCATTTAGGGACATTACTTTAATTTTGCTAACCGCCATCTTACAGTGGGATAGGGGGAGGGAGTGGAGGGGGAAGGGAAGACTGAGGGGAAGGTGAAGGGTAAAAGGAGGAAGAGAAGTAAGAATAGAAAGAAAAGAAATAAGAGTATCAGTACACAAAGAAGATACAGACCAGGCCTAGTGCCTTGCCCGTTTCAAAACCCCAAAATAGGGTACGTAGTTTGCATATGTCCCCCAAAAGGCACAAATTGTACCCCAGGAGGATATGCTACTCTAGTTGGGAGAGAGGAAAGACCAGGCTCGAAAAGGTGAGACTCCCGTCTCCCCCCCCCCCCCCCCCCCCCACCCCAGCTTATCTAGAAAAAATCATTAAAGTATTAACTATGCATTTTTTCAAGGTAAGACCAGTCAAACCAGTCAGCTACCCAACAGGATCGATTATGACTAGGTAAGTAAACATTGTGAGTCTTCTTAATTAACGGTTGAACTCATCCTTTGGATCAGTACACTGCAAGCATCTAAGTTATTCAGTAACTCTGCCCAAATCTGCCTAACCGTATTGCAGAAGGAACCTGGAGCTATAACTCAACATAACTATCGTCTTAACACATCAAAACTTATTGGACTTTATTATATAACCTGACTCTTGATTCTTCTGCGACATCTAGCGTGATGTGACATCTGCTGGGAGAGCATTTCTTAACTCCACTAACCAGTAGCCAGAAAGATCACTCCCTTAGCCATTAAAAACTGGCTCTGCACACGCATCAGGTCCCATAGTGCTAGTGTCTCATAGATTCTCTGTTATCCTGAGGTGTCTGCTTCTGTGTTCGCATACTGGTTCAAGTCACCTATTTGAGCTTGTATGACAGGCAAACTTACACGTTTATGGGATAAATCCTTTCAGGTAACATGGAACTGTCCAGGTCTGTCGTCATATAAGTTCCATACACTAAAGTTAGTGTCACATGACTTTGTGCTTCCTGCAACAGGTAGTGGGCTAGTTCAAGTAGTGGGCTCCATCCACAGCAAGCAAACTACTTTAGTGCATCCCAGGCAATAACGGAAATAAGCAGGAGCAGAGTCCGCTGTTCTTCGTTCCAACAGAGATAAAAGAAATGTTCACTTTACCACATTTATGGCATGGTAGGATTAACTCTTGGGTAGAGGGAACAGTCTACCTCAAACAAAGGGGAACAAGAATTCCAAAACAGCATTACTTCCTGAATAGCTATGGTGTAAGTAAATTTATGATGCAGGACTCACGTGTGTCTTCCTGAGAGGATGCCCTGGGTCGACGTCGGTTTCGTTGTTGCCTTGGTGGGAGATTACTTCCCATTCCTGAGGAAGTTGGACGACCTTGTGTTCGCGGGAGATGTCCCAGCCAGTTCGGGATGTCAATAGGGTCAGTGTCCAAGAAAGTAAATAAGGCAGGTAGCGCTTCTGGATTGCGCAGGGTGAAACTCCTCTGATACCGACAGTGGGTACCCCCAACGGTATGTAGCTCTCTTTCTTCTGGCGAGGTCTAGTAGCGGCTTCATAAATACGTGATAAATACGGAAAGATTTTGATTGTGGCACCATCTAGTTCGGGATCCTCCGCTTCCCAGGCCTTACGTAAGATCTGTTCTTTATGCACGTAGTGATGTACCCTACAAATGACATCTCTTGGTCTTAGGGGATCAGTGGGTTTAGGGCCCAGTGCACGGTGTATTCTGTCAATGACAATACGATCGGGCAGCTCAATACCTGGGAGGCTGCGAAAGATGGCGATCGCTGTGTCAGCTAAATCTTCCGGTCCTGTGGCCTCTGGGAGTCCCCGGAGGCGCAAATTGTTTCTGCGACTCCGGTCCTCCATTTCTTCTAAGCGTAGCTGTTGTTCTTGTAACGCTTCTGCCTGCATATTCTGGTTTTCCTCCATAGCTGACATTCGGCGTTCTAGTACTGGCAAGGAACTCTCTCCTGATTCTATTCTCACAGCCAGAGCGCTGACATCCGCCCTCACTGCTTTCATTTCTTTGTGGTGTGCAGCCTCTACTGTAGCTATAAGAGCTGCAATATCATTTTTAGTTGGAAGTGCCTGTAACAGGGCACGGAGCTCTGTGTCTACTCCAGGAGACTGACCTGAGGGCTGTGAAGGTTCTCCAAATGTAGAGCGGAGGTCCGTGGGGAAGCTGGCATAGCTGTCTGCCGCTTGTGTGTCTCTCTGTAGTGGTGGGGAGCTGTTCATCTCCTGTCCCCCTGTATGTCCTGTACGTGCCGCCGCCATCTTTAGCTCCAGGGAGCCGAGGAGAGATAGCTGGAATCTCCTCCGAAGTTCACCTGAAGTAGATGGCAGAGGGGCAGACTTGGTCGGCTTGCTGCTCCTTTTTTGTGGATTTCCGTCTGGCTGAGTGCATCGTTTAAGGTCGTAAGCTAAAATAGCCGGGGTAGGGGTAGAACGGCCGGGAGCTCAGCAGATGCATGTCCTCAGCCAGCCATGTCCAGCTATTATTTTATTTTTAGCCCAAGTACAAACAATGCTTTCTTTTCTGATTATTGTTTTTATTTATTTTTTCTAACACCTTTTCCTAAATCATCTTTTGGGACAGCACCTGAGAGAGTATAGCTCTATCCACTGTGTGTTTGTGTGTTGTTTTTTTTTTTTTTTTTTTTTTTGTCATTGCCTTTCTGGTCTTGGTGACCACCCAAGTAACACTGTCCCCAAAACGGTACAGAAGGTTCCTGTCTGACACTGTCAAGAGAGGATGACAGTAACCAGAAGGAAGACCTTTTCTTTTTCATGTCTCTTAAAAGGAGGTTTCTTTTTTATGAAGACAAGTCTATAAGGTTTGGAGTAAGCAGCCAAAGCTAGATGCAGCTTTTTTGTAAGTCTCTAAAAATACAGACCTAGCATTTGAGGATTTGGGGATCTTTAAGCATGCTATTGACAAGAGTTGATTCTCTGCTTAAAAAATTGTGGGAATCGGTTTGATCAAATTTGAAAGCTGGATATGAACTCTAGTTGTAGCTAGGGATCTGCAGTACTAGCAAGTTCAGTTTTAAAGAAGAAGAAAAAAAATTAAAATCCTATAGAGGCTGGTCCCCCTTGAGATGAGGTTTTGGAGCCCTTCCAAACTCTGATGATAGCTGTAGGGTATATCGCTGATGCCTCTGCTGAGTTAATTCATGTCTGCCAGATCCTCTGCTCTTACAAATTGCGCTGGTAGGGCACTATGGTTAACGATGTGGTCTGGGGATTCAGCCTCTAAAGTAAAGCTTTTCAGGGTCTTTTGGTCTGGAATTGGAAGCTGTTTTAGATCTCACAGCTGACAAGTAGGCTTTCCCCATGAAGAAAAAGGTCCCTTAGGACGGTCTAAAAGGATGAACATTTCTACTGTCCCAAGTGAGCAAACCAGCAATTTTAGAAGGTGAGTCAGCGCTGAGCTGTTTCAACTGTCCTGACCCTTTATTTTCTGCCTATGCACTATGCATAGTTTTACTGCCCTTTTTCTTGCTTTAAAGGCCTTCACTTCTGATGATGTCTTGACATGTTTGTGAGACGCTTTGCCATAATAAATTAATTTAAAAACTGTGGCCTTCCAGTGGAAGCCTTTTCATCCAGGGGGTCATTGCACAAGGTTGCAAGCTAGAGTTATCGGAACATCCCTAGAAAGTTTTCTTTTTTGTGACAGCTTCCAATGGCCTGGGAGAAATCTCTGGCTACTATATTCCTTTTCAAGGAGTTACTTTCAGCTCATTCCGGCCCGGTCACATGATCCTGCTCCCATGTCAGCCAGCGTGGCTGCAAGATAGAGCAAAGAGTGACAACAGATGGGCCATTGAAACTATGCGTGATGTCACGCTCCCAGGCGTTACTAGGAGCAATCTCTTTTCTCCCCTCTAGCCCGGGCTGGCTGAAACTGGAAATATCACATGACTGGACTGGAGCAGCCCGATATTGGGTAACTACAAAGATCTTTCTTACACAGGTTAGTCAAAATAGTTGTTAGGAGGGGACAGTTTTAAGATTAGTTTTGGCCAAAATCCTGCTTCAACTTTGTCAATCCCAGCAGGTCAGCAGACAAGGTTACATCCCTGCCTGCTACAACAGTTTCTTCTTCAAAATTGGGACGAATGACTGTAATCTCTGGAAAATACTTTAAAGCTCCCCAGCTAGTTAAGATTCCCTCTGATGGAGGAATCGAGACTAATTGTCAGGAGCGGGTTGGTGTGAAACTTTCCAGTTACCCAAAGGCTCACGATGGAGGCTAGTGCTTGGGGCTGGGATGCGCATCTCAACGGAAAGATGGTTTTAGGGTATCTGGACAAGGAAAAAGCAATAAATTCCTGTAATTGGAGGGAACTTTAGCTCTACTATTCTTTCACCAGATTCTTCCGCGAGAGCAGTTTCAGGTCTTTTTGGACAATGCTTAGGCAATATTGTATATTTCAATGCAAGTGGGCACCAGGAGCAAGGTTCTCTTGATATTAGCAGAAGAGATTGAGATGGCCTGAGCAGAAAATTACATATTGGCAGTGCACCCAAAAGGGGAACTGAATCTTGTGGCAGATTTCCCGAGCATTGTCCAAATGGATTCTGCATGAAGACCTTTTTCGGATGATCGTAGAAGGGGGTGTTGGACTGGTGGACCTTTCCGATAACAGAAAAAGTAGTTTTGGGAAGAGAACACTTCTTTAATCATGAAAGTTCAGTTTTTTTTTTTTTTCTCATTTTGGATAGAGTAAGGGAGGGTCATAACCCCGGTCAGTTTATTTTTTTTGTTATTGTTGTCCCATGGGGACATTTCACTTCCTGTCCCATAGCCAAACAGGAGTTGAGACAAAATCCCTGCAAATTAAGGCAATTCCTTGGGGACCACCGTGTCACCAGAACAAGTGTACCCATTGGAAAATGTCCCTTTTTTACTTTTCTGGGAACAACCCAAAATTTAGGGTTTTCTTTTACTTTCGGTGATAATGGTAAACAGGACAAATAGAGAGGGTGACTCTCCCTAAAGGGGGCATAGACAGCAATAAAAAACTGACAAGTGTTCCAATCCCTCTCCACTCTGTCCTAAAAAGTTTTGCCTTTTAGTTCTACTTTTAAGGTTTAAATGGATACATCTCTTTGATCTGTCAATGCCGAGTAAATACCATCTCCATTTTGCATCTGAAAGGTGTTGATCAACACGGTCAGCCTTTTTTTTGTGTGTGTGTGTGTGTGTGTGTGTGTGTGTGTGTGTGTGTGTGTGTGTGTGTGTACACGCTAGAGCTCCTGAGTTAAAAAGTGGGAGAGGGGAGGAAGGTATGTCATCAGGGCGGAAGGAATGAACAATCTACACATGGCCCTGTGTACTTTTGATGGTTTTATTTTTTTTATTTTTTTTTTAAGTGTGTGCAGAACACCCAGTGTCCTAAACTAGTAAATCCACAGTACCACGGGCTTTCTCAATGCAGGTTCTGGTAGTGAGGAAATGCTCCCCGGATGCAGCTTTTTTTTTTTCCCTTTGCTTTTGCCACTGCTCTTAAAGACATGTACAATGCAGGGACAGTGCTCACTGCTTGTCCTAAATCATCTGTGGTGTCCGAGCCGGGAGAGAAGACTGAAAGGGCTGACTGCTTGCAGGACCTTGGATTAAAGTTGTTTCAAACCTCAGGCATGAAATATGAAAAAAGCGCAACTCTATGCTGTGTACTTGCGCCTCTCCAAAGCACTGAGTGATTTTTCTGCTGCCTGGTTCCTCTGTTAACAGCATGAGTCACTTATGCCATTTTTTCGAACATCAAGAGTTAAAAAGGTGATGATAGAGGGATCTTCAGCACTCAGCCTGTGACTGATATCCACAACTGTGCTTGTTCTCTGTGAAGAGGGATGTCCCTTCCCTCCAGTCAGGGCTCACAACTGTCCTCAGGCTCTGTGTAGACTTCCAATCCCCACCCCCTGCTACTAGAGCTGAAAAAAAACTAATCTTTTGTGTTTTTAGAACCATCTACAGAAGAAATTGCTGCAGATAAACAGGTACAACTTATAGGAGGATTTGTGTATCACCTAAGAATAGTCACTTCACTGGGTATATGTAAGGGTTTTCAACGACTTTTAAGGTATGATTCTGTATTAGATCCTATCCCTAGACAAGTTTTTTCTTTTCTTGGTCAGCCCGGGGTTCAGTTTTAGGGTAGCTGAACGACTTTAAACTACATTGTATTCTCCAATGTGTGTACATGCATCCTGAAGTGTTACTTCTTGTAATCTAATCTTGTCCTATAACTTTTTTTTTTTTTTACAGCCTGCAGATCTCAAGAAAAGAATAGAGTCATTAATAGACAGGGACTACATGGAAAGAGACAAGGAGAACCCAAACCAGTACAATTATGTTGCCTAAAAAAGCCTTTGTCTCAATAGGCATCTAGTGGATAATAAAAAATTAGCCTGTTGATCCTAAGAAATTAACTTTATACAACATCGATCACTGAATGACGTATAGGTGAAGAAGAAAATATGAGAAGGTTCTTCCAACAATTTGAAAAGCCCATTTAAAGAGTACAATTTACATTTATCAAGAATGCTGTTGAACTCTTTGTTTTGCATGTTCTTTACAATGATGTGCGCAGCAAGCTGGCAGAGTATCATTCTGTGAGCTCTGGTCCGTCCAACAGACGGAAGATCGTTACATGGTCACGTGACCCCTGTTCCAGCCTCTGATACGACTATAAAAGATGTGGAATCGGCATAGTATCCTTTTGTGCTTAAAAGCTGCATGCAACCTAGTCAGCTAAACACGTGGAAAAAAAGGCTCCATGATGCCCAATCTCTGAAGCCATCTAATTAAACTTAACCTGGACATTTGGTGCTTATGTCTCTACCAAAATGAGACATTGTACAAAACACGTTGAAAGATCTGTTAATTGTGAGCTTTGATCACTAGCTCCTGTTGTAAACTTGGGGTATGTTACCTATAGAAATACAACTAATATTTAAAGTGTGGACTAAACAGAGGCATAACATGGTGGATTTCCACCATGACATTTTATGGCCATTTCATCTAAACACTATAAGCAACACTTGTTTGTACAGTATACATTTTGTTCTGTTTTTGTTATGATTGGCACATTTTTTAGCAGTTACCTTGTCCGGAATTTCTAACAAACGTATTTCATTTTGTCACATGACCTCCTGCACATGCTTGTTGCCATTGATGGAGCTTTTTGTGAGCATTCAGCAGCTGGTTTTCTAGTGATATTTGAGTGAATTGCAACCAAGGCAAAATCACTTAGGACTTTCTGTGCATTTTGTGCCTTTATTAAAGACTAGTAGAATCTATGCTCCAGAGATATGGCTGTACCTTCTCCGTAACTGAAGGTTTAATTGGGTAAAAGTTAGTTTAATTTTATAAATGTAATACTTCACTTAAAGTGGTAGTTCCACTAAAATTCAGGCTTTACTACTCAGACCCATCATATTTATGTTCAAGCCCCTTGTACTTTAAACCTAGTATAGTTTGCTCCTATATTTGTGGCAGGAGTAAATGCAGCCTTGTACAGGATTACCAGTGTTGCCTTTTTGTTTTATGTTGTCAATTAAACTATTCTGTCTTAAAGGTTGACAGACTGATCATTTTGAACATGTTTTGGTAATCTTTGGAAATTCAGCTTTTCTTGCTGTATGCCTTACTTATTGGCTAGAAGCACTGGCTGACAGAGCATATTAGGTAACATAGTACAGCATCATATGTGTTTAATGCCTGTAATCCTTTTTCATTGTTGTCTGCAGTGGTTTAACCTCCTGACTGATTTCACCAAAGTATGAGTTTATTTCTCTAGTCATGTGACACTTTCTTATGGCCACTTAGAGATGAAATATTTGCATGTAATACTTTAAGCACACAAAATCTCTATTCAGGAGGTCATTTTATATGTTTTATATGTTCACTTTTGTCCTTTGGGTTAAGTCTTTGGTTGTGAGTTATCTACTACAAAGGTGCTCACATCATTTCTGTATCTAGGAGCATACCATTCGTTGCCAGCTAGTCCATAAATTAGTTATGTTAAAGAATTTCAACTGCTAATATTTTAATTTCTGGTACTACTTTTTTTTTTTTTTCTTTTTTTAACTATTCATGAAAAGAAGAAACCTAGCTAATTGGATTATGTTGAATGGTCCCTATGTAAATTAACAGAATGTTTTGTGTAGAGTTAAAACCTGATTATAATGTGCATAATATGCATTTTCCAAGTGTTGAACAGAACTTGACATGAAATCATCTTGGAAGCAGATTAAGCACCTGGGTCTATTTGGTAAAGTAAATAACCGTGAGCATCATCTTCATCATTATCAATGCTTGGTCACCTCTTCTCTTTCCCTCTAGGCTCCGTTGTTTATAGACTACTTTTGTACAGTCCAAGTAATTGAATTGGTGCCGGGGGGGGGGGGGGGGGGACCGCTTTTTTTTCTTTGTTACTTTTATGGGGTGTTTTTAACTCTTGCTTTCTGAAAGCAGCAATACAAATAAATTATTGTATATTTGAAAAATTGCTTTTGCTGTCCAAATCCATACCTAAAGCTTGCATAATGACCTAGTTAGATACACTGTTAGGTCCCTTTCACACAGGGCAGACTGTTTTGATCAGCATAGGATCTGTGCGCTGATCCCCTGCTGATCAGAGCAGGATGGACGGATGACAGGTCTGTGTCCACTCAGTTTCTGCGGAGTGGACACAGACGGGCTCTGCTCTATGGGCCGCTGGGTGTAAGCATTTACACCCGACTACCTCCAATGGACGGATCCCCTTTTGTTTTTCTGGAGACTGGATCAGAGGTTTTTACACCCACCAGTCCATAGGGGTGAATGGACCATCCGATCAGGTTTTCCTGAAAAAATGACAAGCATATCTGATCAGAACGGCTGTGTGAAAGGGGCCTTTGCTGGCCTCATCCTTGGGTTTACTTTAGAACTTGCATGCAGTTTATGAAACTTATGACTAGTCATTTATTTTTAAGATCACCTGACAGTGTTTTTTTTTTTTTCTTTTTTTTTCTTGGTGAACTGATGTTTTAGGTGATATTTTGGATTTTTTTTTTAATATTATTTACCCTTAAGTGCCAAAATGCAGCAAATTAAAATCCTAATAAAATTTACAGTCCAAATAAATTTTAGTGCTTTTTTCTTTTTTTTTTAAGTTGTGGCCAAAAGTAAATTTTCCCATTTTTCTCGGATTTTGTTTAATCCATTTTGTGTCCTGCAACATAAAAAGTGACATATGGTTGGTTAGTTGAGTGTTTTTTGCGTACTTTTGTTGTCTTTATCGAAGCACAGGCAAGTTTTGTACAATGATACATATTTAAAAATTTCCAGCCATAATTGATTTTTCCCATTCGGGTGAAGCGATAAAGGAACCAGTTACCTGCCAGGTGATTTTAGTTATCTGGGTTCTTGGTTGGAAGATGCATTTACACTTAACACTACTGTGATAGGCCAAGATTGGCTAATCGGTTAAACTTAGTGTCACCTGTTTTCCTCGGTTACTAAATAACTCCCTTTTTTTTTTTTTTCTTTTGTATTGAATAGTGCAAGCTTTTTAAGCTGTAGTACTTACCTGGTGATCTTGCTAGTTTTTTTTTTCTGCCTCTACAAGCTTTTTGGTTGGGTGACAATAATCACAGGCTACATTTTGCGGCTCTTGCATCATTTGTCTTCTGTCCACTACACCTAAGGAATTAGGCCGCTGTGCCAACGCACAGCGTCCCAGTTTGCTTCTCCATTTTCAGCCTGGGGCCACACTCCCTGAACCCACTAGTGTTTCACAGTCATGCAGCAGAGCAGGGGGTTCTTTCTGCACATGCGGCAATGTCACAGGAAGTCCTGTGCTGCTAACTTTCTGTGCCAACAGCCCCACACACACACACACACACACACACACACACACACACACACACACACATCACCTAGTACCTGATCCCTAAGATTTAAGATTATTTTCCCATGTAGACTACTAAACCAGAAGCATTCAACCTTTTTAAAATGTTTTAACCCTAGAATGGGAGTTTTTTTCTTTTTTTTTTCTTTTATTTTGGGACCTCAGCAGTCTGTATAAACAGAGGGTTTTTTTGTCTAACCCTCTATCTTTTAAAGACCATTTGTACAAGAGATCTTTTCTGTGAAAAATTCTGCCAGGAAAATGTATCTGTAGATTCTCTTGTTAGTCTTTATACATGCCTGCCTTGTCATGTTAAGGTACTCAAGTGATTGTAGGTAAAAATGAGCATTCTTGACTCTAGCTCAAGTAGCATAATTTCAGTATGACACACTGTGGCAATCTGCTGTACCAAGGCTCTTTAGTGGAGGTCTGTAGAGTCCTGTCTTAGGGTCCTTTTACACAGGGCATAATGCGCATCTACCTGCTCAGCAGTGGATCTGTCAGCTGATCCCCGCTCAGCAGGCGGATGACAGGTCCGCCTCCGCTATGCAGAGTAGACACGGACACAGCCCTGCTGTTCTCTATAGGGTGGTCAGATGGAAATGGACCGCCTTTCCGTTTCCATCCGATCCGCTGGGCGAGTGGGAAATGGATCCCCCATCCATCTGTTTTTGGCAGACAGGATCAGATCGGATATCAGCGGACACATGTCCGCTGATATCCGCCACTCCATAGAGATCAATGGCTGGTCTGATTTAGCTCTGCCTGAAAAACTGACAGGCAAACCTGGTCAGACTGCCCGTGTGAAACCAGCCTTAAGCTACCATAGATGATTATGATGATGATTATTATTTATATCTTTTTTTTTTTTTTTTTTGCTTTTTGTTTTGTTTTTTTGTGTGCTTAGCCAGCAGGCTGAACAAAGAAAAATAAACTGATTCCCTCATTCACGCAAGTGCGATGTTTGGATGAACCCCAAAAGGACATTGTATTCTGACAACAGGATTAACTGCTGGCAAAATTCACAAATTCACTGATCAGTGGCTTTAGCTGCTGATCAAGACAAGTTTTACAACTTTCTCCTTTGACAGAAGTCAATCAAATAATTTTTTTTTTTAATTTTTTTTTTTTTTTTAGCTGGGATAGTCTCACACCAATTGAAATTCAGCCATTCCCTGCTAAAGCAGTTGAATTTTGATTCATCTATGACCAGCTTTTAGGTGATCCCACTTTTTTTTTTTTTTTATTTTTTTTTTTTAGCCCAACTGTTCAATCTTCGAAATGTGTTGGACCACAAACTGGGTTTCAAACGCTAGAGGGTGAAGTATATAAATGTTGTTGTATAATCTATTCTTTACTGTATTCTAATTAATATATGGGGAAGCTTGGCCAGGTGACTCAGCTAAGTGTTTTTTTTTTTTTTTTTTTTTTTCTTTTTTAAACATTATCAAAAAACAGTTTGTCACTCTAAATAAAGCTAAAAGTCTGACTAAGCATTAATAGCCTCAGAATGATTTGGTGATTTAACTGAAACAAATGATTGGTGGGGCTGCTAGTGACAATTTTTTGTTATTGCACCACATTTATTGGTGTTTTTTTCACTTAATAAAGGTAAAAAAAATTCTCTTTAAATGCATCTATTTAGCTGCAAAAGCAAAGTTTGACCCAAAGTTGCAACATGGTACTTCACTACAGATGTTCTTTGTGGTAGATGAAGCAAAGTTAGTGTAGTGTTTTTTAAAAATGTCTCCATGGGGGGGGGGGGGGGACATTTTTTTTGACCCACGTTTTAACAATAATCTCAATAACCTAGTTTAGCTCTGAATTGGACTTGCATAATACAGGTTTCAGTTAAGCCACCCATTTGAAACGGCAACTATCTAACTGAAAAGATACAGGGTATCAAAGCATTCATCTGCATATATTCAGTGCTGAGTGGAAGAAAACACTGCAAAAGTACATGACAATATTAGAGCGATTTGTCACCTTATTTTTAATCTTTCTTTTTACAATGATGTGCTTAGAGGGGGTTTGAGCTAAATGAGCAAAGCTTAAAGAGTACAGCAGCATTCAGAAATGTAATATACTTAGGTCATTTTTCAGTATTTTGGAGTGAAAATATTGCCCAGTTTGTTTTTTGGGGTAGCATTTTCATTCCAGTGGTAGGTTTAAAGAAACATTACGTGTGTCTGTTCACTGTATCAAAACTCAATGTGATTTAAAAAGGCATGTGAAAGCATCACATCCTTTTATGGCAAAACTCAAAACCTTTTTAATGTTTCATATGACAAGGGTACAAGGTCTTTCTAAGTTGATGATAAATAATGTAAATATGTGTCCCTTCAAAGAAGAGTGAGTCTGTATCTAGGTATTTTGTGTCATTTAATAAATATTAAACAGTTTTGTGTTGCTAAATAGTTTCTTTTCATAGTTATTGATCCTGGTGTGTGATTGGCAATTTGATCGACCAGCATTCCTCATAATGGCCTACTACACAAAAGGAGTGATAAAAAGTACAAATAATGGTGTTCTCTTTTGGTAAACAATGCTTTCCTTTTTTGCTCCACTCGAAGGCTGAAATCGCGTTGGTAACAATAATACCCCTTTGCGTTGGGTTTTTGAGTTCCCACTGTGCTTGGAATATCTACATTTGAAGCTTGGTTCCAAAAAGGCTTCTTTTAACTCCAGTTACAATAAAAATTAGCACTAAATTATATATGATCAGATGTAAATTTGCTTTCTTTACTTTTTGCAGTAGTTCAGCAACTTTGAGATTATTTCTCTAATCAGTTGAATGCCATGAATAAAGGGTTCACTGTTGGCCTGAACTTAAGAAGGAAGAGTTGATAGCGAGGCTATCTCCCCCCCCCTTTTTCCAAATGGCCACCGCAAATACCAAACCGCATTAGTAAGTGACTTTTGGAGAATCCTCATCCTGGGCACCTTGTTTCAGGGAACTTGGTTGTCATCAGTCTTGTTTTCCCTATCAACTTTCTGAAACATCGGGTGATTGACTGTATGTGCAGCATAGGACCATCCTACTAGAGCAGTGGTCTCCTGGCTTTTTGCTTGATTTTATCTGGGCTTGTGGCACTATTCCATCCACAGACGACAATTGGGCATGTGTCCTCCCATTTACGCCAACAATTGAGCATATGTCCTCCCACTGACACCAATGAAGGGCCACAATTCCTCCCAATGACACCAACAATGGGGCACAGTTGTGTAACTCAAGAATAAAAAAAAAAATTAAATCACTTAACTTCTCCCCCATCTAACCTGCCCACTTACACAGTAGAGTGGTCCACAGACTTAACAATAGACCTTGATGCAGAAGACTGGTCAAATATATGGACTAACACAAAAATCTCATCCCACAATATAATTGCCCAGGAAGCGAACTATAAGGTTCTCATGAGGTGGTACCTAGTTCCAGCTAGGATTTCTAAATTTCTCCCAAATTACCCCTCGGTATGCTTCCGAGGCTGTGGTGAGAAAGGCACTCGTGCCCATATATGGTGGACCTGCCCGATTGTCCAGAAATTTGGGGTGACGGTATTCCGTATGGCTTCCACTTTACTCCAAAGTACCACAGACCCTGACCCGTCTTTAGCATTACTAAACCATATCACAATAGAGTGCACTAAATCCCAGACACATCTCCTCCTTCAACTCAATACAGCAGCTAAACAGACATTAGCTAGGGCCTGGAAAACCCCGAAACTGAACCTCATCGAAGTTAAGAATAGGATTAACCAAGCCACGATACACAGTAAAATTGAAGCTACAAGAACAATGTGGAGTCCCTGGGTTGAACACTTTCTACTCCCGATTTTGACAAACACCTACTTAGAGCCTTAGTCCTCTTGGGGAAACCTCAGACCAAAATCCACAGCATTTCAATGCCCAATACGACCCCCGACCACCTTCTTCCAACTCCTTTCTCTTTCCTTTTTTCGTTCCCCTCTTTCCTCTGTCCTTTCCCCCTCTCCCTTCCTATCTACCACCTTACCCATAACCTCATAACTGGTAATGCTACCTAATCATTACACAAGGTTTACTAAGTTCTGACCCTCTAGATGTTTGAGGATAATTCTCACCTCAATCGCACCTGGGTTGTCTTCTCTTCCCTTATACACCGTAATAAACCTGAAGCTTTCACACTTCTTACTAAAATGATTATCCCCTGTACTTAGTCATGATAACTGTTTCTTCATGTTAATATCTCAACGTACAAAAAAAAGTTGTGTAGAATACGTTGTTAACTGTCACACATTGATTACTGGTTGATATTAATGTTGTCTTTTCAATAAAAAAAGTTTGAACAGGAAAAAAAAAAACTGAATTTAGCTCAGCCGCCTCCATGCTTGACAAAACAAAAAACTCACAGCCCACCGTACATCTCAATGAGGCAAAAAGTTTAATCGTATGGAAAGCTTGTGTTGTAGAACCAGAAGTGCTATTGTGTTGTATATATTGTCCTCTCTATTAGCACTAAACTACTTAAGAGGAGAAACGTAGATGGAGTTGTACTCCCTGGTAGCTGGCAAGATTGTCCTGGTGAGGTAAAGGAGTAAAGATGAACCACAGAAAGCACAGATGTTGCATCAAAGTCCCAGCTCCAAATGAACACAGACCTGTGGCAAATGGTGAAGACAACCAAACACTGGATTAAATGTTTCCGGAGGCTGGTAGTGGGCCAGAGGAGGTTCAAATTTCACGAATAAGATGTAAAAGTGAAGTGAGATATTCATGTATTCAATTGTGAAATAACTCTGTATCCTAGATTCCCTCCCACTAAAAATAGATGCACAGTCTATGTAGAGCACTGGGCTACCAATAAGATTCCTGTGGAGTCCTTTGGAGTGCATAGTCCGGACTAAGTAGGTTGTTACACAGTCAATGTTCCTTCAAGATAAATTATTGAATGGGTACTTATCCGGTCTTGGGGTGTTTCATCAAACTCGATGTTTGGTCATCACAGGTTATGCCATGCTTCAAATCCTCAGGATGATATTGTTGTGGTCACAACATCAGAGGTGGTCACATAAAGCGCCTGACCGGTTTCACCTGACTTCTGGCTGCTTTAGAGGCTAAATCAGAGAGCGCCCTTTGATTTAGCCTCTGAAGTAGCCAGGAGAAGCATTGAGTTTGATGAAGCACCCCAGGACCGGATAAGTACCCATTCAATAATTTATCTTGACGGAATATTGACTGTGTAACGGCCTACTTAGTCCGGATTATCCACTCCAAAGGATTCCACAGGAATCTTATTGGTAGCCCAGTGCTCTACATAGACTGCATCTATTTTTAGTGCGAGGGAGGGAGTTTAGGATACAGAGTGATTTCACAAATATATGAAAGATGCTTCACTTTCACATCTTGTGTCTGACATTTGAACCTCCTCTAGACCACTTCTATCAGCCTCCGGAATCATTTAATCCAGTGTTTAGTTGTCTTCACCATTTGCCATCGGTATGTGTTAATTTGGAGCTGGGACTTTGATGCAACATCCATGCTTTCTGTAGTTCGTCTTCACACCTTTACCTCACAGGACAATCTTGCCAGCTACCAGGCAGGGTGTACAACTCCATCCTTGTTTAAGTGGTTTAGTGCTAATATAGAGGACATTATATACAATATATACAACACAATAGCACTTGTGGTTCTACAATACAACTGTAGAGGTGGTCACACTCTTAGCAGTGTATGTGTCTTGTCATGTGTGTGTTTTTATATTTAGCATTCCATAACTTTTTCAAACCATTAATCTTTTTGCCTTATTAAGATGTACAGTGGGCTGTGAGTTTTGTTTTCTCAGGCATGGAGGCGGTTGAGCTAAATTCATTTTTTTTTATTCTTAAGTTACACGTATATGATTTTTGCCAAAAGCTCCCGCTCCTATCCTTTTTTTCCCCTCCTCATCCATTTGATGAGGATACAGACTTCAAGTTTATTCTAGTTTATTCTCATTTATATTAGCAAATATAGGCTTTGCTTTGAGGGTTCTTTCTTTTTCCAGTGTTGCAATGAGGCACAATTCCTCCCAATGACACCAACATTGGGGCACAATTCCTCCCAATTACCCCATCAATTGGGCATATGTCGTCCTGATGCCAACCAAGGGGCACAATTTCTCCCAATGATGCCAACCAAGTGGCACAATTTCTCCCAATGATGCCAACCAAGTGGCACAATTTCTCCCAATGGTGTCAACGATGGGGGCACGATTTTCTCCCAATGATGCCAACGATGGGCATATGTCCTCCCACTGACACCATTAAAGGGGCACAGCTCCTCCCAATGATACTAACAATCGGGTACAATTCTTCCCACTGACACCAACGATGGCCCATTGCTTACTTCCACTGACACCAGGACAGTTTCTGTTCCCACTGGCATCAATCCCCCCCTCCCCCTCCCCCCCCCCCCCCCCCCCCCCCCCACAGTCTGAAGGACAGTATACTGGCCCTTTCTTTAAAAAGTTTGGCAACCCCCTGATCTAGGGGGTCATCTAATCAGGATTCAGTAAGACCATGCCACTGTGGTGGAATACATCAACCATTAGTTAGGAAACAAGTCTCACCACAGCAAGAGAAGTAATTCAGGTCCAGCCTTGTCCATCCCATATATAGAGAATTATAAGACAAACTTCCTTAGTAGACAGTGCCTGGACCTGAACGAGTGGTCCCTACATTCAGAGGGTGTCTGATGGCCTGTGTCAGAGGTGGGGTACACAGGATGTAAACCTCCTGGCCTCCATGTTCCAAAATAAACTGGACTGGTTTCTCTCCAGACACAGGCCTTTTTTTTGGTGGAAGCAGTGGATGGTGGCTCTGAGGTCAATACACAATGACCTATGCCTTTCCTTCCCTGAAGCTTATTTCTTACCTGTTTTGTAGGATCAAGATGAAGGGCATTCCAGTATATCTCTTTGCTCAGGACTGGCCCAGGCAGATGTGGTACGCCAACCTGGTAAGATTCCTGACGTACACTTCATAGACTTTCCCAGATCATCAGGATCTTTAGTTTCAAAGGCTGGTTTACTAAAGCTACTATGCACAAGGTCTAACATCGGATGTGAAAGGTATACTTCACTTGGTGTGAGGCTCAGGGCTTTCATACTAGACATTTCTGTCGTACTATTCCACTCCTTCATGAAGCGGAGTTTTGACCAGCAAGGGCCTGGTCTCTGCCCTATCTAGTCCGTTTCAGAGACCGTTAAGACCATTGTACTTGGATCCTCCCACATAGCTCCCGCTGCTTGTTCCCATGACTTTCTGGGGTCTGAATATGGTTCTCTCTGCACTTCCTAAATCATTGTTCGCATCTTATTAGCGAAATTCCGCTTTATTCTCAACCACAAGGTGGTATTTCTTGTAACCTTTATTTCTGCAAGACGAGCATCCAAACTGGGAACTTTATCCTGCAAATAACCCTTTATGGCAGACCACGGTCTGGTTCCAAAACGATTCTCTCCCTTCCGGACCCATGGTTACGCCATTTAGGAGCCGGGTCTGTCTTCCAGCTTCCACTGCTTTCATAACAGCAGAGCAGAGAGAGGGAGGCAGGACAGACGGTGAGCTAGAGGCACAGTAGCACTGGGGGGTGGAGCTGCCTGAGAACTTTCCAGATTAACCAGCAGGTGACTGGTTGCTAGCACACAGCGGTCCTAGCAACCAATCACCAGCTTGTTAATATGCAAAGTTAACTTCCAACCTCCATCTTGTGCTAGTGTGCCTCTTGCTCTCTACTCTGTGCCTGTGTAAGATAGAGTACTTGGCTCTGAAGGATGGGGGGAGGTGGGATCTCTGTGTTGGTATGATGTGATGATAAAGTATTATTGCCCTGATTTGAAGGGGGCAGAAAGCACTAATATGGAGGGGGTGAAGGGGGGCAGTGCTGTTGGGGCAGAGGACACTACTGGGGGGGGGGGGATGGGAGTGATGTCAAAAGGGGCAAAGGATACTGCTGTGAGGGATGGTGCTGTGGATGTGATGTGAAGGGGGCGAAGACGCTACTGTAGAAGACAGTGCTGTGGGGGGTGATGTGAAGGGGGCTGAGGACACTACTGTGGGGGATGATGAGAGGGGTAGAGAACACTGCTGTAGGGGGTATGATGTGAAGGTGAGTTGAGGACACTGCTGTGAATGAAGGGGGTAATGTAAAGGGGAAGATTGTGATATGCAGAGTGGACTGAGGACACTGATGTAAGAATAGGATTGTGATAAATGAGGGGGATGTAATGTGAAGGATCTGAATCATTGGACAAACATGGGATTTGAACCTCTGCTGAAAGAAAAAAATTACTGATCGAACCTTTTATAAATTTTAGTTCATAACCCCTCGACTAGAACAAGATCTGTTAATGGGCTGGATGAGTCAAAGGATTCTCTATTCAGAGATCATGTTACAGGCCGTGTACACTATGAAATGACTTTTTCCCTCCCCATATAACAACCCGTTTTTACATCAGTGTCTTCAGTCTGCCACACATCAGTCTCCCCCCTTCACATTAGTGTCGACTGCCCTTTCACATCAAACTGCCCCCTCTTTACATAACCCTCCACAGGACTGCCCCTCTTTACATCAATATTCAATAAATAGTAGCACTAAAGAACACATATGTCATATGAACAGAATGTCCCTGTAAACATAAACTAGTGTCCAAATGGTGACGTATAGTCAAAGGGAAATGATCTGCAGTGAATGAAGGTGAACAGTGTATCAGTCCCTTCTGCTTCCCAAATCTCAATTCGGATGTCATCAAACTCATAAAAGGATGGGGTACGCTTACCGGAACTGTTGGATTCTACTGCCATAAGCATAGAATCAGTCGAGCTGTGTGCCACTATGGGCAGGTGTGTGAAGTGGTCGAAGGCAGATGGAGCCTCTGTAGGGCCTGGATGTCGCCTCTGGATACACGGGAAATGGGCCAGAAACTGGTTCCAAGGTAGAAGCTGTTTTTCAAATCCCAAAAGTATATGGAAAAAAAGAGGGGTGCCTCCACATAGCGTAAATCAGGGTAATTTATTGACTAAAAAACCGCTATACATGAAAGTGATCACAAATATAAAAATATAAAAACGGCAGTGTATAGGGTATAAAAACCGCCCTATACCCTATACCCTTTATACCCTATACACTGCCGTTTTTATATTTTTATATTTGTGATCACTTCGACCACTTCACACACCTGCCCATAGTGGCACACAGCTCGATTGATTCTATGCTTATGGCAGTAGAATCCAACAGTTCCGGTAAGTGTACCCCATCCTTTTATGAATTTGATGACATCTGAATTGAGATTTGGGAAGCAGAAGGGACTGATACACTGTTCACTTTCATTCACTGCGGATCATCACGATTTCCCTTTGACTATACGTCACCATTTGGACACTAGTTTATGTTTACAGGGACATTCTGTTCATATGACATGTGTGTTCTTTAGCGCTACTATTTATTGAATATTGGTACACGTTTTGGTCACATGGTTTGTAGCAGCTTTGAATTTTTTTTTTTTTTTTTTTAAGGTAGCACATCAACCATTTTTCTCACTCCCTCTTTACATCACCCCCCAACAGCATTGCCACGCTTCACAGAACTTGCCCCCACTTTTCATCACCCCCCACAGCACCTGTCTCCCTTTACATCCCTCCCCCTACATCATTCCCCACCTACCTTTAAGTCACATCACCCCATGCCTACCAACACTCTTTCCAACACACACAAACAATACCAAGCTCTGCCCCCCCCACACACACACACACACACACTCCCACACACACTTTGAGCACTGCCCCTTTCATGTCATGCCCTGTCTCCCCCACCTTCACAGCCATGTACTTTTGCGCATCTTCACTCTTACCTTACACAGAGCGGAGAGAAGGAGGCAGGATAGCAATGAACGGAGAGTGGAAGGCACAGCAGCACTGGATGAAGGGTGGGAGCTGCCAGGGTAAATTTGTCATATTAAGCTGGTGCCTGGCTGCTAGGACCCACCAGCGTCCTAGCAAATCGCCTGGTAGTTATTCTGGAAAGTTAACTTGTGTAGCTCCCACTCTCACCTTCCATCAAGTGCTGCTGTGCCTCCCGCACCTAAGTTTATTGCTATCCTGCCTCCCACTTGCAGCTCTGCCTTGAGAATGACAGTGGCAAAGGCCAGGGGCAAAGAAGCGGCTACTAAATGGTGCGACCTCAGGTTCAGATGTAACAGTGGCTCGTTCCGGATCCAGACCGCAGTCCGCTATTTAGTGATGATGAATCGTTTTCTGTGGCATATACAGCACATTGGTGCAAGTCTAAAATTCACAAAACCTTTTATTAGTTTGTGGACCTGTTTTGACGTGTGCAAATCAACATAGGCCAAAGACTAGTATGTTGGAATTCCCAGGGCCAGTGCACAGCCACTTACACAGCAATATGCTGAATGAAAGTAATACATTCTTCTTAATAAAACATTCTGGACGGTCTACATTTCCTGCCTTTTGCTGTCCCTGCAGTTTGTATATCTGTATTAGTAAAATGGTGTATTATAAGTTCATCCATTCTGGGTACATACATATAGAACTGAACTGCTCAGAGTAGGATAATGATCTGCCAACAAAAACTAGAAAAAAAGTAACTATTTCTAGGGGTTCAGGCACTGAGTGGGAGAGCTGTCTCTTTCAGCCACTCTACCTTTGACTGTGGTGTGTTTGTAAGGCTCAAAAATCTGAAAGTGTTGGATTTTTAAATGTGGATAAGAACACAATACGGACAGATGTATAATAACGTATACTGTATGTTTTATGTGTTCTTTCCACGCAGAGTTCCTCTCCAGCCCCTGATGAGGAACTCTCTTTGGTCCGCACCCATACAAAAAGATAGCTTTATATGAAGGTGTGGTGCCCTGTTTCTGAGATGTAGGAACATGGAGGTGAACAATCGATTAGTGATAGGTTGAAACAATATTTCAGCCATGGTGTTTTATGTTTGTTAGGGGCAGGGCTTGTTAGGGTCAATGTTCATTTGGGGTTAGGTGCAAGGCTTGTTAGGGCCAATGTTCATTGGGGTTAGGCTCGTTAGGGGCAAGGTTTGTTAGGTCAATTATTGGATAAGCTTGTTAGGCTTGTTAAAAGCAAGGCTTGATCGGGACAAGTCTAATTAGGCTCATTGGGGTACAGCCCATTGGAGCAAGGCTCATTAGCCTTAGGACAAGGTCCGTTGAGGCAAGTCTTCTTAATCTCATTATTAAAAAAGCTTGTTGGGGGAAGGCTTGCTAGGGATAAAGCTCCATTAGGGGCAAGGCTTGATGGGGGCAAAGCTAATCGGTGGCAAGACTTGTTGGGGGCAAAGTTTGTTAGACTCATTTGTTAGGCTCGTATTGGTTAGACTCGTTAGGATCCTTAGGACCAAGCTCGTTGGGATCATTGGAACCAGGCTAATTGGGGGCAAGGCTTGTTGGGCTCATTAAAAGCTAGACTCAGGAACATTAGCAGCAAGACTTGTTCAGCTCATCAGGGGCCAGGATTGTTAGGCTCTTTAGGTGTAAGGCTTGTTTGGGCTCATTAGGATCATTAGGGATCAGGCTCATTAGGGCAAAGGCTTGTTGGGTTTATTGGGGGCAAGGCTCATTGGGCTTTTTAGGGGCTGATTGGGTAGTCAGCCAATGTCAGAGAGCCAGAGATCAATGTAGTAGTACAGCAAGCAGGATCAGGAGCCAGAAGGGACGTCGGCCAAGCAAGTCTTCAACAGGAACGCAGGAGAAAGTGTCTGTGATGTGACCAAAGGTGAAGGCAGAGATGAAGTGAGCTGGACGGCTTTAGGCAGGACTGACGAGCAGAACAACAGCTGAGTCGCTGTGGAGAGAAAGGAGCTGGCAATTAGCCGACAGCTCGGAGAAGGAAGGGCTCTGTCACCAATCTTGTAATTGCACTCTGCAGGTGACAATTTCTTGAAAAAGTAGCGGCCACACGGATGCATAGTGCACTCGGTTAGGACGTTGAGACAGAAGGGCGCCAACTCCAGTCTCGGAAGCATTAACTTCTAGTATAAAAGGCAACGTAGGATCAGGGTGTGCCAACACAGGAGCAGAAACAAAGGCAACCTTGAGACTCTGAAAGGCCTTAATGGACTCCGGAGACCAACTCTGTGGGTTGCGGTCTTTCCTGGTCATATCAGTCAGGGGCTTGACCAGAGATGAGAAGTTACGAATAAACTTCCGATAATAGTTGGCAAAGCCAAGAAAACGCTGCAGAGGACGTAAACCCACGGGTCGAGGCCAATGTAGGTCCGCTGAAAGTTTCTCTGGGTCCATCGAAAAACCAGCAGTGGAAATGACATAGCCCAGGAATTTCACCTGTTCACAATGGAATTCGCATTTTCCAATTTACAATAGAGATTGTTCTCTCGTCTCTGAAGCACACAACAGACATCTGTGTGGTGGCTCTCCAGGGACTTGGAAAATATGAGGATATTGTTGAGATAAACCACCAAACATAACTGCAACAAATCTCAGGGGACAGTGTAAATGAACTCCTGGAAAACTGCCGGAGCGTTACAAAGGCCAAAAGGCATTACGAGATACTCATAATGACCTGATCTGGTATTAAACGCAGTTTTCCACTCGTCGCCCTCCTTAATCCTGACGAGATTGTATGCCCCTCTCAAATCAAGCTTTGTGAAAACCGTTGCTCCCTTGAGGCAGTCATATAACTCCGTAATCAACGGAATGGGATAGGCATTCCTAATCGTGAAACGATTGAGACCCCTATAATCAATACAAGGTCTTAGTTCACCACTCTTCTTCTTCACAAAGAAGAAACCAGCACCAGCAGGAGACGAGGATTTGCAGATGAAACCACGAGAAAGTGCGTCTGCAACATACTCCTCCGTGGCCTTATCCTCCAAGACCGACAAAGGGTAAACCTGGCCACAAGGGGGTATGGCACCAGGTTGAAGGTCAATTGCACAATCATATGACCGGTGTGGAGGCAAAGTACCAGCTTGATCTTTGTCAAAGACATGGCTAAAACCGCGGTACTCCTCTGGCAGGGAGGAGAGTGAAGAGGTGCACAGGACCTTGGCTACTTTCTGGAAGCATCTCTCACTGCACTGTGGCGACCAGGACAACCTCAGCATGGAGCCAATCAAAAGAAGGGTTGTGCCTCTGTAACGAAGGATAACCAATAACAAGCGGAAACCTAGGTGAGGAAATAACTTGGAATTGGATTATCTCATGGTGAAGGGCCCCTACGGCCACGTACAACGGAACAGTCTCATGAGTCACATGGGCAGGCTGTAGAGGTCTCCCGTCAAGAGCCTCAATGGCAAGTGGAGTGTCACGCAGCTGCAGCGGAATAGAGTGCTTTGATACAAAGGCAGCATCAATGAACAGGCCTGCAGCCCATTGTCGATTTTGAGCCTGTATCTCAACGGATGACTCAGCCCAAGACAGGGTAACCGAAACCAGTGGCTTATCTTTCTGGGAAACTGGAGACGAAACAACGCCACCTAAGGTCTGTCCGTGACAGGACCTCAAGGTTCGTGCGTTCCCTGGACGGGTAGGACAAGACTTCAAAAAGTGACCAGCCTGGCCACAATAAAGGCACAATCTCTCCCTCCTCCTAAGGGCTCTCTCATCCGCAGAGAGACGCGTGAAGCCCAAGTGCATGGGTTCATCTTCACAGACCGACTCGGTACCAGGAGGCATTAGAGGTGAGGGAGGCAAGGACTGCAAAGCTCGGAGAAAATGTACAGGAGGCTTGCGCCAGCGCTCCTTAAAAGAGTCTTTCTCTGAGTCTGGAGTCAATGAGGATGGCAAATGTGATCAACCTCTCCAGCTCAGTGGGTATATCTTGGGCTGCTATCTCATCCTTGATGTTATCTGAGAAACCATGAGAGAAGGCAGCCATGAGGGCCTCATTGTTCTAAGCAACCTCTGCTGCCAGAGTATGGAATTCAATGGCGTAATCGGCAACAGTTCTCGTACTGTGATAAAAATGAGGCTCTCGGCAGCAGAAGCGGAGCATGCGGGAACATCAAATACCCTTTTGAAGGAAGCCACAAATTCTGGGTTACTCGGGACCACGGGTTTTTTCGTCTCCCATAGAGGGTTTGCCCAGGCCAAGGCTCTCTCAGAAAGCAAAGATATCACGAAACCTACTTTGCTTTTGTCCGTGGGAAACGTCTGGGGCAGCATCTCAAAGTATATCCCAACCTGGTTGAGAAACCCTCTGCATTGAACTGGATCGCCTCCAAATCGCTGGGGAAGCGGAGCGGAACCAGACATGCCTCTTATAGAGGTAATACTCGAGGCGGGGGCCTGCACAGAGACTGGAGTAGCAGCAGGGATGGCCTGCAACACAGGTTTTACTGGAGCAGCCATAGTGGAAGATTCCAGGTTAGCCGTGCAACTCAGGAGCATTTGTAACGCCAGGGCAAACTGATCCATGCGGTGATCCTGGTTGTACAATCTGGAAAAAATATTACCAACAAGTGGACTGACTGCATCTTCTGAATTCATGGCCTTCGCCTACTGCCAGAAACCACGAATCAGACCGAGACAGAAGTACAGTTAATCACACTTGTTTAATAATAAAAGGTAAACAGAGTAAGCGTAGTCAATACATAGCCAGAGTTCAGTAACCAGATCGGGTAGTCCGCCAATGTCAGAGAGCCAGAGATCAACGTAGTAGTACAGCAAGCAGGATCAGGAGACAGAAGGGACGTCAGCCGAGCAAGTCTTCAACAGGAACGCAGGAGAAAGTCTTTGTGATGTGACCAAAGGCGAAGGCAGAGATGAAGTGAGCTGGAAGGCTTTAAGTAAGCAGGACTGACGTGCAGATCAACAGCTGAGTCACTGTGGAGAGAGAGGAGCTGGCAATTAGCCGATAGCTGAGCGGCCAGCTCAGAGAAGGTAGGGCTGAGCCCAGCCCTGACACTAGGCTCGTTTGTGGCAAGGCTTGTTAGGTTCAGTAGGGGCAAGACTCGTTAGCTGATAAGCTTGATAGGCTCATTGGGGGCCAGGAACATTAGTGGCAAGGCTTGTTAGGTGCATTAGGTTTAAAGCACGTTCGTTAGGGCCAAGGCTCATTAGGGGCCAGACTCATTAACCACTTCAATACAGGGCACTTTTACCCCCTTCCTGCCCAGGCCAATTTTCAGCGCTGTCACACTGACACAGACATGAGCTCCGTGCCGGGTCGGCCGCGACAAGCCCCACTCTGCACTCGGGCGGGCTAAGACGCCTTGCTGGGACACATATGACTAGGCACCTGACGTCTGGGTCACAGTGTTGCCACGGCCGACAGCCACTCCATCTAGGTGGGAAGTGGGTCTGTCCGGGGAGTGAGACCCGCAATCCCTGCTGGATGGGTAAGTATGAGCACCACTGGCCCGGCCGTGGGCAGAACTTCATTTGCCAGCTCTGTCAGCCTTTACATTCCGGGTGTAGAAAACTGGCAAGCAGATTACCTCAGCCGTCAGTTGCTTTATCAGGGGGAATGGTCGCTGCATCCAGAAAATTTTCGTCTCATTTGCCTGCGGTGGGGCACACTGGACGTGGATCTTCTGGCCTCTCGTCTCAATTGGAAGGTGCAGAGATTTGTGGCCAGAATAAGAGATGCCTTGGCAGAGGCGTCAGACACACTGGTGGCCCCATGAGGGCACTATCGGCCCTCCCTCCTCTCAAACTCTTTCCTCGTCTGCTGTGAAGGGTAGAGGCCAAGGGAATTCCGATAATTCTGATCGCTCCAGATTGGCCTCGGTGTCTGTGGTACGCCGATGTGGTACGGATGGTGGCGGACGTTCCCTGGCGGCTAGCGGTGCAGTAGGATCTCCTGTCCCAGAGTCCACCCTGCTTTACCGTCTCTGGCTTTAACGGCCTGGCTATTGAAAGCCAGGTGCTGAAAGATCGGGGGTTGTCAGCTTCTGTGATTCCCACTATGTTGAGGGCACGTAAGTCCACTTCACGGAAAATTTATCATTGCACCTGGAAGGCTTACATCTCGTTGTGCGAGGCTGTGGGGTGACATCAGCCTCGCACAACATTCCTAATTGGTGTCTAAGATCCTGGTGTTTCTGCAGCGTGGGGTTGATCAGAAGCTTGCTTTGAGCACTATCAAGGGGCAAATATCGGCTCTGGCTGTCTTTTGTTTTTTTTTTTTTTCAGCGGCCTTTGGCCGCCTACTCGTTGGTGCGTACTTTTATTCAGGGGGTTTGACATGTAGCTCCCCCGGTACACCCACCGTTGCCTCCGTGGGATCTAAACCTGGTACCTTCGGTACTTCAGAAGCCGCTGTTCGAGGACATTAGCGAGATCCCTTTACTCACGCTCTCTCGGAAGGTTGTCTTTTTAGTGGCTATTATGTCCGCTCAGCGAGTTTCTGAGCTGGCAGCCTTGTCATGTAAGTCTCCTTATTTGGTTCTTCACAAGGATAAGGCAGTGCTGCGCCTGCATCCCTCGTTTCTCCCTAAGGTGGTATCTGCCTTTCATCTGAATGAGGACATTGTGCTTCCTTCTTTGTGTCCTCGACCGTCTCACCCCAAGGAGGTTGCTTTGCACTCTTTGGATGTAGTTCGGGCTCTCCGTGTGTATATGTCAGTTACGGCTCCTTTTCGTTAGTCGGATTCACTGTTTGTAACTGTGGATGGTCAGAGGAAGGGCCTGTTGGCTTCGTCGGCCACTATTTCTCGGTGGTTCAGACAGATTGTCCAGGCATATGCCATTAAGGGGCGGGTGCCCCCCTTTCCCGTCACGGCACATTCTACCAGGGCGGTTAGTGCTTCCTGGGCCTTCTGGCATCAAGCGTCCGTTTCTCAAGTATGTAAGGTGGCTACCTGGTCGTCGGTACACACTTTAACCAAATTTTACAAGGTGGATTTTGCAGGCGGCCGTCTTAGGTGTTTTGGCTCCCCTTACAGTGGACTCTGGGTGGAGGTTATTTTATTTCTCCTTTGGTTTATGTTCTCACTGCTCGTTGTGGCACTGCTTTGGGACGTCCCTAAGGTCAAGGTTAGAAGTGCTGTGTCCGTCGATGAACGAAAGAGAAAACGGGATTCTTTTCTACTCGCCGTAAAATCCCTTTCTCTGAGTTCATTGACGGACACAGAACCCACCCCTCCTGTTTGTACTGCTTGCTATGAACTGAGCTGCCTGTAGCAGCGTGGGGGGTTACTACCAATAGGTGCTGTGATTGTTTTGTTATTTCTGCCTAGTCCTACTCCTAAAGGTGATATAACCCTAATGTCAAGATTAGAAGTGCTGTGTCCGTCAATGAACTCAGAGAGGGATTTTACGGTGAGTAGAAAAAAAAAATCCCGTTTTTCACACAAATAGAGCTTTCATGTGGTGGTATTTAATTACCATTGGCTTTTTTTTTTTTTTGCTAATGAAAAGACTGCAAATGTTGAGAAAAAAAAGATTTTTCTTTTGTTATAAAAGTTTGCTAATATTTAATAAATTTAAGTCAAAATGTATTCTGCTACATTTCTTTGGTGGAAAAAAAACTAAATCAGTGTTTACTATTTAGTCTGTAGGAAAGTTAGTCAACAAACTATGCTATATACACTATATTACCAAAAGTATTGTGACGCCTGCCTTTACATGTACTTTAATGGCATCCCAGTCTTAGTCCGTAGGGTTTAATATTGAGTTGGCTCACCCTTTGCAGCTATAACAGCTTCAGATGTTCTGGGAAGGCTGTCCACAAGGTTTAGGAGTGTGTCTATGGGAATGTTTGACCATTCTTCCAGAAGTGCATTTGTGAGGTCAGGGACTGATGTTAGAATGTTAGATGAGAAGGCCTGGCTCACAGTCTCCGCTCTAATTCCTCCCAAAGGTGTTCTTTTGAGTTGAGGTGCAGGCCAGTGAAGTTCCTCCATCCCAAGCATGCTCATTCATGGCTTTATGGACCTTGCTTTGTGCACTGGTCCAAATCATTTAGTGGTGGGGTTGTTTTTTCAGGGGTTGGGGTTGGCCGTTCCAGTGAAGGGAACTCTTAAGGTGTCAGCATACCAAGACATTTTGGATAATTTCATGTTACCAACTTTGTGGGAACAGTTTGGAGATTGGCCCCTTCCTGTTCCAACATGACTGCGCTCCAGTGCACAAAGCAAGGTCCATAAAGACATTTGGGGGTTGACATCTAGCGAGTTTGGGGTGAAGGAACTTGACTGGCCTGCACCTCACCCCAAAAGAACACCTTTGGGATGAATTAGAGCGGAGACTGCAAGCCAGACCTTCTAGTCCACATCAGTGCCTGTCAGGAACCATGAAACAGACGGAGACAGAAATGCAGTAAAAATCACACCTTTTAATAGAATGGTACAACTGGTAAACATAGTCAAAATATAGCCAGGGTTCAGTAGCCAAATCGGGGAGCCAAAGATCAGCGTAGTCAGAGGCAGCAGACTGGATCAGGAACCAGAAGGGACGTCAGCCAGGCAAGTATTCAACAGGAACACAGCAGAGTCTCTAGATATGTTTGACCAAGGCGAAGACCAGAAGGGGCTGGCTGTGGGCTTGACCAACGAGCAGGAGATGATCAACAGGTGACCCACTGTGAAATTATGAGTTTGGCAATTAAAGTTGATGTAAACCCAATGTCATCCTTTCTAAACTACTGCCATGGGGTTATCTATAAGGATATACATGCCTCCTGCATGTATCTTTACCTGTCAAATGTCTCCCCTCTGTCTGTTATGAGACCCAAAAAACTGCAGATTCTGTGGGTGGGTCTGTTGTCTGGAGCTTGGTGGGTGGAGTCATGATGTCAGTAGACTCCCCGCCCACCTCTACACTCCCCTTGTCAATATGCATTTTCTCCTGTGTATTACACTGAACTTCTGCTATGATCTCTAACATCCAGTGAAAAGACAGGAAGTAACCACATGACTTCAGCATGCCAAATCATGCTGAGGTGTGGAACAGCCAATCCTTGCAGAGCTGCTGAAGAAAGGAGTGGGGGTGGGAATTAAAAAAATAATGCATGTCTTAGGCTAGTGCACGAGATATGTAAATCACCTGAGGATTTGACAAAGTTTTTCTCTGTCAAGTTTTATCTCACTGAACAATAAGAGGATTGCTCAGAGCTGGATTAACTCTTTGTGGCAAGACTGGGCTGAAATGATAGGAAATCTTATACTCTACATTATGACATAAAAAAAAAATTAAAAAAAATTCGGGTTTACATCCACTTTAACTGACAGCTGAGCAACCTGAGCACAGAGAAGGAAGGGCTGAGAGCACAGCCCTGACACTGACTTCTAAAATGCGCTTCTGGAAGAATGGTCAAACATTCCCATAGATACACTCCTAAACCTTGTGGCCAGCCTTTCCAGAAGAGTTTAAGCTGTTATAGCTACGAAGGGTGGGCCAACGCAATATTGAACCCTGCAGACCAAGACTGGGATGCCATTAAAGTTCATGTGCGTGTAAAGACAGGTGTCCCAATACTTTTGTTAATATAGTGCAGAAAAACACTGCGCTTGAGTGTAGAAACAAGCTACCAGCTTTCAAAGTCAAAATACAAATGCCAAAATAATCATATACAACAGTGCAGCGCTAAGGAGTAAATAGTAAATCAATTAAAAAATCTCAACCATATCATCCCATTGATGGAAACGTGGAACACACTAGCAATCTGATAGACCCAAAGTCATACAATTAAATATATATGAACCGTGAAAAAATGTCCATAAAAGCAGATATAGAAAAAAGTCCTCAGTGTGATGGACACAGCCAGTCAGGGGAAATAGTAATCTAAAGAAAATCCTGCTCCGCAACCAATGTGAGTCATACAAACTACTTACCAGGTGAAAGAGACCACTGAACTACAGGTGGTCAAATCAGGCACGAGGAAATAAGGTTTCCCGCCAAACCATGGAAGCTCTCTTCACTCTCACTGCTCCAATGGAACTCAGAGATAAAAAACAAATACGCTTCCATAGTGCAATATGAAAATACCAATTTAATGATAAAAGGAATAATTGCACTTACGAAAATCCACATAAAAATCTGCATGTGGTAAAATCCAAGCCAGCAAGCAAGAGTTTGTGCGGCTTTTCTCCCTGAATTACGTTTTGACGTCACTGTCGTAGGCCTACGACGGTGACATCATGTGATTCATCCCAGATTGGTGGAACCAGCCGGTGACAGAACGTGCCGCTGCGCAGTCCCACGTTCTGGGAGGATGTCATATGACATCCTCAAGGCATGTTGGGGGGTATGATTTAATAAACTCGTTGAGGTTATAATTTGTCAGGGGTAAGGCTCATTTAGGCTTGTTAGGGACAGGGCTCATTAAGCTTAAAGTGGATGTTAACCCTCTCCTATACCCAGTGAAGTGAACAGCCTCAGATGATACACAGGTATTAAACAAATCTCCCTACATAAATTTTACATGGTTTATCTGCTGTCTTCAGCTTTAGAAAGTGCACATCGTGTTACAGATTTTCTCTTTCTGTTCAGCACTGGGAGTGGATTATTGGCATACAGCCAAGAGCGCTGATTGGAGGAAATGCAAACACCCCCACTCCACGTTGGTGAAGAAAGTAATGTGCATGGCTCTGCTGTGCCATACACAGCTCTGTGCTAATCTGTTTATAGCAACCTCCCACAACAAACTTCAGGCTGCTTTTATTTTCCCATCTCAGAGAACTTGTCAGAAGTTATCAGGCTGATAACAGAACTACCAAACTGAAGAAACACAGGGGGCTTTGGAGAGAGATAAGAGAACACTGTAGGTAAACGTGCCTAGGTCAAATTTCATGAATTGAGTTTACATCCACTTTAAGGTCATTAGGGACTAGGCTTGTTAGTCTTCTCATGTGGGCCATACACTAGATGAAAAAGTGTTTAAAAAAGGTATAATTGTAATGTTCGCTTGGATTTCAAACTAGTGGATGAAAAGAGCCAAAATAAAGAGCCAAAAAAATTGAATAAAAAGTTTGGAACACTTTTGTTCTTTAAACGAAATTTGAAAGATTAACCACTTCAGCCCCGAAAGGATTTACCCCCTTAATGACCAGGCCATTTTTTTGCAATATGGTACTGCGTTTCTTTAACTGACAATTGCGCATTCGTGCATAATTGTACCCCAAAAAAATTGATGTCTCTTTTTCCCACAAATAGCTTTCTTTTGGTGGTATTTGATCACCACTGCAGGTTTGATTTTTTGTGCTATAAGCAAACAAAAAAAAAAGGCCCGACAATTTTGGGGAAAAAAAAAACTATTTTTTACTTTTCTGCTATAATATCTATCCAAAAAAAAATTATATATAAAAAAAAAAAAAGTATTCATCAGTTTAGGCCAATATGTATTCTGCTACATATTTTTGGTAAAAAAATCGCAATAAGCATATATTGATTGGTTATAGTGTCTACAAAATAGAGGATAAGGGGATATATTTATGAATATATATATATATTTCTTTATCATACATCATGCGACACAGAGCCATAGTGGGTTATAGGCCACCTTCAGGTGATGGACACTGCACACCCTAAGACAAGAAGTCCCCTTCCCTATATAACCCCTCCCACTACTGGGAGTACCTCAGTTTTTTCGCCAGTGTCTTAGGTGGTTTTCATTTAAACCAGGATATAATTCTGCCTTCATTCTTTCCAGAACCCTGTTCTACGGAAGATAAATCACTACATTCTTTGGATGTGGTGAGAGCAGTCAAAGTCTACCTGAAGACGACTGCTCAGATTTGAAAAACAGATGTTTTGTTTGTGTTGCCTGAAGGTCCTAAAAGAAGACAGGCATCATCGAAATCTACTATTTCTAAATGGATTCGGCAAGTAATTGTTTAAGCTTATGGTTTCCACCCGCTCAAATCAAAGCGCACCCCACTAGGGCTGTTAGTGCTTCGTGGGCAGTGCATCACCAAGCCTCCATGGCTCAAATCTGCAAGGCCGCAACTTGGTCTTCAGTCCATACATTTACCAGATTCTGTCAGGTGGATGTAAAAAGGTGTGAGGATATTGCCTTTGGGCATAGTGTGCTGCAGGCAGCAGTATAAGTCCTCTAGTCTCATGGTGCCCTACTTTTGTTGTCTCCCTCCCCTCAGTTGGCATTGCTCTGGGACATCCCACATAGTAACTACTATGGTTCTGTGTCCCGTGATGTACGATAAAGAAAATAGGATTTTTATAACAGCTTACCTGTAAAATCCTTTTCTTGGCATACATCACGGGACAAGGGGTCCCTCCCCTCTTCTAATACACGTATATTGCTTTGCTGCAAAAACTGAGGTACTCCCAGTAGTGGGAGGGGTTATATAGGGAGTGGACTTCTTGTCTTAGGGTGTGCCAGTGTCTATCACCTGAAGGTGGCCTATAACCCACATAGTAACTACTATGGCTATGTGTCCCGTGATGTACTCCAAGAAAAGGATTTTAAGCTGTTATAAAAATCCTATTTTTTAAAATGTTTTTACTGGTAATGGCAGCGATTCACATTTTTTAAATGGGATTGCGGCAGCAAATCTGACCCCAAGTGACGCTTTTTGGGGACCAGTGACATCACAGTGATCAGTGCTATAAAAATGCACTGATCAATGTATAAATGACACTGGCAGGGAAGGGGTTAACACTAGGGGGCGATCAAGAGGTTAACTGTGTTCCCTGGGTGTGTTCTGTGTGGGGGATGGGCTCACTGGTACAAAACAGAGATCGCTGTTCCTGATCACTAGGAACAATAGATCTCCATGTTGTCCCCTGTCAAAACGGGGATCCGTCTGGTCTACATAAGCAGATCCCCGTTCTGCTTCTCTGTGCAGCCATCGCGGCTGGCCGGCGGAAATCGAGTCTGCCGGACCTGCACATCGGGCACCTCTGGCGGCGCACACGCGCCAACTGTATCTATTGCATGAAACAACTTACAGGTACGTCGTTTCACACAATAGTAAAAAAAAAAAAGAAAGTAATAAATGCCCATCTTTTTGCAGGTAAGAAAAAACAATTAGTGGATGGGAACTGATAAATGTTTTCAATGTTTATTGAGCAAACAAAATTTGAAAGGTTTATGTGTTTTCTGTGCGGTAAAAATCATAGGAATGCTCATTAAGGGCTAGGCTCATTAGTAGCTCAGCTCATTAGGTTCATTGGGGCAAGGCTCATTTGAGAACAGGCTTGTTAGGTTTGATGGGGGCAAGGTTCATTAGAGGCCAGGATTGTTGGGTTCATTAGGCTCAATGGGGCAAGGCTCATTAGAATCAAGACTCGTTGGGCTTCTTGGGAGCAAGGCTTGTTAAAACCACTTGCCGACCGCCGCATGTACATATACATCCCTACTTTGGGGTGAATATCATTGTTATGGCAGTAGCTAGTTGCCATAACCCCAGTATCCCCGTTTTCGGCCGGCTACAAGATAAAAGTGGTCTCTGCGGCAGATTCGCCACAAGATCACTTTTATCGGTGGCGGGAGAGGGGCCCCCCCTCCCGCCGCGATTCGGTGCCCTCCGCCGCTTACTGGAGGCAGCGGCGGAGGAGATCGTGTCCTTTCCCTAGATGTGTATGGAGACGAGTGAGGGGAAGATGGTCCCCACCAGTCTCCATGACACTGCAGGGCGGAAGCAAAGTCACTTCCGCCCATACGTCTTAAAGGCACATTTTTTCAGAGTCATTTTTTTCAAATGACTTTTTTGAAATTTTTTTTTATTGCATTTAAGTCCAAATATGAGATCTGAGGACTTTTTGACCTCAGATCTTATATTTAAGAGCACCTGTCATGCTTTTTTCTATTACAAGGGATGTTTACATTCCTTGTAATAGGAATAAAAGTGACACAATTTTTTTTTTAAACAGTGTAAAAATAAATAAAACCAAGTAAAATAAATAAGAAAAATAAAAATAATTTTTTTTTTTTAAAACGCCCTGTCCCAACGAGCTCGCGCGCAGAAGCGAACGCATACGTGAGTAGCGCCCGCGTATAAAAACAGTGGTAAAACCACACATGTGAGGTATCGCCGCGATTGTTAGAGCGAGTGCAATAATTCTAGCCCTAGACCTCCTCTGTAATGCAATACATGCAACCTGTAGAATTTTTTAAACGTTGCCTATGGAGATTTTTGAGGGTAAAAGTTTGACGCCATTCCACGAGTGGGTGCAGTTTTGAAACGTGACATGTTGGGTATCAATTTACTCAGCGTAACATTATCTTTCACAATATAAAAAAAAATTGGGTTAACTTTACTGTTGTCTTATTTTTTTTATTCAAAAAATATGATTTTTTTTCCAAACAAAGCGCGCTTGTAAGACCGCTGCGCAAATACAGTGTGAAAAAAAGTATTGCAATGACCGCCATTTTATTCTCTAGGGTGTTATTAAAAAACCAATATATAATGTTTGGGGGTTCTAAGTAATTTTCTAGCAAAAAAAACTGTTTTAAACATATAAACACCTAAATTCCAAAACAAGGCTGGTCTTTAAGTTGTTAAGCTCGTTAGACACAGGCCTTGCTAGGGGCAAGGCTCATTAGTGTCAAAGCTCTTCAGGTTCATTGTGGCAAGGTGCACTAAGGGCCCAAATACCAGAGGGGGCCCCAGAATGCCTTTATTAAAAAAAGTAATAATCATAACATTTGTTTTATTAACAAAGTGTGTGTGTGTGTGTGTGTGTGTGTCAAGATACAGAACAATTAAAGTGTAAGTTCACCTTTACAGAAAATCTGTAAGGTGAACTTACACTGGAGCCCCTTCCCATCGCACCCAGTCCCACTAACCTGGAGTCCGACCATCAGTGTAAGTTCACTTTATGGATTTTTCTAAAGCATGACTAAAGAGGCAAAGAAAGGGATTAGGGCTTCTGGCAGATGTGTTTACATTTTAACTTATAATATTTTACTGTTTCAGATGTTTTAACATCACTGTGTTGCTAATTTATTGCCTTGTTTACAAGAGACAAATGGGTGGGACAAGGGAAATATTGAAAAATGTTGCAAAGTGCCAGGAAACAGCCCAGACCCCATTGTGTGGGAGTGAAGTTAATGACTCGATTTGCCGCAGTTAAAAATGAGAGAGACGCTCACTCCCCCACTTGACCCCAATTGGGTCAAGGGGCGAATCTGACACACTGCAATCTCAAATGGGGTAAAACCATTTGTTAGCAAGTTCTACCCAAAATTACAAAATTGATCGAATTTGGGACAGCCATGCCCCTGGATTCGAATTCGGCCAAAATGACATTGTAGAGTGTCGGACGAAATCGGCAGAGAGTAGAGGACCTTCCTTCCATACATGTCTTTCACAGAGTTTAGTAGTGAAGTTGACTCCTAACTAGTGGGTTTTTTCTGTGTCATGAATCCTTTGACTAGACTTCCCACAAGTGTATCAAGACTTCAGAAGTGTGTTTACTGAGGAAATTGTTTAGATTGCAGACTTTGCCAAGCTCCCGTCATGTCTCACTCCATCTCAACAGGCAGTTTTATTACATGATGAAGGGCTTGCTAATACCTTTCCAGGTGTAGCTGTATAAATTATTTGAGCATGATGGTCAATAGTAGTTTGGGAGAAAGGTTGTTTACCAAATTGGCACTGATGAAGCATTATCTGAGAACCACGGGGACCCATGAAAGACTAAGACCCCTTTCAAACTCGGCTGCGTTATTATTTGGTCTTTGTGAAAGTTATAGACTCCAAAAGCTATGGTGTCAATATCTGAAAATTGATCACGCCTGGAGTACTGACGGCCTATCTAATTTCTTGAGACCCTAACATGCCAGAAAAGTACAAATACCCCCCAAATGACCCATTTTTGGAAAGAAGACATTCCAAGGTATTGAGAAAGATGCATGGTGAGTTTTTTGAAGTTGTCATTTTTTCCCACAATTCTTTGCAAAATCAAGTTTGTTTGTTTTTTTTTAATGCATACCACAAATTACACCCCAAAACACATTCTGTTATTACACCCTGAGTATAGCGATACCACATGTGTGAGACTTTTACACAGCGTGGCCACATACAGAGGCTCAACATGTACGAAGCATTTTCAGCCATTCTGGAGCACCCAGGCCAATTCTGACATTTCTCTCCTACATGTAAAAATCATCATTTTTTTGCTAGAAAATTACATATAACCCCAAAACATTATATATGGTTTTTAGCAAAGACCCTAGAGAATACAATGGCGGTTGTTGCAACTTTTTATCTCGCACGGTATTTGCGCAGCAATTTTTTGAACATTTTTTTTGGGAAAAAAAAGTTTTGTGCTTTAAAAAAAAAAAAAAAAACAGTAAAGTTAGCCCAATGTTTTTCCATAATGTGAAAGATGAAGTTATGCCGAGTAAATAGATACCGAACATGTCACCTTTCAAAATTGCACACGCTTGTGGAATGGCGCTAAACTTCGCTACTTAAAAATCCCCATAGGCGACGCTTTAAATTTTTTTACTGGTTACATGTTTTGAGTTACAGAGGAGGTCTAGGGCCAACATTATTGCTCTCGCTCTACCGATCGCAGCGATACCTCACATGTGTGGTTTGAACACTGTTTTCATATGTGGGCGGGACTTGCGTATGCATTCGCTTCTGCATGCGAGCACACGGGGACAGGGGCGCTTTAAAATTTTTTATTTTTTTTTTTTTTATTCATTTTACTTTATTTTAGTTTGATGCTTTTTTCCCAAAAAAATTTTTTTTGATCACTTTTATTTCTATTACAAGGAATGTAAACATCCCTTGTAATAGGAATATGGCATGACAGGTCCTCCTTTACAGTGAGATATGGGGTCAATAAGACCCCACATCTCACCTCTAGGCTGGGAAGCCTGAAATTAAAAAAAAAAAAAAAGATCCTGGCTTCGATCGTAGCGGTGAGTCGGTAGAAGCACAGGAGGGGGGGACGTCCCCTCTCGCCTCCCGTAAGAACGATTAAGCAGTGGAACAGCTGCTATGATCATTCTTATGCTGTAGGGAATTGCTGGCTGAAAAAGCTGATATCTGAATGATGCCTGTAGCTGCACCCATCATTCAGATATCCCCGCATAAAGTTGAGGACGGCGTATGACGGCCTGCGGGCGGGAAGTGGTTAAAACGCATTTTTTTTTAAGACAGTTGTCCATTTATACAATATTTCTAACACATAACATGTACATACCAAAAATGACACACCAAAATAGATTCTCCTACTCCTGAGTACGGCGATACCACATGTGTGAGACTTCCACAGCCTGGCCACATATAGAGGCTGAGTACAGTCGAGTATGGCTGAGCATGGCAGGGTATCACCGAGTATGACTGGGTATGGCAGAGTATGGCTAGGTATCACCGAGTATTGCAGAGTATGGCTGGGTATGACAGAGTATTGCACAGCATTGCAGAGTAGTGCAGGGCATTGCAGAGCATTGAGGGATGGCTGAGCATGGATGGATGGCAGTTGTCACTGAGGAGCGCTGTGGGTGCACTACAGATGCAGCCCACAGCGCTGCTGCCATCCGATCCCTCCCCCTCTCCGCTCACAATGTACCGATCGGTACACAGAGGGGAGGAGAGGAACCAACGTCATGAGATGACGCCGGTTTGTTTACATGTGATCGCTCTGTCATTTGATGGAGCGATCACATGGTAAACACCCGCGATTCGTGGTTAAGCAACCGCCCTGTAGCCTTCATTTGGCTATGGGCCAGTTGTTAAGTGGTTAAAGGAGGAGTATAGCCAAAGCTTGTTTTGCTGGTACTTTTCCTATGGATCACAGGAGTGAAATTCGTTTGCACTCCTGTGACCTGTTTTCAGCAGAGAGCGGACTGAAGTCCGCTCTCCGCTGACATCAGCGGACAAGAAAGTCTGGATCCGCCAGGTGCCTGGACTGCATGAAGGGAGGTAAGAACGGAAACATTCTTATTATCCATCCACTTCATAGCGAGCAAGTTATTACACTTCAAGCAGGCTCTCTCCCCCAGCCTAAGACTGGAATCTACAGCCCTCTGGGGAAAGCCCCGGCGATTAGATTGCACGGTGCCACATGCTCCAATCTGATGATCAAAAAGGTGACTAAAAAGTGTAATAATTGTCCACGTACAAATGGTACCCCTTTCTGAATAAGGGTGACACCAAGTCCCACACAATCTTGCCAGCGCTCCCTATGTATTCAGGGCAGTTTGTCAGCTCTACGTGACTATCTCTTCCCTCGTATACCATAAAACTACATGTATAGCCTGTTGCCCTGTCACAGAGCTTATACATCTTGACCCCGTATCTGGCACGCTTACTGGGAAGGTACTGTCTGAATGACAAGCGGCCAGAAAACTTAATCAAAGACTCATCAATGCAGACAACTTGATGGGGAGTAAACAAGTCTGCAAAACGTTGGTTGAAGTGGTTTACGAGGGGCCGAATTTTGTAGAGCCGATCGTATTCAGGGTCTCCACGAGGACGACAGAGTTCATTGTTGTTGAAGTGCATGAACCGCAAAATCTGCTCGTATCGTGCCCTGGTCATGGAAGCAGAGAACATGGGCGTATGGTGAATTGGGTCAGTGGACCAATATGACCGCAACTCACTCTTTTTGGTTATGCCCATGAGGAGGGAAAGGCCCAGAAAGAGCTTAAATTCGGAAACCGTAATTGGTTTCCAATCTCTGGCAAGGGAGAACTGGGGAATAGTGACAATGTGTTGACCAGCGTACAAATTGCTTTGGTCCACAATAGATCTATAGAGATCTTCGGTGAAAAACAGCGAATAAAAATCAAGTGACGTAAAAACTGTTTCCACATGAATGCCGGGTTGGCCAGTGAATGGGGGAAGTACGGGTGCTGCAGAAGTGGTGGGTTCCCAATTAGGATTGACGAATGCAGCAGGATGGGCACGATGGGCCTGTGTTCGTTTTCTTGGTGGCAGCGGGACACTACTTGTGCTTGCCACCTCGCCAGCTTGAACTGCACTTATGGGACTCGCCACGTCACCAAGTGTTACTGCAGTGCTGGATGTACGACCAGGGTGTACTAGGCCGCTGGTGCTTGCCAGTTCACCAGAAGTAATAGCGGCGATAGTACTCTTCACTATCTGTCATGCTCAGAAACATGTAGGCCTCTTCACTAGTGTACCTTCGATTTGCGATTTTGGGCTCTAAATTTAGTGGTACACTAGTGAGACTCACAGGCAAAAAAGCTCCTGACTGTTAGCGACTGTATCAAAACGCTACCAAAAAACTGTTAGCGATCGCAGGGATCAGGCCTGACTCTGCTAACGCTGCAGTTATGTTTGTTTAGTGTTTTGTGACAGTGATCGATTGATACTGCACTTGGGTGGGCTAGGCTGGGCGAAGGGGCAAAACGCAGGTGCTAGCAGGTATCTGGGCTGATCCCGCTAACACTGCGTTTTTGGGAACCCTAAACTTCTGGGGACGCTAGTATAGATCTGATCGTATCAGATATTGATCCGTTCAGATACTATACCACTAAGGGAGGTGTATGGTGCGTGCGTGGGTGTTAGCGGTACTGGCACTAACTTGACGCAGACCCTATCTGACCCTAAAACCTAACTTATATAACCCGCCGGGCGATTAGGGGGTTAAACCTTTATTAGGTAATAAACGGCGGGTGCCCTGACACTATAAAAAATAAACTAACTAACCGGCGTCACCCGTAACAATTATACGGTGATCACTGGTGAAAGGGTTAACTAGGGGCAATCAGGGGGTTAAAACCTTTACTAGGTAATATATGGGGGTCCCTGACGCTATAAAACACTGACGGCGAACCTAAATACTTACCTCCCTAACTAACACCTGTGACACTAATACAGCGATCAGAAAAATGATCGCTTAGTGACACTGGCGACGGGGGGTGATCAAGGGGTAATATTAGGGGGGGTTAGGGGGGTACCCTAGTCCTAAAGGGGCCTAACACTAACTGCCCTACCACTTATGACTGTCACAAAATGACACCAATGCAATAATCAGAAAAAAAAACTGCTATTGGTGTCACTGTGACAGGGGGTACAGGGGGGTGATCGGGGGGTGAAAAGTGTTCTACTGTACGTGTAGTGTTGGTACAAACTTACTTGATGTCTTTTCTCTCCTCGGAAGCCGGAACGAAAAGGCTTCACGAGGAGAGATGACATCACTTCCTCTGCCGCTGTTTACATTACAGCAGCAGAGGAAGCATTCCATTCGCCAGGAGCGATCGTAAGGGGGTGGCCATGAATCAGTGGCCTCCCCCTCACCTCGGATCGTTCCTGACGATAATCCGACTGCCGCAGGCACCGGGGGGGTCCATTGTCATTGTCATTGCCATTGTGCCGACGTACATCGGTGTGTGGCGGTCGGCAACTGGTTAAGAACTATGGGTGGAAGTGAGGTTTTGACAACGCTTCTGCCCTGCAATGGTATGGAGATGGTTGGGGGCCATCTTCCCCTCACTCGTCTCCATACCTAATGGGGAGAAGGGCCCGATCGCCATTGCCAGTGGCTCCAGTAAGCGGCAGAGGGCACCGGAGCATGGCGGGATGGGGCCTCCCTCCGCCGATAAAAGTGATCTTGCGGCGAATCCGGCGCAGAGACCACTCTTATCTGAAAGCGGCCCACCCGCTAAAGAAGAGGATACCGGGGTTATGGTAGCTAGCTGCTGCCATAACGATATCCCTCTTCAAAGTACTGTTGTATAACGATGGCGGTCCGTAAGGGGTTAAAGATTTTGCAGTTGCTAAGTGCAGGAAGAAAGAGTTTTTGTAAATTTGTAGTTTGATGTATAACTGTGATGTATGACTTGCCAGTTCCAGTTACCTGTGTACTATGTATTCTTAGAAAGTGTCGTCTTCGGGATCTAACATATTTTATTTTGTTTTTTATTATTAATTTCTGTTTACTTTTTTTATTTGTGATATAATTTATTTTTTATGTTGAGGGGCTCCCAAGCTTGAAGGGGCCCTGTGCTAGGGGCTAGGCTTGTTAGGGGCTGGGCTCATTGGCTTTTTATGGAGGCCATACACTAGACAAAAAATTGCCTGAAAATCTTATAATTAGTAGTAACATTCATTCATTTTTTTAACAATTGGTGGGTGAAAGCTGATAATAATTTTCAACTTTCCAGAGCTGAAAAATTGTTGGCATGAACGTACATTTCTGAATTGACGATCTCTTGTCTAGAAAAAGCTGCCCCCCCCCAAGAAAAAAAATTATAGAATAATCCAGCATGGAAGGAATTTATAAACAACCCACCTGCTATTTTTTTCCAAATTAAAAATATAATAAATATATATAATGGAAGAAATGACACAAAAAAATGCTTTTAGCAATCTTTATTGTACAGTAAATAGTAATTTTGTTATAAAAGTTAATATTAACCTCTTCCCGCCATATAGCAAAATGACGGCCGGAAAACGGAAAATTGTATACTCACCTTTCTGTAATTTTCCTTTCCTGTCGTATCTTCATGGCAGCATACACTTTGGGTTGTGACTCCGCCCCTCACAACCTGATAGGACCACATAGCTATAAGTTGTAAAGATGGCCCCCGCCCCAGTATTCTCCGTATATATCACCTTAGACGGGTGGGAGATTGTATGCTGCCATGAAGATACGACAGGAAAGGAAAATTACAGAAAGGTGAGTATACAATTTTCCGTTTTCCTGTCGCATCATGGCAGCATACACTTTGGGGAGTAACTCGCAAAGACTGGGTGGGAATTCAAACTAAGTTTATTAACAAAGAATAGAAGAATTGGCCTGGATAACGGATCTTCCGAAATCCACTGTGGATAAGCAGGCGGAATCCACCTTGTAATGGGACATAAAGGTGTTCCTAGAAGACCAGGTGGCCGCTCTGCAAATTGTCTCCGCCGAGACTCTACAATATGCCGCCCAGGAGGTTGCCACTGCCCTGGTGGAGTGTGCCCTTAAGCCCTCAGGTACTTGATGACTACTCAATGAATAGGCCTTTTTGATGGTCTTCACCAGCCATGACGCAATGGTGCGTGAGGATGCCGCTTGACCTCTCCTGAATCCATGCGGAATGATTAGGAGACTTTCCATTTTTCTGATGGATCTAGTAGTTGAAAGATATTCCAGGACATTACCCTTGACATCCAGTGGGTGAGGATCGCCCTGTTCTGTAATGAGTGCTGGAAGGTTAATCTCCTGGTTGAAGTGAAAGGATGAGGATACCTTGGGGATGAACCGGTCCGAAGGTCTTAAGACTAATCTGTCTGGCAAGACAACCAGATATGGATCACCGACCATTAAAGCTTGCATCTCTGACACCCTTTTAGCTGACGTTATGGCTATCAGAAATTAGACTTTCAGCGTCAGATCCCATAAGGATATGTTCTCATTAGGAAAGAAGGGCTCCTTAGGGCTTCCAGTACGACTGAGAGGTCCCAGACTGGGAAGGAAGGTTTCCTAGGAGGCCTCAACTTCAGACAGGCCCGCTAGAACTGGACCACAAGGGGATCTTGTGCCCATCTGATTCCTGTCAAGGCGGACAGGGCCGAGACTTGCACCTTTAGGGTACTTGATCTAAGACCTTTCTCTAGGCCTAGTTGAAGGAACTCCAGGACTTGTGACACCGATGGTGAGGATGAGTCCCAACCTTGCTGTTGAGCGAGGGCAATAAACTTCTCCCAGACTCGCCTGTACGTGTTATTTGTAGTAGGCCTCCTGGCCTGGAGTAGGGTATCCACCACTCTCTGGGAACAGCCTTGCTCTAGGTACCTAGCCCTTTCAGTCTCCAGGCCATCAAATGTAGCTTCTCCGGGTTCGGGTGAAGAAGATGGCCCTGGGAGAGTAGGTCCGATGACAACGGAAGAGGCAGGGGATCTGCCGTATTCAGCTGCATCAGGGTGGTAAACCATGGCCTCCTCGGCCAGAAGGGAATCACTGCCACCACCAGTGCTGATGACTCCTTGAGTCTCAGGAGAAACCTCGCTATGAGTGGAGTTGGAGGGAAGATGTATCCTAGATGGAAATTCCAGGGGTGCAGAAGACAATCCGTCCCCTCCGCTGAAGGGAATGGTATTCTTGATAGGAATCTCCGGCATTTCGCATTCTCCGGGGTTGCGGCCAGGTCTATCTCTGATGGACCCCAAGTCCGGGATATGAGGGAGCAGGCCTGTGGGTTCAGAGACCACTCGTGGTTGGAGGTGAAATTCCTGCTCAGCGAGTCGGCCAACACGTTCTAGACTCCCGGTACATAAACTGCCCTTAAACTGGATAGGTTCAATTGTGCCCATTCTAGAACAGGACGGACCTCCTGCATCATGGACCTGCTTCTGGTGCCCCCCTGCCTGTTGATATAGGCAACTGCAACTTTGTTGTCCATCCTTAGAAGAATATGCTTCTCGCTCAAGAGGGAGCTGAAGGACAGGACGCCTGAAATGCTGCTCTCATTTCCAACACATTTGACACTGAATCCTGTGTCCTGAATGGCCAGCGGCCTTGAGCCGCGTAGTCCTGATAGTGGGCTCCCCACCCTTGCCGACTGGCATCTGAGGTCACCGTCTCCTAGTGAGGAGTGATTATGTGTTTGCACCTTCCCAAGTTGCGAGACCGTGTCCACCACAGCAATGATTGCTTCGCTTCTTGAGAGATGTAAATCGACTGGGACATTGAGATACCGTTCCACTGGCGCAGAAAGGAAATTTGGAAAGGTCTTGAGTTCCATTGCGCCCACTGGACCATCGGAATGGTGGATGCTAAGGAGCCCAGGATACTGAGGCATGCTCTGGCCGGTAGTCTCTTGGCCGAGATAGCCTTCTTCACCTTCTGGATCAGAGGAGGAATCTTCTCCCTTGGAAGCTCTACTGTGTTCTTTCTCGTGTCTAATTCGGCCCCCAAGAAGACCATCCTCTGTGTGGGATGGATACTGCTTTTCTTCCAGTTTATTAACCACCCTAGGGACTGTAAAGTAGACACCAGGATGTCCCGATGTTGGATGAGAGACTCCTTGTTGTCTGAAAGAAGCAGGATGTCGTCCAAGTAATGGTGGACTCTCAATCCTCTCTCTCTCAAGTGGGCTATAACAGGCAGTAGGACCTTCGTGAATGTCCTGGGTGCGGTGGAGATCCCGAACGGGAGACTTCGGAATTGGAAGTGCCAACTGCTTATAGAGAAACGGAGGAATCTCTGGAATTCTGCGTGGATAGGGATATGTAAGTATGCGTCCTGAAGGTCGATCGAAAGCATCCAATCTCCCCGATTTATCGCTTGGAGGATTGATTGTAGGCTTTCCATCCTGAACGTTTCTACCCGGATTGACCGGTTGAGGTTTTTTAGGTCCAGGACAGGACAAAAGTCCCCTGATTTCTTTCTTACTAGGAAGAGTGGGGAATAGAAACCCTGCCCTCTTTGGGATGGTAAGACTTCCACTATTGCTTGTTTCTGTAGCAGATCTTGGATATACTGAACCAGGGACAGCCTTTTCTCTCTGGAAGGAGGGAGCTTGGTTGCGCAGAAGTGACCCCTTGGGGGGCGTTTTTTGAAAGACCACCTGTGACCGACCTGGATGGTGGATACTGTCCATGGATCTTTTATCATTTCCGCCCAAACTAGCTTGAATCTTGTGAGCCTGGCACCCACTACTGCTGGTTGGGCGGACGTACCGTCAAAAAGGTTTCTGTTCATTGGAGGCAGGAGTTTTGGGTTTTTGGAATTTGAGGAAGGATGTCTGAGGGTTCTTCCAAGTTCTCCTGTATTCCTTCCCAGGCCTATAGGACTTTGCATCCCTGTATCTTTCCGGAGCGATTGCGCTTAAAGGGAGGCGCCCTCTGTTGTTTTGATCTTCTATCTGAAGGGATAAGACCTGACTTCCCACCTGTCACTTTAGAAATTGCTGTATCCAGCTTTGCGCCAAAGAGGTTTATCCCGTCATATGGAATCCGGCACCAATTAGATTTTGAGGCAGGGTCAGCCGACCAGGGCTTAAGCCATAACGCCCTCCTGGCCATTACAGTGGCTAACATGAATCTCAATGCAGACCTAATAGTGTCTACGGAAGCTTCCGCCACAAAGTCCCCTGCTAGGCTGAGCTCTTGTAAGGCCTTGATGATCTGGTCTTGATCAGCGCCCTCGGTGACGAGTTTTGCGATATTCGATGACCAACTGGAAATAGCCTTCCCGACGGCGGCCAGTGCCACTGCTGGTCTGCAGGCGCCCCCTGCAAAAAGGTAAGCCCTCTTGAGGTCCGTATCCACCTTTCTCTCCAGCACATCCCTGAACGTCACTGCGTCCTCATTGGGGAGCGTTACGTGTCTGGCAAGGCGCATCAGAGGCATCTACCACTGGAGGGGGAACCAAGGGAGATACCTTGGGCTCTTTCAGAGGGTACAATTTAGAAAGTCTGTTGGAAAGACTAATTTTCTTCTCCGGATTCTGCCATTCTTCCTTAATAAGCTCATCCAGCTCCTCTATGAATGGAAAGGTTTCCGGAACTCTTTTGAGATTCGGGAAGTACTTCCTCTGCTTTTGTTGCACCTCCTCAGGCTCCTCCCAGTTTATCGCTTCTTTGACCGAATTTGCAAAGGGTCCTATGAGCGAGAAGTCAAACCCGGCTAATGCCTCCAGCTCTTCATCGTCTGATGGGAATTCTTGTTCCCTTGACGTGCTGGGATGGGATGGTGAGGCGCTCTGAGCTGTAACCTCCACATCTGGAGTTGAGACATGTAGAGCAGGGACTCTGGTAGGTTCTATAGTAACCAACTCCTTCTCCCTTGTGGCTTCATCCATACATCTGCGGCAGGCCAGTCTGTCCGGTAGGGCTGTGGCCCCGCATACCCAACAAGCATTCCCTGCTGGCCGGGAGGGATGTGCAGGAGACTGACGTCTACGTGCAGGTGATCTCCTGTGATAAGAATGCCTATGCCTGGAGTAGGAACGACTCCTCCTACAGCTTCCTCTGTGGGCTGAGCGACTTCGCCTATGGCTGGAGCGGCTTCTCCTGCGTGAGGTCTCTCTTCGTCTTGATTTTGATGACCTTGATGACCTGGTAGGGCTGACCAAATAGGCAGCATTAGTACGATCCTGCTCTCTTTTTCAATCTTCACTACTTACAATGGAAATCCCCCCCCCTTACCTATTGGGCTGATGGTGATCTGCTGGGGCAGCGGTCTCCATGGAAAGGAAACTGTGATAGACCTGGCAGAGATACAGGCAGGTATAAACATGCAGTCAGCCAAACACAGGTACCAGAAGAAAGGAGAAACACTTACTCCGAGGGGAAACGCCAAAAGACAAAAACAGAGCTGATACAGCAGTCAGGGTGTCTTCAGGTAACCAGAGGCATGATATAATGACAGATTGAGGCTTTTAAAAGAACCGCCATGGCCGCCGAGGTCGCGACCTGCCCGCACATGTGCAGTAGCGACGCGCCCCGCTCGGCGCCATCTTGGAACCTGGCAACTCCACCAGGCCGCCCTGAGAGCGCGCACCGCGCATGCGCGGAAGCGCCGAGACGCTCGCCGAGCCAGGGGGGAGGCACAGAGGGACTACAACACCCAGAAAAACATAACGAAGAGTGAAAAAGAGTAATGGAGACCGCTGCACACAACTAAGCCTGTTTATGGCTTATACTGGAGCCGCAACATACCCCTGAGATCACCAGAGTGGGGTTCCTTCCATCTAGCTCATTTAGAGGCTGTACAGGTAAGGACTTCCACCCAGGAGAGGCTAGAACCTGGCTGGGGCGAATTCGGTAAGGGGGTGCTTCTGACATCATCTGGTCCTTCGCAGGTGAGGAAAAAAAAGAGAATACTGGGGCGGGGGCCATCTTTACAACTTATAGCTATGTGGTCCTATCAGGTTGTGAGGGGCGGAGTCACAACCCAAAGTGTATGCTGCCATGATGCGACAGGAAAGTGGTTTCATTATCCTGACTGGGCGTCATGATGTCCAGCAGAATAAGCCGCTGGCGTGGGGTGATGTGTCAGTCTGACACACCGCATCTCTGATCTAGATGAAGAGCCTATGACATAGGCTCTTTGCCATGTGATCAGCTGTGTCTGATCACAGTGTAAACAGGAACCGCCGTTTTATCTGTATTTTTTTGAAATTTTCGGTCTTTTATTTGTAACGCAAAAAATAAAAACCCCAGTGGTGAATAAATACCACAAAAAAGGCTATTTGTGGGAAAAAAAATTATAAAAATCTTGTTTGGGTAAAGCATTGCATTGCTGCACAATTGTCATTCAAAATGTGACAGCGCTGAAAATTGGCTTGGGCAGGAAGGGGGGAAAGTGCCCTGTATTGAAGTGGTTAAGCTAAAGTGAATTTTTTGTATATACATTTTTCATTATGGCTACACAGACCACAAAACCCTCAATATTTAAGCTGGAAATAACAGTAACTTTTTTTTTTTTTTTTTTTTACAGCAACACACACCAAGACATTATTCACATTCACATTCACTTTATTATGATATTGCTCTGGCAACCAGCACAGCCTATATTGGTGCATCCAAACGAAAGAACGGGATACTGCTCAGGTGTAGTATGTAATAGATTATTCACAGCTGCTGGCCCTAGCTCGCTACCGCACAGAAATGAGAGGGAACTGGTCACACACCGCAGTTGTAATCCAATAAAACTTCATTTATTCTTCAAACATGGGACAATAGTGCAGAATAGGTTACAGTTGACATGTTTCACAAATAGGAGTGCTTTTTCAACTATATTGGTGCCTATTTGTGTATTTTGAGGAATAATCTCCATGGACCATACAACCAATTTTTATTTATTTTTTTGGTTTGTGAGTGACACATGTGGCAATCTGATGTATGTTGGAATGCCTAAAGGAATGAAGGGAAAATCGTAAGCAGTATAATTAACAGTATGGTCAACAAATCTGCCATGGCAGATTTGTTTCAATGTGATTACATAGCCATTTACAAAATTATTCCCATCCTGTTTTTGCCACATATGCATTTTACCGAAATCACCTGGGAAAAAAAAAAAAAAAATCATCATGTTGCGGTTTGGTGATCCTAAAACTTTGCACCCCTGTGTAATTGAGTAAGAGTGAAGGGAGTGTCAAGACCAAGAGGGTTATGGCAGCTATAAAGACCCATACACACAATAAGAAAATCAGAAGTAAAATTTCGTCTGAACGATCTGCCGATTTTCGGACCGATTTTTCATCCAATAAAAGCTGGATGTGCAGATTATAAAATTTTTATCGTACATCAACTCGACGTCTGATTTTCGTTTAGTTATTTAATAAATTGTAAGAGCAAGAGTACGCATGCTCAGAAACGAAAGAATACATACAAAACAATTAAACGCATTACGTCACTTCTGAAGTTTTATTCTGTCGCACGAGACTTTTCAAATGGTGAGTGACCTCTTCAGTTTCGATATGAGACTAGCATGCAACAAAAACAGACGAACGGTTTTCCGAAAATCTGATCGTGTGTACGAGGCTTTAGGCACTGACCATTTTATGAATTGCATGGATCATGTGACCAGATTTCAGTGTCCTCAAAAATGTTTTTGTAGCAAATGAGGGGATTTGTATAATTTTAGAAGCCTAATTATGATCATTATTGTAACATATTGTACCAATATTAAATGCCTTAACTCATGTCAGTACCCTTTTTTAACATTTAGAAAAATTGTATTTTTGCATTAAACATCCCTCATCTCAAAAAGTGTAAACTGCAAAATGTACAAAATTAAAGAACTAAACATTTTGCTCAGAGTCCAAACTACTGAAAGTAATCTTTGTCACAAACAAGTCAACTGCTCTGAAGACCACATCAAAAGGTCTCCAACCATTAACTGAGCAGTAATCTTATTTGTAGTATTTTCCTATATAAGTGCTGAGAAAAAAAACAAAAACAAAATAAAAAATAATTACAATTATAAAACATATGCATTGCAACTCATCTCCTGCTACATTACCTGTGCTGCTTAAAATCTGCTTTGACAATTCTGCTACTTTTGTGAACATATTCACATATTCAGATCAGGTGCATCATTCTCTTCTCTACTTTGAACCACTGTTTTTTCTCTCCAGTTTGAAGAACTACATCTACAGTTTTAAGCACGGTATTATGACTAACAGATTGTTCTTCCATAACTTCTGCAAAAACAAATTTCTCTGTCTTTTTAGCTCTGCAAAAAAAAAAATTACATTAAACACACTTTGGGACGGGGTGTGACCGGATGTGAGACGCGGTGGACGTGCTAGAGGAGAGCTCTGGATCATCCTAAAGTTTATTCTGATTCATCTGACTGCCTACAGGCCTGGTGACCTCAACACCCACCTCACCATCTCTGGCATCCATCCCAGGGAGTATTTCCTGGCTGGCTGGTCCTCTGGCGTGCACTGCGGCCTAGTCCATGCCGGACGACAACTGCCATGTCCGTGGCTACAGCAATCCCCCTTGCTTTCCTCATCCTAGTGCTGAGTCGGCGGCATTCTCCCTGTGGTAGTACATCTGAAGAGAATCCAATTGCTGAGTGGCTGGAGTGATAGCTGCGCCCGCCCACGTTCCCACGGCCCGCCGCCATCTTGTCCCAGAGGCCAAAATGCTCATCTATGGAGCTGCTCTCCCCGGTCCCACCTACAGCTCCTAATCCTTTAGACTCGGCTGGCTTGAGGGGGTGTCAGTGCGGCGGCCTGAGCCCGCGACCCAGAGACCTGTGCCTGTGCTGGGCTGCTGCCCTGGTGAGTACTCCAGCGGTGACCATTCCTCCCCTGTGACTGACTGGCTGCTGTGTATGCAGTGTGACCCCCTGTCTGATCATCACTACAAGCTGCTTGGCTAACCATCCACCTGCTCCACTTAAATCTCCTCAAAGGTGAGGGTGCTGGGTGCGGTGGTGTGGGAAGCGCAGTCCCCAGCCCAGCGGCGTCATTACCCTTGCCCTCAGGCTAATAGGCCCTAAGAACCGGGCCAATAAATTATCCACGCCAAGCCGCCCACCTCCTGTCACGGCTACAGAACCAGACGCTTCTCTCGCCGTGAGATTGCAGGCCCTGCTGGCTGAACCAGCCATGGAGCCTGGGGCGTCTACAAGTGCGGCTCTACCTGCTCCCTTCTCCCAGGATAGCACTGCAGTGATCCTGGCCGCCATTGAACATGGCAAAACCTCCATGCTTGTGAGAATTGATCGCCTTACAGAAGAATCTAATCTCCTAAGACAACCTGGATAAGATCAGAGGTTGACTGACCGAATCGGAATCCAGAATTTCTGCCACTGAAGACCTCATGGCTACTCACACCAATACAATAGCGGACTTTCAACTCACAGTACAACTGCTTGTCGCTAAATCCAATGACGCAGAAAACAGAGCGAGGCGCAACAACGTCCGTGTCCTTGGTCTCCCGGAGGATGAAAAGGGTGACCAGCCGGTGGAGTTTGTGGAGGAATTCTTTAGGAAACTGCTGGTGCCTTGCGTATGTCCCCTCGGCCTATGTCGTAGAGCGCGCCCACGGGCCGCGCTATCCCTGGTGCAAATCCCTGACCCTTCTTGGTCTGCTTCCTTAATTTCAGGGATCGCAACAGAATTCTCTCCGAGGCTCGCGAACACCCCACACTTCCGTACGGCAACTCCTTGGTCCTACTGTTCCCGGATTTCTCGGCCGAGCTGCAGCGCAAGAGGAAATCTTTTAACGAGGTCCGTAAGCGCTTACGTGAGGACATTAAATACAGCATGTTATATCCTAGCTGTCTCAGGGTCCCTCACAATGGCTCGGTCAGATTCTTCGACTCCCTGGCTGACGCGGACGACTGGCTGAATACCCTGCAGTGAGCAAGATAAGCTATCCCTCACTACAGGTTGTTTTAAGAAAGTTGCCCTGCAAATGCCATCTTCCTTTTGGATCCACACATTCAGAGGTTGTCTATCCAGTCACTAGTCTTTTGTTATCTAGCCCCTCTGATCTCATTACCTACTCTGTTGCTGGTTGGCTCCTAAGTTTCTTACCCACCGTCCCAGGTGGGCAATGGTTCTACTCTGAAGCTGATATATTTGACCTATGTTTTGATTATGGTCCCTCTCTTATTTGAGCTGTTGAACATAAGAGATTGTCATGGTCCTAGACTGGACATATGTTTTTTCTGGCTCCTTCTACCCCAGAGCTACCTTGTTAGACACATACTCATTTGAAGTACCTAACCCCCCAAGTTCTGCTTCCTGAGGAGGCATTAGCGGCACTATGTTGCCACATTCTGGCATTCTATAAGGAAGTCCGATGTTCTGCCTGTTAAGGGTATCCAACTGACTGCCATAGTTGGGGGTTTGCTACCTTATTGTATTCACTATGTTAATGTTCACTATGTTTGTATTCTATGGTAACCAATCTCCTCAATTATTGTATATCCTCCTTTGCTGGTGTGCTTTAACTATATAACTAACTATTTCCCTCAGGGCTGTTAAACTCAGAGGTGTGGCGACCCCCCCCCCCCCCGGGTGGGAGGGCTCCCTTTTCCACCAATTGGTGGGTTCTGGGCCCTCCCCATACTCTGGGGTCCCCAGTGCCCATTTTGCTACTTTCATCAACTATAAATCCCTATGGAGTTGAAGTTAGTTTCTTGGAATGTAAGGGGTCTAAACAACAAATTTAAAAGGTCCCTGATGTTTAAATTCCTTAAAACTCATAAACCCCATATTCTCTTTTTGCGGGAGACCCACATTCTGGGGAACAAGATATTGTCCCTCTGCAGAGCCTGGGTGCAACAGGCCTTTCACGCTACTTATTCCAGTTATGCCAGGGGGGGTCGCCATCCTTCTAAACAAATCTCTTGCATATAAAGTGATACATGTGTCTGTAGATCCAGGGGGCAGATACATTATTCTAGTTCTGGAGATTGGTGCAGTGAAATATGCGTTTGTATATGTCCTTCCGCCTTTTTCTCCAGGCATACTGTATACTATCCAGGAGAAACTGGCGCCTCTGCAACTCACTAGAGTTGTATGGGCTGAGGACTTTAATTCTGTCTTGCAAGCTGACTTGGACTCCTCCAATTCTCAGCGACTGTCCTGTGTAGAACTAGGGTCCTGGGCTCAAACCTTTCACCTAACGGAGATCTGGAAAAATGATCCTTTAAATCGTTTTTACTCACACTACTCAGCTTCACATAAATCTGGCTCCTGCATTGACCTAGCATTCAGCTCTAGGCTGATGTCTTCCATATGGGTAGTCTCCTACTTGCCAGCTGGCATTTTGGACCACTCCCTGATGAAGATTATTGTAAAGGTAGGAGGATCTTGGGCTGTTGGTGTCTAGACTCTAAATGGCTACATAATGACAGGGTACAGGAGCTGCTGAAGGACTCAGACACACAATACTGGGAGGTAAATGAATCCTCGGCATCCCTCCAAATGGTGTGGGGTGCCTTTAAAGCGTTTATCCGAGGTCAATATATATCAGCCATCAAAAGTGCAAGGGTTGAATATAACTCCCAGCTGACCTTGCTCCAACAGGCTGAGTCTGAGGCAGCTTCTGAATTTGTGTCCTCCCCTACTGGAGACAATTACTCCACTTTGGCACAGGCCTGTAGAGAATTGGAATTTCATCTCACGTCCCTCACTCATGCAGAGGCCGCTCTTCAGGCAGGGAGGCTTTTTGAGTCTGGGGACAAGAATGGTAAGTTGCTGGCCAACCTAGTTGGAGACTCCCGGCACCTGACGGTGGTCTCCGAACTGCTTTCAGATGCTGGGGGGCTCTTTTACAGACCCGTCTGACATTTTAAACGCATTTCAGGGTTTTTTCAGTCCTTATACCACAAAGGCTCTCCCCCAGATCTCCCGTCCTTACTGGACACTCTACGCAGTCTTTCTCTGTTATCTTTGTCAGCTGAGGAAGCTGCCTCTTTAGACACAAACCGAAATTGCAAAGGCAATTAACTCTTCCCCCCCCCCCCTAAACAAAACTCCCGGACCTGACAGGTTACCGGGAGACTGGTATACCGAAATTGCAAAGGCAATTAACTCTTCCCCCCCCCCCCCCCAAACAAAACTCCCGGACCTGACAGGTTACCAGGAGACTGGTATAAATTACAAGTTGAACACATAGCCCCGAGGCTTAGGGAGGTGTATTCAGAGAGCTTTGAGTCCCAAGCCCTACCATCATCGATGTATCAGGCTCACATTATAGACAATTCTCCGTTTTGAATTATGACTTTAAAATCTTGACCAAAGTGTTAGTCATGAGACTGACCAAATTCTTACCATCACTAGTTAGTATTGATCAGACTGGCTTTGTCCTCAGAAAATCGACAGACGTTAACTTACACAGAGTTCTGACGCACTTGTAGCTCCCACCTAGCGAACTGGCCTCTAGAGTCTTGGCCCTGTTTGACATAGAGAAAGCCTTTGACTCACTGGACAGGGTCTACACATCTGCTGTACTGAAGGTAATGGGCTTTGGTCCATATTTCCGTAACTGGATTAAAATCCTTTTATAGGGTTTCCCTGGCACAACTAAAATTGGGAGGTGAACTGTTTGAAGTGTTTCCCATTGGAAGGGGGACCAGACAGAGATGCCCGTTATCCCCGGCGCTATTTGCACTCATGATGGAGCCAATAGCTCAGGCCATAAGGAATTCTGCCCTTATTAAAGGTATTAAGGTAGGTGCCATTAGTGAAAAAGTGGCGTTATAAGCCAACATGGTGCTCATTTTGGAAGACCCCGGACCCTACCTTAAGGAAGCCCTGGCATTGCTTTTCATGTATTCTGCATTGTCAGGTCAATTGGGATAAATCTCTCATTCTGCCCATAGATCGAGAGGCAGAGGCCAAAGCCGATCCAGATTTGCCCCTAAGTCTGACCTCTTCTGCCAAATACCTAGGGGTAGTGCTATCCTCCCCGGCAAAAGACTATATTACCCTGAATTTGCTGCTACTCTTGACTATAAGGAAGCAACGTTTATCGGTGGGGTCCCACCTCCCCCTCTCCCTCGTGGGCAGGATTAATCTTATTAACCACTTGCCGACCGGCTCCTGTACATATACGTTGGCACTTTAAAGATAGATATCTCGGTAACGGGAGCAGCTGCTGCCACAAGATATCCATCTTTTCAGTGAGAGGTCCTGTTAAAGTGGAGGGCCACCCTAAAATAAAAAATAGCATGAAAAATCGTAAAAAAATATTAAAAAAAACATTTGCAAAAAAAAAAAAATTTTTAAACTTACCTGAACCTTTGTTGCTAGGCAGTCTTCCTAATCTGCCTCTTCCTATTCCTCGGCGTGTCCTGCTCCTCGGTGAGCGGCCCCGTTGCCTTCTGGGAACTGTGTGTGTTCCTAGAAAACCACGGGGCCATTCACAGAGCGCCGCGCCGCTCGCGCGCAGTAGGAAACTGGCAGTGAAGGCTCCACTGCCTGTTTCCCTTAGGATGGCGGTGCCGGGAGCCGAGGGACAGGTCAGCCTCGGGCGGCCGACATCGCGGGCACCCAGGACAGGTAAGTGTACAGTGTTTGTAGCTGCTGACTTTTAAAAAAAATTTTCCTGGCCGGAATCCCGCTTTAACGATAATGGTGGTCTCTGTGGCAGATTCGCCGAGATCACCATTGGCGGCGGGAGAGGGCCCCCCCCTTCCCGCCGCTCTCCCGCTCCCTCCGCCACTTACCGGAGCCATTGGCAGCGGCAGAGGCGATCGGGACCTGTCCGTGGCTGGGAGACGAGTGAGGGGAAGATGGCCCCCACCCGTCTCCATACCATAGCAGGGCGGAAGCTACGTCAAAACGTCACTTCTGCCCATACGTCTTAAAGACACATTTTTTTGTTGTCATCTTTTCAAATGACAATTTTTTTTTTTTTTTTTATTGCATTTAGGTCCAAATATAAGATCTGAGGACTTTTTGACCCCAGATCTCATATTTAAGAGGACCTATCATGCTTTTTTTTCCCATTACAAAGGATGTTTACTTTTTTTTTTTTTTTTTTTTTTTTTTTTTTTTTTTTTTTTTTTTTACAAACAGTGTAAAAATAAATAAAATCAAGTCCCCGTCCCGACGAGCTCGCGCGTAGAAGCGAATGCATATGTGAGTAGCGCCCGCATATGAAAACGGTGGTCAAACCACACATGTGAGGTATCGCCACGATCGTTAGAGTGGGAGCAATAATTCTAGCCCTAGAACTCCTCTGTAACTCAAAACATTCAACCTGTAGAATTTTTTTAAACGTCACCTATGGAGATTTTTAAGGGTAAAAGTTTGACGCCATTCCACGAGCGGGCATGTTGGGTATCAATTTACTCGGCGTAACATTATCTTTCACAATATAAAAAAAATGGGCTAACTTTACTGTTGTCTTATTTTTTTATTCAAAAAAGTGAATTTTTTCCAAAAAAAGTGCGCTTGTAAGACCGCTGCACAAATACGGTGTGACAAAAAGTATTGCAATGACCGCCATTTTATTCTCTAGGGTGTTAGAAAAAAAATATATAATGTTTGGGGGTCCTAAGTAATTTTCTAGCAAAAAAAATTGTTTTTAACTTGTAAACACTGAGTCTGAAAAAGAGGCTCGGTCTTTAAGTGGTTATAAGGAAGTTGCTCCCTTCTATTCTGTATATCCTTCGCCATGCCCTGGTGTGGATCCCTAGGAAATACTTTAGGCAATTTGAATCTGTAATGACCTAATTTTTGTGGGGATCGCAAAGACCTAGGTTTCGACTGACGATACTGCAAAGACCTTGGACTGAGGGTGGACTGGTGTGCCCAAATTTATTTACTTACTACCTTGCTGCTTTACTTACTCAGGCCCACTACTGGTTGGCAGACAAGACCAATGCTGCTGTTGTGCTCGAGGCAGCACAGCTTGGCTCTTATGAAGCACTCCGTAACATACTATATAGTGGCCAGTCAACCCTATTCCCAATTACTCAGTCTATGAGCAGTTATTAAGGCATTGCAACTTCAGCATCCGGAGTCCCTACATACTTTTTCGCCTCATACACCGTTGTGGCTTAACCCCTCCCTTAAACATTTCTCCTTGTTCCCTGACCCTATTGCGTGGGCTTCTAAGGGGATTAAATACCTTAGCCAAATTTGTGAAGGGGGTGTGCTCCTGACCTTTGACATCCTAAAAACAAAATATGCCCCCCTAATTCGTATTTATTCAGATATCTCCAGCTGCGACATGCCTTTCAGATGCAATTTGGTAACCAGTCTGTAACCATCACTCCGTCAAGAATTGAACCCCTACTACTTGCGGACATACTAGAGAAACCACTCTCCTCCATATACAGGAACCTTCAACCCACCATACATTACGGCTTAGATAGGCTCCTGTCATGCTGGCATGCAGAGGTTCCAGAACTAGATTCAGAGGACTGGAAAGACGTATGGGACTATCCCATGCATAGCCTGGTCTCAGCTAGAGACAGGCTAATACAGCTTAAAATTCTTCATAGAATTTATCTAATGCCTCAGAGGTAAAATAGTAGGTCTATTGCTTTATGCAGTTAAGTCCATACTACTTAAATGGAAATCTCCCCAGTGTCATGAGAGGGTTTACCCGTTGGTGGCGCTATCGGTCTCTTGGATCGCAGTACCAGTGTCCACCAGCGGGTGTCTTCCAACACCTAGGACCTGTAGTAAGAGGACTCTCCTGCTGGTGGCACTATTGCATCCTTGGGCCATAGTACTGGTGTCCACCAGCGGGTGCACTCCGGCAGTGTGGAGCAAACAGCACCCTCTGCGCTCAGCTGTAACATGAGGTCAATTACTACAGCCTTATAAATACCCGGCAAGCCCTCACATGCTTGCCTTGGTATCTTTCTCCCTGTGCCCTGACCTTGCTGCCTGTATCCTGACCGTGAACCTGTTTCTGTTCTGTCCTGATCTGATCCGATCCCTAGCCCATCCTGTACTTGTCCCTCCTGATTCCCTTGGATCCCTGCCCTGCAGCCTATCCATCCATCCTCTCCCTGTCCTGCTGGTTTCCCGTCCTTACCCATCTGCTGACCTCCCTGTGTATGACCTTGGCCTGGCTTTGTTTATGATTCCGGTATCTCCATTTACTTGTATATACTATTTGTTGTTTGTGGGTCTGTGGTTGGTTTTGCACTGTTTATATTTCTCTTACTTGTCACTTATTTAATAAACACCATTATTTTTTCACTTACATGCGTTTCTGGTTTCCTCTGTGCAGTCCACACAGTCTGGTCTACTAAATCCTCTGACACCCAGGCACCTACCTTAGATTATTGGAAGTCTATTGTCAACAAAATGATCCCATTGTACAAATTTTACCTATGAATCTAGGGGATGCCCGCAAAAATTCTCAAAGGTATGGGATATTTGTACAGAGTCCAGGGATACGAAGTCATCATAATTGTGTGTTTTTGTGTTTTCGCCTTGTTTTCAGTTTCAAGCCTGGGTATGCCCAATAGGCTTTGTTGATGTGATCTTATCTCAAAGCTTAATAAAAAGAATTTCAATTTATAAAAAAAAAAAAAAAAAAAAAAAAAAAAAATGCACATTGGGGAAGGTTCACATGACAAAAACACAGTCCAGATGGTATATTATTTTTATGTGTTCCGGTTCCTTCTTACTTTTATGACAAGGGAAATCACATTATTTTCAACAGGACTCAGCACAGTAAGTTCCTGCACTAGAATCCTGCACCAGCTCATAGATTTTTATGTCGCATCAGCATTAGATAAGAAGCTATGCAATACCTATGCCATGATGGATGTGTAGTTTTTTTTTTTTTTTTGTTTTTTTCTTTAAGCACTTAAGGACCGAGCCTCTTTCTGAGATGTGTTTACTAGTTAAAAACAGTTTTTTTTTTTGCTAGAAAATTACTTAGAACCCCCAAACATTATACATTTTTTTTCTAACACCCTAGAGAATAAAATGGCGGTTGTTGCAATACTTTCTGTCACACCGTATTTGCGCAGCGGTCTTACAAGCACACTTTTTTTGGAAAAAATACACTTTTTTTTAATTAAAAAATAATACAGCAGTAAAGTTAGCCCAATTTTATTTTATATTGTGAAAGATAATGTTACGCCGAGTAAATTGATACCCAACATGTCACGCTTCAAAATTGCGCCTGCTCGTGGAATGGCGACAAACTTTTACCCTTAAAAATCTCCATAGGTGACGTTTAAAAAATTCTACAGGTTGCATGTTTTAAGTTTCAAAGGCGGTCTAGGGCTAGAATTATTGCTCTCACTCTACCGATCGTGGCGATACCTCACGTGTGTGGTTTGAACACCGGTTTCATATGCGGGTGCTACTCACATATGCGCTCGCTTCTGCACGTGAGCTCAGCGGGACGGGAAGCGTTTAAAATTTTATTTTACCTTTTATTTTTTATTTTAACACTGTTCTTTAATAAAAAAAAAAAAAAAATTGTCACTTTTATTCCTATTACAAGGAATGTAAACATCACTTGTAATAGTGCGACAAACGCCCCAAAGTAGCTTAAGCTTCCCAGTTGTGGAGCGCTGTGCATTTTGGTGTTTTTGTAGCATATTATGTAACGCGGCAAAACGTGTCTGCTAACCGCAGTTGGGGTGTCATTAACAATTCATTTTGTTAAGATCTGCGCATTTCCGAATGCGCAACAACCCGCGCAGAATAAGTGTGCTTTGCTGCGTATTTTGGAAATGCACCGCAAATACGTATTGTATTGCCATTTAGGCTGTATTTGCATCTTCAATTTTCCTAACACACGGCAACCTGCACAGAAAATATGCACTTTGGCGCGTGTTTTCGGAAAGGCATGGCAAACTCACATTGCTATTGAGTTACCATTTTTAGGCTTTATTCACATCTGCAAGTTTCTGATATTGCTCAGAAAATGCATGCGTTTCGATAATGCACGGCAAATGTGTGTCAATATTCAGGCTGCGTTTCTGCATCTGCAGGTTTCTGAATGCTCAGCAACACACCAAAAACATGGGTTTTGCTGTGCGTTGAGAATGTGTGGCAAAGGCTCGTCGAGCCTGTGTTGCCGTTTAGGCTGCGCTTACATCTGCCTGTTTGCAAATGTGCAGCAACTGGCACAAAAAAGGTGTGCTTTGCCATGCGTTTCAGAAACGTGCTGCAAACCTGCATTGCGCTTGTGTCTCCATATTGGCACGCGAGGGCGATGCTTCTTTGCAGTACGTTTCCAAAATGTGCGACAAATCGCATGTTTTCTGTACATTTGGAAATGCGCAGATGTGAATGCAGCCTTTAATGTCACCCCAACCATGATTAGCAGTTGCTTGTTTTGCCAAGCATTTCTCTTGCAACAAAATGCACTACAATCATGCCAAAACACGCAACGCTCCACGACCGAAAGGGTTCTTGAGCTACTTTGGGGCATTTGTCACGCGAAGGGCAGCTTATTCATGTGAATAGGCTGCTTTATGCGTGGTGCATGTATATGCACAAAAAAATAGCGAGTGGGGACTACTGCTACTCTCAGGTGTGAATGTAATCTGCATGGAAGGAGAGTTTTTAGGCAGCGAGGATTACCTAGAAGGAGAGGTGAGGGTTTAAAAGAAAAAACACTTCTCTTACCAAAGGCCATCAGTATTCTTATCTAATGCTGATGTGACTTCTGTAAGTGTTTAGTCTTAAGTCTATGGGGCTGAAATTGCAGGGTTCCGTTGAAAACAATGTGATTTATTTTGTGCTACTCCAGTCCCATCAGAAGTCACACTAGTTAAGGACATGTGCATTTTTGATGCCTTTTGGCACGTCTCAGTACAGTCAGTGCATAAAAAATGCAACATGTTCTACTTTTTTTTTTTTGGAACTGACTGCACGGGTATGAATTAAGCCACTTGAAACCATATAACCTATTCTCCATGCGTTTTTGATGCAAAAAAAAAAAAACACGCTGGACTGCTTCCCTAAGCTGTGAAAAGAATAAAATCAGCCACAAGTTTTGAACTAAAAAGAAAATAGGCATATAAACAATATTAAAAAGAAAATTGAGCTCACGTGTATAAAATATTACATTTTGCGCGGGTTCACACAGGGGCGACCTGTCGAGCGACTTAGCCACCTGACAATAGGATAATAGGAGCGACTCAAATCGCTCCGACTTAGAAAAAGGTTCCTGTACTACTTTGGGGCGACGTTGGAGCGGCTTGCATTGACTTCTATACAGAAGTCGTTTCGAAAGCTGCGCTGAAGTCACGCTGTATGGGGCGGTTACAGAGTTGGATGACTTTGAAGCTGCCCCTGTGTGAACCAGCACTAAAAAAAATATCCTTTCAGATCTAAAATAATGGTAAATTAATCGTAAACATTACAGCTAACTAGGTCAAGCAAACTTATTGCACATGACATGATATATACAATAGACAATAACTATAAGGCCCCATGCACACTGGACAATCTTGTACATTTTATAGCTGCTGTTTTTGGCTTTAGATGTTTTTTTTCTACAGTTAATTATCTCTCCAGCATGTTATCAAACATAGGCTGTTATCAATTGTTTTTTGGCTGGAAAAGAAATCCAAAATTAGTGTGTTCTGAGAGGAGGTTTTTCAGCTGTAAATATGCTCTAACATCAAAAAACGCAGCTAAACGCTCAAAAACGCGTCTTTAATGTTTTTGATCCCATTGAAAAAAAAATGCTTAAAAATGCCAACGCTGAAAAACCCTAAAACGCTATTGCAAAAATGCTGAAAAACGTTGCAAAAACTCACTGCAAAGGTACTGTTTTTTTTATAACGTTATAATAACTGTGACGGGAGGGCCCGTGGAACCCAGAATCCCTTGGAAAGGTTGGGAAACCCTTGTTTCAGCTCCCCATGCACCTCTTATGTCTAAGTCACCCTGTGCCATCCTGGCACAGGGTGACTGAGAAAATATATCTTGGATTACTTAAAATGGGACAGTAATATTCATCCACAATATCTCCCAGGGTATATGTAAAGACTATTCTTGGTTTGTTTGATTCTGAACTCAACATGTTAGTTGAGAGAGCTGATCACATTGGCCTCTGTACAATGTAGAAGACAGGCCGACTCCTGCTGGAGCTCCTGCTATTGTGTGAAGGTGTCCTGTGTTTATACTTATGATAATGTATACTCTACTGTGTGAAGCTCGATGACAACAAGTCTGACCTGTAGTGAAATCCTGATTAATCGTAACATTGTTCAGGAGGGCACGGAGTCACATCGGCTGCTTTAAGGGATTAGTTAATCAGCTCATGTTAATTAGGTTTCTGGTTACAGTTGTATTGTTAGAGTAATATGAGCAGGAGGTAGGAACCTCCTCTTTAACTGTATATATGACTTGTATTTTGGTTCTAATAAACAGTCCATGTTCAGCAACTAAACAAGTATCGTCTTGTTTTGTGCTTGTGAACGGTTGGAATATCTGATGTCTATATTCAGACTGGGAGGAAGCGGTATATGACAAAAGCACTCAAGCGGAGTGTGGGACATTTCGTTACAATAACATCTAGTGTGCATGAGGCCTTAAAATTTACTGTACCTTTCTTGATTATTTTATATAGCTGATCATCCTTTTTGAGTGAATTGCATATCCTTACTGACCATGATGACGCACAACCATCGGTGTCAAGGTTTTTTTTTTTTTTTATATATAATTTTTATAGAAAAGTTTTTCATACAAGGCCAAATATAAAAAAGCATCACAAAACAGAAGTAAGTGCTGTAGACAATATACATCTAACAATGAGTAAAGGTATACAACAGCGCCAACTCAGAGATAGGGGGAGTGTATGGCCCACAGTGAGCCAAACCTTGACCATGATAACCGGTACAACAAAAAAAATAACAAGTTATCGCTAAAAGAAGTAGATTTGCATTTTGAACAGAGGCAGTCCAAATGCCACAATAATGAGCGTATCAGCTTATGGGTGAGAATAGCCCAAAGGGTCAATACTCATCCGTGCTCCTTGTGGGGGAGAACCCCCACCACACATCAGTGTCAGGTTTACGTTTGATCTACAAAATTCATTTCGCCTTAACATGAACATCGGACCCCAGAGAAATCACAGATAATCAGGTAAGTGAATATAATCTCATAATGCATTTTATTTTTAACATAGTAATGTTCTGCTTTTTCGTTTTTGCATATATAGAAACATAACATGCTGCATAGATATTGTAGATACAGTTTGTCCTCAAAAGTTTGCATATGCTGGCAGAAATTGTGAAATTTTGGCATTAATATTGAAAATATGACTGATCCTGCCAAAAAAACTGTCTTCTGTCTAACCGCTTGCCGACCGTCTCACGCCGATATACGTCGGCAGAAGGACACGTACAGGCAGATTAACGTACGTTGACCTTTAAGAAGCAGTATGCGGGCATGCGCGCCGCCGTGACCTCCGTGAGTGTGATTGCGGGTCCTGCGGACTCAATGTCCACGGGGATACCCGCGATCGTCTCACGGAGAGGAAGAACGGGGAAATGCTAATGTAAACAAGCATTTCCCTGTTCTGCCTAGTGACAGGACACTGATCACTGCTCCCTGTAATCGGGAGCGGTGATCAGTGTCGTGTCATACATAGCCACGCCCCCCACAGTTAGAATCACTCCCTAGGACACACTTCACCTCTACACTGCCCCCTAGTGGTTAACCCCTTCACTGCCAGTGTCATTTACACAGGAATCAATGCATTTGTATAGCACTGATTGCTGTATAAATGACAATGGTCACAAAAATGTGTCAAAAATGTCCGATGTGTCCGCCATAATGTCGCAGTCCCAATAAAAATCGCAGATCGCCGCCATTACTATCCCCTATTTTGTAGACGCTATAACTTTTGCGCAAACCAATTAATAAACGCTTATTGCGATTTTTTTTTTTTCTTTTTTTTTTTTTAACCAAAAATATGTAGAAGAATACGTATCGGCCTAAACTGAGGGAAAAAAATGTTTTTTATATATTTTTTGGTGATATTTATTATAGCAAAAAGTAAAAAATAATGCGTTTTTTTTCAAAATTGTCGCTTTTTTTTTTTTATAGCGCAAAAAATAAAAAAACGCAGAGGTGATCAAATACCACCAAAAGAAAGCTCTATTTGTGGGGAAAAAAGGACGTCAATTTTTGTTTGTGACGCAGTGCTGAATCGCAAAAAGTGCTCTGGTCTTTGGCCAGCCAAATGGTCTGGGGCTTAAGTGGTTAAGGATAGCAATCACATGAAGCCATTTATAATCACACAGTGTTTTGGATCCTTTTTAAATCATAATAACAGAAATCACCCAAATGGCCCTGATAAAAAATTTACACACCTTGGAATGTTTGGCCTTGGTGCAGACACAGAAGGTGGCACACACAGGTTAAAATGGCAATTAACCTTTTGCCAACCGGCTCACGCCGATATACATCGGCAGAAGGGCACGTACAGGCATATTAACGTACCTGTCGCGATCGTCTCACGGAGAGGAAGAACGGGGAGATGCTAATGTAAACAAGCATTTCCCCATTCTGCCTAGTGACACTGATCACAGCTCCCTGTAATCGTTAGCGGTGATCAGTGTCGTGTCACACACAGCCCCTCACCCCCACAGTTAGAATCACTCCCTAGGACACACTTAACCCCTACAGCGACCCCTAGTGGTTAACCCTTTCACTGCCAGTCACATTTACACAGTAATCAATGCATTTTTAATTGCACTGATCGCTGTATAAATGTGAATGGTCCCAAAATAGCGCCAAAAGTGTCCGATCTGTCCGCCATAATGTCGCAGTCATGATGAAAATCAATGATCGCCGCCATTACTAGTAAAAAAAAAAATATTAATAAAAATGCCATAAAACTATCCCCTATTTTGTAGACGCTATAACTTTTGCGCAAACCAATAAAACGCTTATTGCAGGTTTTTTGTTTTTTTTTTTTACCAAAAATATGTAGAAGAATACCTATCGGTATAAACTGAGGAAAAACATTTGTTTTTATATATTTTTGGGGGATATTTATTATAGCAAAAAGTAAAAAATAATGCTTTTTTTTTTTAAATTGTCGCTTTTTTTTGTTTGTCGCAAAAAATAAAAACCGCAGAGATGATCAAATTCCACCAAAAGAAAGCTCTATTTGTGGGAAAAAAAAGGACATCAATTTTGTTTGGGAGCCACATCGCACGACCGTGCAATTGTCAGTTAAAGTGATGCAGTGCCGAATCGCAAAAAGTGCTCTGGTCTTTTGCCAGCCAAATGGTCCGGGGCTGAAGTGGTTAAAGGTTACTTTCCCACATTTGTGGCTTTTTAAATTTACAATTCGTGTCTGTGTATAAATAGTCAAGGAGCTTGTTAGCTCTCACATGGATGCACTAAGCAGGCTAGACACTGAGCCATGAGGAGTTTGAAAGAACAGTCAAAAGACCTGCGTAACAAGGTAATGAAACCTTACAAAGATGAAAAAGGATATAAAAAGATATCCAAAGCCTTGAATATGCAGGCAGTACAGTTCAATCACTTAAAAGGAAGTGGAAAATTTGGGGGATCTCTTGATACCAAGCCAAGGTCAGGTAGATCAAGAAAGATTGCAGCCATCTTTGTAAAGTTTCATTACCTTGTTACGCAGGTCTTTTGCCTGTTCTTTTCTACCACCTCAAGGCTCAGTGACTAGCCTGCTTAGTGCATCCATGTGAGCGGTAACAAACTCATTGACTATTTATACACAGACACTAATTGTGAATGCAGCATAAATCCTACAAATTGTTCTTCAAGGTACAGTCCCAGGCCCAACAAAGTTAATGCATATAATCAAGGTGATTTTGGTGGGCAATTTGACTAGATTTGTCTAGTGGCCTGGGTTCAGAAGTGCCTTACAGTCCTTTTTCCAATCGCCAAGAATAACATTACCTGCCAAAGTGCCTTCTCTATCAAGCATGGCCTGTGGCATGTATGAAAAGTACGAAACTAAAAATTAGTCAACACACAACTGTAAACAATTATGTACAATTTTTCCATGGCCCCATTGATAGCAGCATGGAAGAAGAATTTTTGAAAACATGCCTTACACGTGATAATCTAAAATTAAATATTTTTTGTTCATTTGTTCTTCTTCCTTTTCTCAAAAAAATAAAAATAAAAATAAAAATTTTAACACATTTTCCCCAATGCAAATGCTTCACCTGCTACAAAGACGGAGTTTAGTCCGTCGACTGTCTTCTTGTTTGATGGAAGATTCAGAACTCCATTTTGCAATCAGGTTATAAAATGCAGTTTTTTTCTGATACGCCTCCGTCAGAGTTTTGTCAGTTTTTTCCTAAGACAACAAAGATAAACTCGTATTTTTCTTTAACTACGGCCATTAGAATGATGCTAAAATAGACTGTAATTATAGAAGTATGAGCTTACATTTGCATGGGGTGTGATCTGGACAGGCTTCCCATCGATTGCTGCACTATAATTTGGGAAATTCCAGTAATTGTTGATTTGTTTAGCTGTTGCTTGAAGTTCTTCAGAACATTTTGGTAACTGTAACAGAAAATATATCTTATTTTAAAATAGTGTCAGGACTATTATGTTCAACTTAAAGAAAGATACTGTATATGATTTTTTTATTTCCTTTTTTACACAGGTTCTATTCCTCAATGAATAACAAACTTTAACATCATCATCATCAGATACAATGCACAAAAGAATATTGCTACAATATTCAACTAGCACCTTCCTTTTACAAGCATCTGCATGATGAATCAAAAGAGGGATGAACGTGATGATTTATGGGGCTTAACTGCAAAAGACACACACTGGATGTCAGAAGACCAAAAACAACTGCTTGAACCATTACTTATTTAGCTGCTTAATAAGGGTGCGCAAGGGGAGCTTATAAAAAAAATAGATATATAAAAGTCTTAACAGCGCTCATGGAAAAATGTGACATAATAAAGTGCAAAGTGCTATAAAGCAAATATTCAATGGTAAGTGATAATACAGTAAAAATATATATATGTATAAAGTGACAAGTGCTTCCAGCGGCAACTCAAGTAGCAGGCTTCAATGGAAATGTTCAAAGACCACACTCAACGAAGAGCAAGAAATCCCCTCTTGTAACCCCACTCACCAGAACCTGTAGACCCTCAGTGTTGCAGTCCAGGGGTCAAAAAACGCTTAGTGGAGTCACGATTGTAGATCCAAGGTCGGAGGAACTCCAACAAATGGTTAACATACGGACCAGGGGAGACGATATACATTAAAAGAAGAGAGAGAAGGCATATAGTGAGGTACTGCCGGCACTGACTGTCTGCGCATTGACAAAAACGCCACTCGTGAGACGGCTTGAAATAACAGGCATCAGAGTGTTCCAGGTTCGCAACTGCAGTATGCGTTCCACGGATACTGGAAGAAGCGTTACTGGTACGTAAAACCGGAAATGTGTCGTCGCGTTTCGCCCCTCCTCCAGGGCGTCATCAAGGACATCACTTCTGGTTTTCTCACAGCGAAATTTATGTGCAGGAGAGTGAGTGAGTGTCTCCAAACAGATTGACCAATCAGGTCAGGAAGAGACCATCTGATGTAATTAAACATCTACTTCCTCTGACTCACATCATTTCCTGTTATTGCCGTAATTTTAACACAAAGCTTTGACAATCTGTTTAAAAGTATGTATACATAAAAACATTAATAAATGACAATAAGCCTCAAAAAATCTTTGAAGTTCATACAACAAATAAGTTATTAACTACTGGCAGTCAGAAAAAAGGGGTTAATAAAAAAAAAAAAAAAAACACTTGGCAGAATAAAATACCACACATGGGAATCTATCTCGCTAACCTCAACAAACATATCACTGTCATGTACTATTACCACAACCGGATTGTACACAAAACACCTGGGAAATTGACTATCATCATACATCATTGGAAATGTATTCAGAGTTTGTTCTATATTTAATTTGTTACCATTTTTAAATGATTGTTATGACATTTGCAACAAAAAAGCTTAAAGTAGAACTATAGGCACATTTTTAATTTATTTTTTTGCTGTGTCCCATGGTGGAGATTTTTCTTCACTTCCTGTCCCATAGCCAAACAGGAAGTGGGAGGAAATCACTGCAAATTAAGGGAATTCCTTAGGGACCCCAGGTCACCAGAACTAGTGTCCCCATTGAAAGATTTCTCCTCTAATGCCTTTCTGGGGACAACCCAAAATTTGGGAATTTATTTTACTTTCACTGATACTGGTAAACAGGACAATTGGGGTAAATCTCCCTAATGGGGACACTGACCGCAATAAAAAGTGACAGGTGTTCTAATCAATCCCCACTCCATCCAAAACTAAAAAGAAAAGTTTTGCCTTTTAGTTATACTTTCATAACAAAAGAGGAGGGCTCCCATAGTGTAAAATCAAACGATATTTATTTAAAATAATAGTAAACACTCACATGTAGAATGAGAAATAACATCCTCAGAAGAAGAAGAACAGTCTGTGGCACCGGCCGGATGACCACAGATAGCCCGTCCTGCTGGATATACAGCGACAGTGGGAGGTGATGTGATGATACCGCTCAGCCCTACGCTGCATTTAGCAAAAAAATTTGCGTCTTCCAGGGGCACTCCTCTTTTTCTCCTTATGATGTTAACACTCTGCTGAGGGCTGAGTCCTTCCCTGTGGACCCATTCATCTCCACCACAGTTCCTGACGTCCCTTTCCAGCCTCCATCTTGACTCCTGGGAGTTCCGGAATAGCAGGATCTCACAGCCCATTTAGACCCTCTGTAACGGGGGGTCATGGGGTTCTGGTAAGCGGCCAGGCTCTTTATTTATGGTGGTTGACCCATACACCTAGGATTCCATACAATTGGATAACCCAGGATTTTCAATCACTTTTTTGGGTGTTTTTTCCATATGGACTATTTTTTTAATACTTCACACTTATATTTCTAAGATTGTATATATTATACACGGAATTCTTTCTGTTTAAAGATTTTCTGCACTAATTTTGATACATCATTGCATAATCTGTATATGTACTCAAGGGGGCCAGTACATTCCCCCAAGTTTGCATAGTGCACTATCACCTTTATATATGTTTTCTGTATTTTCACTCCATATTTCACCCTCAGTCCCCCGAGACAGAACTACACTCCTCCAGCGATCCAAACGCCCCAGGACACGCTGCGTGCCACAAGATCACTGGTCGGTACTCCCCACCCCTCTTCTTCCAGGGCCATCTTGGACACGAGGCCTAGCACTATGTCAGTGCCAATGCAGACACCCCCCGGGAACCCGGCGGCTGCCACAGGGGCAGAGATCCTGGCTGTGGTCCATGCCACTAAAGAGGCCCTTACAGCAAAGATTGATGGGCTGATGGGCTGGATGTCAGCTTAATAAGACAAGACATGAACAAGTTCCGCTCCTGCGTATCTGAGGCAGAGGATCGCATATCACGGGTGGAGGATGTGGTCCAAATTGATTTTACTCACCTCAATGCACTACAGCTGCAGCTGAGAGCACTCCAGGACAGCCATAGACACTGAAAATCATCTACGCTGCAATAATGTGCGGATCCTGGGCCTGCCAGAGCTTACGGAAGGCTCCAACTAGCAGAGTTTTCAGAAACCTTCCTGGCTCAACTCCTGGATCTGCAAGATCTTCCACCCACATTTGTGGTGGAGAGGGCCCATAGGGTCCCCCTCACTCCACCGATTCTGGGTCCTCCGGCGCTGCCATTCCTGCTTCGCCTGATGAATTCTAGAGACCGCGACCGAGTCCTGGCGGCTGCCAGGAAAAAGCCAGATCTCCGCAACCAATATTCTATAAGTCTCCTTATTCCCCGGAGATCCAACAATGCCGCAGATCGTTCAAGGAGATCCGCAGAAGCCTCCGGGAAAAGGGCATTAAATTTAGCTTGCTGTATCCAAGCAGGCTCTGAATTATGGATGGAGATCGTACCCGTTTCTTTGACCCTCCTGATGCTTTTTCCACCTGGCTGGATGCTCGCCGAACCTGAATTTTCAAGTCTTGTCACAGATTATTAATTGGATTTAGGTCTGGACTTTGACTGTGCCATTCTAACACATGAATATGCTTTGATCTAAACCATTCCATTGTAACTCTGGCTGTATGTTTAGGGTCGTTGTCCTGCTGGAAGGTGAACCTCCACCCCAGTCTCGAATCTTTTGCAGACTCTAACAGGTTTTCTTCTAAGATTGCCTTGTATTTTGCTCCATCCATCTTCCCTTCAACTCTGACCAGCTTCCTCATCCCTGCTGAGGAAAAGCGTCCCAACATGATGCTGCCACCGCCATGTTTCACGGTGGGAATGGTGTGTTCAGGGTGATGTGCACCCTGATTAATGTTCTCCTTGCTTGGCTTGTCAGTTTAGGTGGACGGCCATGTCTTGGTAGGTTTTTAGTTGTGCCATACTCTTTCCATTTTCAGATGATGGATTGAACAGTACTCCATGAGATGTTCAAAGCTTGGGATAATTTTGTATAACCTAACCCTGCTTTAAACTTCTCCACAACTTTATCATTGATCTGTCAAGTGTGTTCCTTGGCCTTCATGATGCTGTTTGTTCACTAATGTTCTCTAACAAACCCCTGAGGGCTTCACAGAACAGCTATATTTATACTGAATTTAAATGACACCCAGGTGGACTCTATTTACAAATTAAGTGACTTCTGAAGGCTATTGGTTCCACTAGATCTTAGTTAGGGGTATCAGAGTAAAGGGGGCTGAATACAAAGGCACAGCTCATTTTTCAGATATTTATTTGTAAAAAATGTTGAAAACCATTTATCATTTTCTTTCCACTTCACAATTACGTGCCACTTTGTGTTAGTCTATCACATAAAATCCCAATAAAATTAAAAAACATATATGTTTATGGTTGTAACATGATAAAACGAGGAAATTTTCAAGGGGTATGAAAACTTTTTCAAGGCACTGTATGTGTATATGTATATGTATGTATGTATGTGTGTGTGTGTGTGTGTGTGTGTGTGTGTGTGTGTGTGTGTGTGTGTATATATATATACACAGTATCTCACAAAAGTGAGTACACTCGTCACGGTTTTGTAAAAATTTTATTCTATCTTTTCATGTGACAACACTGAAGAGATGACACTTTGCTGCAATGTAAAGTAGTGAGTGTACAGCTTGTATAACAGTGTAAATTTGCAGTCCCCTCAAAATAACTCAACACACAGCCATTAATGTCTAAACCGCTGGCAACAAAAGTGAGTACACCCCTAAGTGAAAATGTCCAAATTGGGCCCAATTAGCCTCTTTCCCTCCCCGGTGTCATGCGACTCGTTACAAGGTCGCAGGTGTGAATGGGAAGCAGGTGTGTTCAATTTGGTGTTATCGCTCTCACTCTCTCATACTGGTCAATGAAAGTTCAACATGGCCCCTCATGGCAAAGAACTCTCTGAGGATCTGAAAAAAAAGAATTGTTGCTCTACATAAAGATGGCCTAGGCTATAAGAAGATTGCCAAGACCCTGAAACTGAGCTGCAGCACGGTGGCCAAGACCATACAGTGGTTTAACAAGACAGGTTCCACTCAGAACAGGCCTCGCCATGGTCGACCAAAGAAGTTGAGTGCACGTGCTCAGCGTCATATCCAGAGGTTGTCTTTGGGAAATAGACGTATGAGTGCTGCCAGCATTGCTGCAGAGGTTTGAAGGGGTGGGGGGAGGGGGTCAGCCTGTCAGTGCTCAGACCATGCGCCGCACGCTGCATCAAATTGGTCTGCATGGCTGTCGTCCCAGAAGGAAGCCTCTTCTAAAAACGATGCACAAGAAAGCCCACAAACAGTTTGCTGAAGACAAGCAGACTAAGACAATGGATTACTAGAATCATGTTCTGTGGTTCTGATGAGACCAAGATAAACTTATTTGGTTCAGATGGTGTCAAGTGTGTGTGGCGGCAACCAGGTGAGGAGTACAAAGGGAAGTGTGTCTTGCCTACAGTTCAGCATGGTGAGAGTCTCATGGTCTGGGGCTGCATGAGTGCTGCCGACACTGGGGAGCTACAGTTTATTGAGGGAACCATAAATGCCAACATGTACTGTGTCATACTGAAGCATGGCATGATCCCCTCCCTTCAGAGACTGGGCCGCATGGCAGTATACCAACATGATAACGACCCCAAACACACCTCCAAGACGACCATTGCCTTGCTATAGAAGCTGAGGGTAAAGGGGGACTGACCAAGCATGTCTCCAGACCCAAACCCTATTGAGCATCTGTGGGGCATCCTCAAATGGAAGGTGGAGGAGTGCAAGGTCTCTAACATCCACCAGCTTCATGATGAAGAGGACTCCAGTGGCAACCTGTGAAGCCCTGGTGAACTCCATACCCAAGAGGGTTAAGGCAGTGCTGAAAAATAAGGGGGGCCCACACAAAATATTGACACTTTGGGCCCAATTTGGACATTTTCACTTAGAGGTGTACTCACTTTTGTTGCCAGCGGTGTTTAGACATTAAAGCAGAGTTCCACCCATATAAAAGTCAGCAACTACAAAAAGTGTAGCTGCTGACTTTTAATAATCGGACACTCGCCTGTCCCACGGTCCAGTGATGCGGGAGTACGAAGCCCTGCTCTTCTTCCCCTCCTCTCCTCGGCACCGGCATTGTGACTGTTGGCGTCTGGCTGTGGCTTCACAGCCAAGCACGCACTGCGCATGCGCAAGCTGCGCTGCACGCTGTGATTGGCCGAGCAATCGTCTGGGACCTGTAATGTGTCCCAGAAGATTCGACGGAGAGGGTGGGAGAGGTGAACCTCCTTCTGGCTCCGGTGAGCCCCAGGAGGAAGCGGAGAGCTGGATGCCCTTAAAAAGAGGGTATCTGCTCCCCCCCCCCAAAAAATGACATGCCAAATGTGGCATGTCAGGGGGTCACCTTCACTTAAAGCGGAAGTTCAATTTTTGGGTAGAACTCCGCTTTAATGGCTGTGTGTTGAGTTATTTTGAGGGGACAGAAAATTTACACTGTTATACAAGCTGTACACTCACTACTTTACATTGTAGCAAAGTGTCATTTCTGTTGTCACATGAAAAGATAAAATTAAATATTTACAAAAATGTGAGAAGTGTACTCACTTTTGTGAGATACAGGGGGTCATTTACTATAGCGGCGCTAATTGCCATGAATTGGGCTAATTATCGCTACAGCGGTATTCACTATAGCGCTGGTGAAAAAATACTCCCAAAATCGAATTTAATATAGCTCCCGGAAAACAAATAGTGCCCAAACCCTTACTCTGCTAAAACCTGGAGTAGTGCACATGGAAATAATGTTTAGAGCATGCTATAATTGCCTAAATGATACTGATATATGTGGTATATTGTTTAAAGATAATCTGCTTTTAAACTGTGTGAAAAAATTATTTCTACACTGAAATATCCAAGTCTGAGAAAAGATAAATTCCCCGCTTTTGTACAACTAGGTGCCAACACAACTGAGCATGCTCAGACATGCAAACTACTCTCATTTTAATTCCCATGGTGTTTCACAAGGCTCTATAGTAAATACCAAAATTAGCGCTGGGCTAAAATGCGTTTTTGAGAGTCAAAATCTGCGCTATATAGTCCAATGCAAGTTTCAGACATTAATTCTAATGCTAATGTGTATTTAAGTGTAGGAGGTTTTCACATGTAGCAGCTCCATGGCTTAGAGGTTTGAACTTCTGCTTAGCATCTCTGATGGATTGAATCCCAAACATGCCATGTCATGTAGAGAAGTTGTCTCATCTCCCTATGATAATAAACATAACTCCTGACTCCTAAAACTATGTCTAAATGTAGTATTTATGTGTAGGAGGGTTCCACGGCCATTGTAAATCTTGCCAGATACACTATCTAGCCAAAAGTATTGAGACGCCTGCCTTTACACACACATGAACTTTAATGGCAGCCCAGTCTTAGTCCGTAGGGTTAAAATTTGATTTGTCCGGCCCTTTGCAGCTATAACAGCTTCTGGGAAGGCTGTCCACAAGGTTTAGTGTGTCTATGGGAATGTTTGACCATTCTTCCAGAAGCGCATTTGTGATGCCAGGCACTGATGTTGGATGAGAAGGCCTGGCTCTCAGTCTCTGCTTTAATTCAGCCAAAAGGTGTTCTATCGAGTTGAGGTCAGGACTCTGTGCAGGCCAGTCAAGTTCCTCCACCCCAAACTCCCTCATCCATGTATTTATGGACCTTGTTTTGTGCACTGGTGTGCAGTCATGTTGGAACAGGAAGGGGCCAAATTGTTCCCACAAAGTTGGGAGCATGAAATTGCCCAAATTGTCTTGGTATGCTGATGCCTTAAGAGTTTCCTTCACTGGAAGTAAGGGGCCAAGCCCAACCCCTAAAAAACAAACTCACATCATAATCCCCCCTCCACCAAATAATTTGGACCAGTGCACAAAGCAAGGTCCATAAAGACATGGATGAGTGAGTTTGGGGTAGAGGAACTTGACTGGCCTGCACAGAGTCCTGACCTCAACACAACAGAACACCTTGTGGATGAATTGGAGTGGAGACTGTAAGCCAGGTCTTCTCGTCCAACATCAGTGCCTGACCTCACAAATGCACTTCTGGAAGAATGGTTAAACATTCCCATAGACACACTCCTAAACCTTGTGGGCAGCCTTCCCAGAAGAGTTGAAGCTGTTATAGCTGCAAAGGGTGGGCCAACTCAATATTGAACCCTACAGACTTAAGCCTCATACACACGGTTTGATTGTTGGACGACCGAGCCTTTGATTTCTGCCAAAAGTGCGTTTGGAGGATTTTGTCTAGCATACTAACTATCCGCAAATTGTCGTTTGACAAATACGAATGTAGTGACGTACTGGAGGATTTGGAGGATTGTGCGTTTGGAGGATTTTGTCTAGCATACTAACTATCCACAAATTGTCGTTTGACAAATACGAGTGTAGTGACGTATTATGAGAGTATAAAGAGGAAGTTAATTTCTCAAGCGCCACCCTTTGGACCCCTTCTGCTAATAGAATTTTGGTAAACGTTGATTCACGATTTTCAGATCGTACGAAACAAATGCCTTTTAAAATACGTTTGGCATAACTACATCAGTATCACCAGCAAAGCAGCTTCATTATTAACCCATTAAAGAAGATGAGAATGTGCGCTGCATTTCGACATTTCATCAGTTGCTGCGTCGCGAATGTTAATTCTAGATTACAAATGGTAGTTTACAAGACCGAATTCTTCCGGCTCGTTCCTCGATTCCAAGCTTGCGTGGTTGTACTTTTGACTTTTCTGTGACGGATTTCTGTACTGACCATGCGAAAATTAGATGTTGAGATCACATAAAACAAAAATTTTATAGCCTGCACATCCAGCTTTTGTCATAACTTGGGGTGTACACAACAAAGTGCTAGAGTACAATTTGCCTAATGGGGACACTAGTTAGATTGACCTGTGTGCCCCCACAGAAAGATATTGGTAGGGTTTTACCCTAACTTCCTGTTTGGCTATGTGACAGGAAGTGAAGGCTATGTGACAGGAAGTCATCTTGCACGGGTGCTTTAAATCAGAGTCAATGGCTTGGTATTTTGGACTGCTATTTTAGCCAAGACAAATTCCCAAAACATGTACTGTCGGGGGTCCTTGAGGACTGAAGGTGAGAACCACTGCGCTAAAATGGATAATTGAATATTTGCCTCTCTGTAATTTTCCTTTCCTGGTGCATATCCATGGCAGCACACGCACAATCCATGCATATGTTGCCATGAAGGCACCAGGAAAGTAGCTTTTAGACAAATTACACCTTTTTTTGTTTTGTCGTGCCAATCAGCCTAGTTAAAGGGGTTGTAAACCCTTGCTGGTTTTCACCTTAATGCATAGAACATTTTTTAATGCAGCAGCGTCACTGAGCCCCACTTATACTTACCTAAGCCCCAAAATTTGCACGATGGGAACGAGCACACCAGCTCCGACTGGTGTCTCTTGTCCTGATTGGATAGATTGATAGCAGCGCAGCCATTGGCGCCTGCTGCTGTCAATCAAATCCAATGACGCAGGGTCGATTCATACATTCGACGGCTATGGACGCCGAATGATGGACTCAGGAGCACGCCTGCAAGGTAACCCCCCGGGAGAGCACTTCTCCTAGGGGGTTATCTGATGTGGGGAGGAGCCGCGAGAGCCGCCGGGGACCCCAGAAAATGAGGTTCGGGGCCACTCTGTGCAAAACGAGCTGCACAGTGGAGGTAAGTATATGTTTGTTATTTTAAAAAAACTAAAAAACTAACCTTTACAATCACTTTGAGCTGCAGCTGGGAAATCTGTAGCATGAAAATTAACAAAACACATAAAACATAAAAATTTGCTACAAATTTTATTGGTCAACAAAACGGGACTTGGAAAAGAGCAAGGAAAGCAAATAACACATGTATGTTAACAGAATATGGTTTTGATGTCTGACCATTTTGCAGAGGAAAGTAACAGGAGTTAAAAGGACTGCGCCCACAAACAGACAGGGCTCTTTCACACGGGGCAGATCAGTGATGATCCGCCCTGTGAACACCCGCTTGCTCAGCGGGGATCGCTCCGCCGATCACCGCTAAGCAGGAAAATGACAGGTCCGTCGCTGCACAGTGTGCAGCGACGGACCTGTCAGAGCGCCGCTCTCCCCTATGGGGCACTTTTCGGATCGGAGCGGGTCGAAAGTCAGCGGACATGTCACCGCTGACATCCGACGCTCCATAGGGATACATGTATGTCCGTTTTTCATCCGAAAACGGAAGGATGAAAAACGGACATACGGATCCCTCGTGTGAAAGAGGCCTTAAGGATTTAAACATTAGTCACAACAGCTTGAGGAAGATTTTGCAAAATAATGCAGCATAGACAATTAAATCAAAAGGGAAACTAACAACCTACAAACGATACGCATTGACAACATCACAAATATTTCAGGGCAAAATATCGCCCCCTCCCCCCAAAAAAAAAACAAAAAAAAAAAAAACTTGTTCTAAAACACATCTGCTTTGCAAAGACAAACAAAATACATGTTACAAACTCTAAAAAAAACACACACCTTTTTTCAGGGCAAGGTAAAGAATGCTATCTGCAAGTTTTACATAACATAGGTTTGCGTGCTAATGAGGCAATTGAAAACACATGCACAGTCCATGAAACACACAAAATGCAAGTTCACCCAATGTAGAGACAGAACTTCAAAGTGGGTACACCTGTTAAGGATGTCCTTAAATTACTAACCCAAAAAACACACTCTCTGAGCATGCCCAGAAAAATCCAAGTGCTGTTCACACACAAAAAATCAAATACAGCTAGCACAAAATAAGCCACACACCCCCCCGTCCAAAATTAACCACTTGCCGGCTGGCTCACACCGATATACGTCGGCAGAATAGAGCGGCTGGGCAGATCAACGTATATATACATTGCCCTTTAAGACGCGGCATTGTGGGCGCGCACCCGCCGCAAGCTCCGTGAGTGTGACCGCGGGCCTAGTGACGCTGACATTGTGATCGGGAGCGGTGATCAGTGTCGTGTCACACGTAGCCCATCCCCCCCACAGTTAGAATCACTCCCTAGGACACACTTAACCCCTACAGCGCCCCCTAGTGGTTAACCCCTTCACTGCCAGTCACATTTACACAGTAATCAGTGCATTTTTAATCGCACTGATCGCTGTATAAATGTGGTCCCAAAATAGCGCCAAAAGTGTCCGATGTGTCCACCATAATGTCGCAGTCACGATAAAAAAAAAAAATTGCAGATCGCCGCCATTACTAATAAAAAAATTATTAATAAAAACGCCATAAAACTATCCCCTATTTTGTAGACGCTATAATTTTTGTGCAAACCAATCAATAAACGCTTATTGTAATTTTTTTTTTTTTTTTACCAAAAATATGTAGAAGCCTAAACTGAAGAAAAAAATTTTTTTTAATATATTTTTTGGGGATATTTATTATAGCAAAAAGTAAAAAATATTGCGTTTTTTTTCAAAATTGTCGCTCTTTTTTTTGTTTATAGCTCAAAAAATAAAAACCACAGAGATGAGAAAATACCACCAAAAGAAAGCTCTATTTGTGGGGTAAAAAGGACACCAATTTTGTTTGGGAGCTACGTCGCACGACTGCACAATTGTCAGGTAAAGCGACGCAGTGCTGAATCACAAAAAGCGCTCTGGTCTTTGGGCAGCCAAATGGTCTGGGGCTGAAGTGGTTAAGAACATCATCCAGCATGCTACAAAATTAAAGATAGGAAAAACACCCCCGATCCAGGGGGCAAACAAAGAGCCTAACATGGGCAAAAGTTATACAACAAATACCATTGCAGTCTACAGGAACTGACTTGTTAATTTTGCCAGTCCCCACTTGGCTGGCTTATATTCTAGTTATTAAAATGGGGGGCAGGTCCCACCCTAAGGAACATATATCAATGTCACCAATTTGGACAACCCCAAAAACGAAACAAAGAGAAGTGCCTTTAAACATGCTAAATTGCTTAAAACCTAGTAACTTGGGGGGGGGGGGGGGGCTTACTCTGCCTGTAAAGTGGTGCATCTGTAGCATGTATCCAATATGCTTCTTCAAAAATGTATGGCTTTAGAGAAAACTTACAAATCTACATTGCAGCTGCAAGATTTTAACATGAAACAAAAAATAGCCTCCTCCCCCCCAATACATACAAGGCCATTTGGATCTGTTAAGGCTTAAAATGAGAACCCCCACATGAAAACTACCACCCCAGGGGGACAAGGGCCTCTTCCACACAACCCTAGGCTGGGGTTGTGGGGGGCTGCAGACAGGGGGCTTTACGGAATATGGAAAACCCCTTTAAACTAGTGGGTACAAGGTACTTTGTGGTTGGTATTGGGCTGAGCCCAACATGCTCCAAAGGCAGTCAGCTATGTTGAGTGCATGGGGCCTTGTGTGGTTCAGGAGGGGGTTGGGCGATCGCTCTTCTTGCCCATTTCCTAGATGGCTCTGTTGTTTGCTCTGAAAAAGGATGTGGTTTGGATTGATGAAGGCAGCTCACAGCCTTCGGAGAATGGAGTGGAGTTCCCCTTTAAAAGCAAAAGTTAGCCCATGGAAATCCAAGGGGTTAGAGTGGGGGAGACAAGAGCATTGGAAATGGAGTGTGGAGTTCCCCTTTAAAAGCAAAAGCTAGCCCAAGGAAATCATATACATTAAAGGGGAATGTTAAATGCCCCTTTAGAAGGAGCTAGAGTAGCGAGAGTCTTTTTACTAAATTTTAACAAGGTACATGTCACATGTTGGCAACGTAACATGCTAACATGACCCGTGTGCAAATCTCCTTAAAAAAATACATAAAGGTGAACCAGCGTACAAAAATAATTGTCAAGTTTAGAGGTGCGCCCGTTCAACCCATGCAATTGCATGTACGTTGCTTGACATTTACTAAGATTTTGGCCGCACAGTGAACAAACGCATGTGAACGAGCGCAACAGCCGCTTGCGCATGCGCACTGCTTACATTGATCTCACGCAGTTCTAAATGTACTTGCGGGCACAGCAGGCTTTCTCTGAAAAAGTTACTTTCTGATTCTATTTTGGGCATATTTGTTACTTGGGCAGTTGTTACTAAACTTCCTCACATCACCCCATAATATTGGCACCTCCATCTTCTGTCAATATTGATTTGGAGATGCCGTGCGCCATGTCCATAGTGGCGCACAGATTGCATTCTCCCATGCGCCGAGATTGCTATAGTAAATGGGGGAGTCGCCTTCTGCTACCGGCGCACCATTTCGTAAATATGAAAATGTGCGTTGCGCCTCGCTGTGCGCCTCTACTGATAGCACACGGCTTTCGTATATCACCCCCTCTGTCTCACCCTGCTCTGCACATGCTCAGTTGCTCTCTCTTTTTAGGCACTGCTGAGTCTGTAGAGGCCGATCTGCTGACAGCCTTAAAGCGATAATAAACCCTCCTTTACAGCCAAGGAAGCTGCTTCCACTTGATCTACAACTGCCATGATGCTGAACATGTGATCAGTTATGACAACGGCCATTTGATGGTTTGACAATTTGGTTGAGGATACAAGCACATGTGACAGTTAGCAATAGGGAAGCCATCAGAAATTTTGGGGCCCCTTACACAGCTTTAGGCCTGGCTCCCGGGCCTGACCACCAATATTCCCCAGGACCAACCCACCAATTCCACCCACTGGCCATCCCACAGTCCTGCAGGCATCCCCCCCTCACATTTGTACACACTAAGTCCCCCCCTCACACCTGTACGCACTCAGTCCCCCCTCACACCTGTATGCTCTCAGCAGTCCCCCCTCACACCTGTACGCTCTCAGTCCCCCCTCACACCTGTACGCTCTCAGTCCCCCCTTACACCTGTACGCACTCAGCCCCCCCTCACACCTGTACGCTCTCAGTCCCCCCTCACACCTGTACGCACTCAGTCCCCCCTCACACCTGTACGCTCTCAGTCCCCCCTCACACCTGTACGCACTCAGTCCCCCCCCTCACACCTGTACGCACTCAGTCCCCCCCCTCACACCTGTACGCTCTCAGTCCCCCCTCACACCTGTACGCTCTCAGTCCCCCCTCACACCTGTACGCTCTCAGTCCCCCCTCACACCTGTACGCACTCAGTCCCCCCCTCACACCTGTACGCACTCAGTCCCCCCCTCACACCTGTACGCACTCAGTCCCCCCCTCACACCTGTACGCACTCAGTCCCCCCCTCACACCTGTACGCACTCAGTCCCCCCCCTCACACCTGTACGCACTCAGTCCCCCCCCTCACACCTGTACGCACTCAGTCCCCCCCCTCACACCTGTACGCACTCAGTCCCCCCTCACACCTGTACGCACTCAGTCCCCCCTCACACCTGTACGCACTAAGTCCCCCCTCACACCTGTACGCACTCAGTCCCCCCTCACACCTGTACGCACTCAGTCCCCCCCTCACACCTGTACGCACTCAGTCCCCCCTCACACCTGTACGCACTCAGTCCCCCCTCACACCTGTACGCACTCAGTCCCCCCTCACACCTGTACGCACTCAGTCCCCCCTCACACCTGTACGCACTCAGTCCCCCCTCACACCTGTACGCACTCAGTCCCCCCTCACACCTGTGCGCACTCAGTCCCCCCTCACACCTGTGCGCACTCAGTCCCCCCCCCTCACACCTGTACACTCTCAGTCCCCCCTCACACCTGTACGCTCTCATCCCCCCCTCACACTTGTACGCTCTCAGTCCCCCCTCACACCTGTACGCTCTCATCCCCCCCTCACACCTGTACGCTCTCAGTCCCCCCTCACACCTGTATGCTCTTATCCCCCCCTCACACCTGTACGCACTCAGTCCCCCCTCACACCTGTATGCTCTCATCCCCCCCCTCACACCTGAACGCACTCAGTCCCCCCTCACACCTGTACGCACTCAGTCCCCCCTCACACCTGTACGCACTCAGTCCCCTCTCACAACTGTACACACTCAGTCCCCCCTCACACCTGTACACACTCAGTCCCCTCTCACAACTGTACACACTCAGTCCCCCCTCACACCTGTACACATTCTGTCCCCTCTGACACACACAACACCCACACATAACACAAACACAACTCTGCCCCCCCCCCCCTGTACACAAACAGCCCCTCCACTTACTTATACACACAGACCCTACTTGTAAAGGAGGTCTTCCTAGTCCCAGCTTGTTTCCACAAAACGGACACATGTCCCTGAGACTGAGAGGAGCTCCAGCTAATCACAATCCAGAAAACAGTGCAAGCAGCACTCATACAAGGAGTGTACATGCAGAAAGCAGCCACAGGTTGCAGTAAAGCGCCCGATGTGAGCAAAATAACAGAGAGCAGCAGCTGCTGACTGTTCTGTTGCGAATGAATGCATAGAGAAAGACAGGGCAGCCACATTCCTCCCAGGCCCGGCGGGCCCCTCACGTGTGTACTGATTGTCCCTCCCTGATGACGATGGTTAGCAATCTCCGCATTCCAGGAATGTATCTGTTTTTTGAAACCGTTAAATTGATGGATTTAGTTCCACTTTATAAGTCCTGCTGTTCATGGAATCATGGGCTTCAGCAAAATGGCAGCCTCAAGCAAGAAGAAACAGAAGCAATGCTGGAGGAAATTTACAGCACACACTAATTTTGGTAGTATCATTATTAAAGGGTTACTAAACCCTCTTTTTTTTTTTTATAACAAACATCTCATACTTGCCTCCACTGTGCAGTTGGTTTTGCACAGAGTTGCCCGATCCTCCTCTTCTGGGGTCCCTTAGTGGTGCTGGTGGCTCCTCCTCCTCTCAAGTCCCCCGTCGGAAAAGCGCCCACCTTCGGGACACCCACACGGGCACGTTCCTGAGTCCTGCTTCTGCGTCTATTGACACAGAAAGCAGGACTCGGCCCCGCCCCCGGCACCTGTGTCATTGGATTTGAATGACAGCAGTGGTAGCCAATGGCTGCGCTGCTATCAATCTAACCAATTAGGACACGAGACACCAGCTAGAGCTGGTGTGCTTGTCCCCGGGCAGAAAAAGACCAGGTTCAGGTGAGTAAAACGGGGGCACTGGGGGGCTGCAGCATGACAGAAGGTTTTTCATCTTAATGCAAAGAATGCATTAAGGTTAAAAAACACGAGGGTTTACAACCCCTTTTAATGTATGTTCCTTGCTAAAGAACGTGATTTTTTTAATCAAATTGTTATGGGTAAAATTCGGCTTTGTGGGTGGTCATAAAGTTATGGCTGATCAGTGTATATCCACTTCCTGTTGAGTCTGCAAGACAGGAAGTAGGGGGAAAGTCTCAATTGAGACATAGATGGCGGGAAAAAAAAATTACAAGAGTTTAAGGCTCCTCCAGTCCATCAAAAATGAAAAGAAAGTTTGGCTTTAGATATGCTTTAGGGATTACCCAGTTAAGAAAATGAACCTTATAAGAAAGAGGAGGGCCCAGAGGTAGTGTGACAGTGAATGAGTGCCCAGAGGAAGTGTGAAGAGGGTGAGTGCCCAGAGGAAGTTTGCCCGTGGATGAGTGGCCAGAGGAAGTGTGAAGGGGTGAGTGCCCCGAGGAAGTGTGACAGTGGATGAGTGCCCCGAGGAAGTGTGAAGGGGATGAATGGCCAGATGAGTGGCCAGAGGAAGTGTGACCATGGATTGGATGAGTGGCCAGAGAAAGTGTGACCGTGGATTGCATGAGTGGCCAGAGGAGGTGTGAAGGGGATGAGTGGCTAGAGGAAGTGTGACCCTAGATGAGTGCCCAGAGGTAGTGTGACAGTGGATGCGTGGCCAGAGGAAGTGTGACTGTGGATGGGTGCCCAGAGGAAGTGTGACCGTGGATGAGTGGCCAGAGGAAGTGTGACTGTGGATGGGTGCCCAGAGGAAGTGTGACCGTGGATGAGTGGCCAGAGGAAGTGCGACAGTGGATGAGTGCCCAGAGGAAGTGTGAAGGGGGTGAGTGCCCAGAGAAAGTCAGATGGTGGATGAGTGGTCAGAGGAAGTGTGACAGTGGATGAGTGGCCAGAGGAAGTGTGAAGGGGTGAGTGCTCAGAGAAAGTCAGATGGTGGATGAGTGGTCAGAGGAAGTGTGACAGTGGATGAGTGGCCAGAGGAAGTGTGACACTGAATGAGTGCCCAGAGGAAGTGTGAAGGGGGTGAGTGCCCAGAGGAAGTTTGCCCATGGATGAGTGGCAGGGGGAAGTGTGAAGGGGTGAGTGCCCAGAGGAAGTTTGCCCATGGACGAGTGGCAGGAGGAAGTGTGAAGGGGTGAGTGCCCAGAGGAAGTGTGACAGTGGATGAGTGCCCCGAGGAAGTGTGAAGGGGATGAGTAGCCAGAGAAGGTGTGACCGTGTACTGGATGAGTGGCCAGAGGAAGTGTAAAGGGGATGAGTGGCCAGAGGAAGTGTGACCGTAGATGAGTGCCCAGAGGTAGTCTTACAGTGGATGGGTGCCCAAAGGAAGTGTGACCATGGATGCGTGCCCAGAGGAAGTGTGACCGTGGATGAGTGGCCAGAGGAAGTGTGAAGGGGGTGAGTGCTCAGAGGCAGAGTGACAGTGGATGAGTGGCCAGAGGAAGTGTGACAGTGGAAGAGTGGCCGGAGGAAGTGTGAAGGGGGTGAGTGCCTAGAGGAAGTGTGAAGGGGTGAGTGCCCAGAGGAAGTGTGACAGTGGATGAGTGCCCAGAGGAAGTTCTGAAGGGGATAAATGGCCAGATGAGTGGCCAGAGGAAGTGTGACCATGGATTGGATGAGTGGCCAGAGAAAGTGTGACCGTGGATTGGATGAGTGGCCAGAGGAAGTGTGACCATGGATTGGATGTGTGGCCAGAGGAAGTGTGACCCTAGATGAGTGCCCAGAGGTAGTGTGACAGTGGATGAGTGGCCAGAGGAAGTGTGACCGTGGATGGGTGCCCAGAGGAAGTGTGACCATGGAGAGTGCCCAGAGGAAGTGTGACAGTGAATGAGTGCCCAAAGGAAGTGTGAAGGGGGTGAGTGCTCAGAGGCAGAGTGACAGTGGATGAGTGGCCAGAGGAAGCGTGACAGTGGATGAGTGCCCAGAGGAAGTGTGCAGGGGATGAGTGGCCAGAGGAAGTGTGACCATGGATGGGTGCCCAGAGGAAGTGTGACAGGGGGTGAGTGCCCAGAGGAAGTGTGACAGTGAATGAGTGCCCAGAGGAAGTGTGAAGGGGGTGAGTGCTCAGAGGCAGAGTGACAGTGGATGAGTGGCCAGAGGAAGTGTGAAGGGGGTGAGTGCCCAGGGGGATTGGGAAGGGGTGAGTACCCAGAGGAAGTGTGACAGTGGATGAGTGCCCCGAGGAAGTGTGAAGGGGATGTGTAGCCAGAGGAAGTGTGATGGTAGATGAGTGCCCAGAGGTAGACTTACAGTGGATGGGTGCCCAGAGGAAGTGTGACCGTGGATGGGTGCCCAGAGGAAGTGTGACCGTGGATAAGTGGCCAGAGGAATTGTGACAGTGGATGAGTGGCCAGAGGAAGTGTGAAGGGGGTGAGTGCTCAGAGGCAGAGTGACAGTGAATAAGTGGCCAGAGGAAGTGTGACAGTGGATGAGTGGCCAGAAGAAGTGTGAAGGGGGTGAGTGCCCAGAGGAAGTTTGCCCGTGGATGAGTGGCAGGAGAAAGTGTAAAGGGGGTGAGTGCCCAGAGGAAGTCCGACAGTGGATGAGTGGCCAGAGGAAGTGTGAAGGGGGTGAGTGCTCAGAGGCAGAGTGACAGTGGATGAGTGGCCGGAGGAAGTGTGACAGTAGATGAGTGGCCAGAGGAAGTGTGAAGGGGGTGAGTGCCCAGAGGAAGTTTGCCCGTGGATGAGTGGCAGGAGAAAGTGTGAAGGGGGCGAGTGCCCAGAGAAAGTGTGAAGGGGTGAGTGCCCAGAGGAAGAGTGTGACAGTGGATGAGTGCCCCGAGGAAGTGTGAAGTGGATGAATGGCCAGATGAGTGGCCAGAGGAAGTGTGACCATGGATTGGATGAGTGGCCAGAGAAAGTGTGACCATGGATTGGATGAGTGGCCAGGGGAAGTGTGAAGGGATGAGTGGCCAGAGGAAGTGTGACCCTAGATGAGTGCCCAGAGGTAGTGTGACAGTGGATGAGTGGCCAGAGGTAGTGTGACAGTGGATGAGTGGCCAGAGGAAGTGTGACCGTGGATGGGTGCCCAGAGGAAGTGTGACCATGGATGGGCGCCCAGAGGAAGTGTGACCATGGATGAGTGGCCAGAGGAAGTGTGACCGTGGATAAGTGCCCAGAGGAAGTGTGACAGGGGATGAGTGGCCAGAGGAAGTGTGAAGGGGGTGAGTGCTCAGAGGAAGTGTGACAGTGGATGAGTGTCCAAAGGAAGTGTGACAGTGGATGAGTGGCCAGAGGAAGTGTGAAGGGGGTGAGTGCTCAGAGGAAGTGTGTCAGTGGATGAGTGCCCAGAGGAAGTGCGAAGGGGATGAGTGGCCAGAGGAAGTGTGACAGCGGATGAGAGCCCAGAGGAAGTGTGACAGGAGGTGAGTGCCCAGAGGAAGTGTGACAGTGAATGAGTGGCCAGAGGAAGTGTGAAGGGGGTGAGTGCCTAGAGGAATTGTGAAGGGGTGAGTACCCAGAGGAAGTGTGACAGTGGATGAGTGTCCTGAGGAAGTGTGAAGGGGATGAGTAGCCAGAGGAAGTGTGACCATGGATTGGATGAGTGGCCAGAGGAAGTGTAAAGGGGATGAGTGGCCAGAGGAAGTGTGACCGTAGATGAGTGCCCAGAGGTAGTCTTACAGTGGATGGGTGCCCAGAGGAAGTGTGACCGTGGATGGGTACCCAGAGGAAGTGTGACCCTGGATGAGTGGCCAGAGAAAGTGTGACAGTGGATGAGTGGCAAGAGGAAGTGTGAAGGGGGTGAGTGCCCAGAGGAAATCAGACAGTGGATGAGTGGCAAGAGGAGGGTGAAGGGGGTGAGTGCTCAGAGGCAGAGTGACACTGGATGAGTGGCCAGAGGAAGTGTGACAGTGGATGAGTGGCCAGAGGAAGTGTGAAGGGAGTGAGTGCCCAGAGGAAGTCAGACAGTGGATGAGTGGCCGGAGGAAGTGTGACAGTAGATGAGTGGCCAGAGGAAGTGTGAAGGGGATGAGTAGCCAGAGGAAGTGTGACCATGGATTGGATGAGTGGCCAGAGGAAGTGTAAAGGGGATGAGTGGCCAGAGGAAGTGTGACCGTAGATGAGTGCCCAGAGGTAGTCTTACAGTGGATGGGTGCCCAGAGGAAGCGTGACCATGGATGGGTGCCCAGAGGAAGTGTGACCGTGGATGAGTGGCCAGAGGAAGTGTGAAGGGGGTGAGTGCTCAGAGGCAGAGTGACAGTGGAAGAGTGGCCGGAGGCAGTGTGACAGTGGATGAGTGGCCAGAGGAAGTGTGACAGTGGATGAGTGGCCAGAGGAAGTGTGAAGGGTGTGAGTGCTCAGAGGCAGGGTGACAGTGGAAGAGTGGCCGGAGGCAGTGTGACAGTAGATGAGTGGCCAGAGGAAGTGTGAAGGGGGTGAGTGCCCAGAGGAAGTGTGACAGTGGATGAGTGCCCCGAGGAAGTGTGAAGAGGATGAATGGCCAGATGAGTGGCCAGAGGAAGTGTGACCATGGATTGGATGAGTGGCCAGAGAAAGTGTGACCATGGATTGGATGAGTGGCCAGAGAAAGTGTGACCATGGATTGGATGAGTGGCCAGAGGAAGTGTGAAGGGGATGAGTGCCCAGAGGTAGCGTGACAGTGGATGAGTGGCCAGAGGAAGTGTGACCGTGGATGGGTGCCCAGAGGAAGTGTGACCGTGGATGAGTATCCAGAGGAAGTGTGACCGTGGATGAGTGGCCAGAGGAAGTGTAACCGTGGATAAGTGCCCAGAGGAAGTGTGACAGGGGATGAGTGGCCAGAGGAAGTGTGAAGGGGGTGAGTGCTCAGAGGCAGAGTGACAGTGGATGAGTGGCCAGAGGAAGTGTGAAGGGGGTGAGTGCTCAGAGGCAGAGTGACAGTGAATGAGTGGCCAGAGAAAGTGTGACAGTGGATGAGTGGCCAGAGGAAGTGTGACAGTGGATGAGTGGCCAGAGGAAGTGTGAAGGGGGTGAGTGCTCAGAGGCAGAGTGACAGTGGACGAGTGGCCAGAGAAAGTGTGACAGATGAGTAGCCAGAGGAAGTGTGAAGGGGATGAGTGGCCAGAGGAAGTGTGACAGTGGATGAGAGCCCAGAGGAAGTGTGACAGGAGGTGAGTGCCCAGAGGAAGTGTGACAGTGAATGAGTGGCCAGAGGAAGTGTGACAGTGGATGAGTGGCAAGAGGAAGTGTGAAGGGGGTGAGTGCCCAGAGGAAGTCAGACAGTGGATGAGTGCCCTGAGGAAGTGTGAAGGGGATGAGTAGCCAGAGGAAGTGTGACCATGGATTGGATGAGTGGCCAGAGGAAGTGTAAAGGGGATGAGTGGCCAGAGGAAGTGTGACCATAGATGAGTGCCCAGAGGTAGTCTTACAGTAGATAGGTGCCCAGAGGAAGTGTGACCGTGGATGAGTGGCCAGAGGAAGTGTGACAGTGGATGAGTGGCAAGAGGAAGTGTGAAGGGGTGAGTGCCCAAAGGAAGTCAGACAGTGGATGAGTGGCCAGAGGAAGTGTGAAGGGGGTGAGTGCACAGAGGCAGAGTGACAGTGGATGAGTGGCCAGAGAAAGTGTGACAGTGGATGAGTGGCCAGAGGAAGTGTGAAGGGGATGAGTGGCCAGAAGAAGTGTGACAGTGGATGAGAGCCCAGAGGAAGTGTGACAGGAAGTGAGTGCCCAGAGGAAGTGTGACAGTGAATGAGTGGCCAGAGGAAGTGTGAAGGGGGTGAGTGCCCAGAGGAAGTCAGACAGTGGATGAGTGCCCTGAGGAAGTGTGAAGGGGATGAGTAGCCAGAGGAAGTGTGACCATGGATTGGATGAGTGGCCAGAGGAAGTGTAAAGGGGATGAGTGGCCAGAGGAAGTGTGACCATAGATGAGTGCCCAGAGGTAGTCTTACAGTAGATGGGTGCCCAGAGGAAGTGTGACAGTGGATGAGTGGCCAGAGGAAGTGTGACAGTGAATGAGTGGCCAGAGGAAGTGTGACAGTGAATGAGTGGCCATAGGAAGTGTGAAGGGGGTGAGTGCCCAGAGGAATTGTGAAGGGGTGAGTACCCAGAGGAAGTGTGACAGTGGATGAGTGCCCCGAGGAAGTGTGAAGGGGATGAGTAGCCAGAGGAAGTGTGACCATGGATTGGATGAGTGGCCAGAGGAAGTGTAAAGGGGATGAGTGGCTAGAGGAAGTGTGACCGTAGATGAGTGCCCAGAGGTAGTCTTACAGTGGATGGGTGCCCAGAGGAAGTGTGACCGTGGATGAGTGGCAAAAGGAAGTCAGACAGTGGATGAGTGGCCAGAGGAAGTGTGAAGGGGGTGAGTGCCCAGAGGAAGTGTGAAGGGGGTGAGTGCCCAGAGGAAGTCAGACAGTAGATGAGTGGCCGGAGGAAGTGTGAAGGGGGTGAGTGCCCAGAGGAAGTTTGCCCGTGGATGAGTGGCAGGAGGAAGTGTGAAGGGGTGAGTACCCAGAGGAAGTGTGACAGTGGATGAATGCCCCGAGGAAGTGTGAAGGGGATGAGTAGCCAGAGGAAGTGTGACCATGGATTGGATGAGTGGCCAGAGTAAGTGTGACCATAGATGAGTGCCCAGAGGTAGTCTTACAGTAGATGGGTGCCCAGAGGAAGTGTGACCGTGGATGAGTGGCCAGAGGAAGTGTGACAGTGGATAAGTGGCAAGAGGAAGTGTGAAGGGGTGAGTGCCCAAAGGAAGTCAGACAGTGGATGAGTGGCCAGAGGAAGTGTGAAGGGGGTGAGTGCACAGAGGCAGAGTGACAGTGGATGAGTGGCTGGAGGAAGTGTGAAGGGGGTGAGTGGCCAGAGGAAGTCAGACAGTGGATGAGTGGCCAGAGGAAGTGTGAAGGGGGTGAGTGGCCAGAGGAAGTGTGAAGGGGGTGAGTGCTCAGAGGCAGAGTGACTGTGGATGAGTGGCCAGAGGAAGTGTGAAGGGGGCGAGTGCCAGAGGAAGAGTGACTGTGGATTGGATGATTGGCCAGAGGAAGCGTGACCGTGCATTGGATGAGCGGCTCAGGTAGCAAGCTGTTGTGTAACACAATGACCTCTCCAGCCAGACACATTTGACTCAGCAGTTACTATTACAAAAAAATTCTGTTTGCCATACTCCTCCTGCATTCACCGATAATACATCGTTGTGTACAATGATACTGTCTATTATTATTAGATACACACAGTGTAGGGTTATATGAGTGTCACACACGCTGTAGGTAAGAGCACTTGTGTGACTAGAGAAGAATATAATGTGATGTGATCTCGCCCTCCCGCTTACCATTGAGCTCTGTGAACACAAGAAATAAAGGTGAGGTCAGAGCGGTGGGCGGGGTCGGGCTGTCATGTGACTGTGCGGAGTGTGGTGCAGTCGGTGTGATCGGAGTAGACCAGCTGTACGGAGACGATGGAGCGCTGTCTGTGTTATATGATGCTGTGTTTGCTGGGCCTCGGTAAGTGGGAGAGGTGGGTGTAGGCCGGCAGGGGGGCGGTAAACAGCTGGGCTGTGATGACAGATGGAGGAGAGAGGCGCTGTGCCAAGACTTGTGTGATCCTCAGGAGGGAGGTGATACCAGGGGAGACCATCGCATTAGAAGACAATGGACAGCCTTGTCATTGTCAGCAGTCACATGAGCAGGCCATTACACAACATGCTGTCAGGGGAGACTTGTCATCACATTGTGTGTTATCACTGGAGCCCCTGTCAGCTTTTATTGCTGGAAGGAGAAGAAAGATGAAGGGGTACCGGTGTTCTGCCAAGAACTGTCCTCCTATCATATAGTGTCCGCCCCGTACTGCGCAGGCGCAGCGCCTGCGCAGTACGGAGGAGAAGGAGATGCCGAAAATGCCCGAAGTTGATCAGCTGACCATCAGCTGTACACGGCACTCGGGCACTTGTTAGTGATGGCTTTGCAAGAGGGCCCCTCGCGGGCTCGCTTCGCTCGCCACGCTTCGGGCACGGCCTCGCTGCGCTCGGCAACTATTTATTCTTACTCTATGTCCACTTGGATAGCAGGGAATGAACCTGGACACAGGGTAAGAATAAAAGCGCAGGCGCCGTGTACAGCTGACGATCAGCTGTTGAACTTCGGAGACTTTCGGCGTCTCGTTTGTCCTCCGTACTGCGCCTGCGCAGTACAGGGCGGACACTTTTGGATAGGGGACTGTATTCGACAAGACACCGGACCATTTCTTCACTAAAGCTTTTCTTTCCATTTCAGAAATCCTAAGAGAGGCTTCTAACCCCTCTTAGAGCTCTCATTGGGGAGATTTGCCTTCGCTTCCTGGCCTAAAGCCAACACAGGAAGTGAGAGGAAATCCCTGAAAAGTAAAGGAATCCTGGAGTGTCCCCATTGGAAGATCTGCCCACTATAAGGCCTTGTTTGCTGTCTGAAGCTCAATCCACATTCCTTAAGCTAACCATACACTATACAATCTAATATGTTCTCCTTTAGACTTACCAAACTGACAGTGCCCTTGCCCTACATAGTCTATGGTAGCTCTAAAGGAGAACGTACAGTCAGATTGTATAGTGTATGGTCATCATAATGGGGACACAGACTGCAATATAGAACAGGTGTTCTATCCCATCTCCTCCCTATCTGAAACTAAAAACAATTTTACATTTAGTTACACTTTAAGTGCTTTGAGTGTTTTAAGAACATAATAATGGCAGATGGTAAACATTTACTTAAAGGATAAGTTCACCTTTTGGACCACGTTATATGCTGCTGTGGGGGACGTTTAAGGATAGAGAGTTAGAAAGAGGCTGGTAAATATGTAATTTACTGGCCTCTTCCTTTTCTGAATCAACACAGTGGGTGATCAGTACTGATCACTCACTGCTCATTTATAACTGAAGCATAGTAAACTGCTTACTATGCTTCAGTTTGTGAATGGACAGGAAGCAGCTCTGCACAGAGCACTTCCCATTCATTCACTGTCCAGTGCAGCTGAGGCTGCAGAGAAAGAGACTGGGGAATCTCTGTCCTTGGTAATTTTCTCTGTCTCAAAAGTGAGACATCAGGGGTCTGTTTTGAATATATTTCACCTAAGGCCTGCAACAAGGCTCCTAAAAAAAAAAAAAAAAAACACATATAATAAAATATATATATCTTATAAATAATAAAAAACATAATTGTAAAAAAAAAAAACTGATACTGTCCACCATGAGCCCAGGTTCGCATTCGCGCGGGACACCAAGTAATTCACACAAGAATTGCAGCACATTCCTGTGCGAATTACATACAGTGTCTCTGTGGTGTCATTTGAGCCATGGATTTGTATGGCTCAAATCACACTGCATGCACACCAAACTTGTACAGGAACACCTTTTTATTTTATTTTTCTTTGTCCACACCAGAATCAGATGGTATGGGTGCTCACTCCCATGCCATCTGATTACGAGGAGAGAGCTGAACCGGACATGCGGCGGTGTGTTGACAAGTGACTGTAATGTCATTAGATGAAGCGATCATATTGTAAAGGGCCATAGTCATTGGGCCTTTACCCCGATCCATGATGCGCTGGATCTGGAGGACCTGGCAATCACAGACACTTCCAGGTGCATGCCCAAGGGGGTACATGGGAAGCGCAAGTTTGTGAGGGAGTCAATGTACGCCCTTCCAGAAGTAGCCGACCGCGCTGTAGCCATCATTTGGCTATGGCCCGGTCGGGAAGTGGTAAAAAAAAAAAAAAAAAAAAAAGGGCTTTGAACCCTGGTGATTTTTCATGTTTTTCAGGTAGATCTCCACCTCTCAAAGCTTGCCTACCCCTGCGCTAAAAGAAGCGTGAATAGAAATAACTTTCCAGCATGTTCCTAACCACCTTCCCTTCCTCCCATCTGGGCTTTTTGCTGCTCCCCATTCACTGCAAGTATTTCCCTTTGTTTCTGCTGTACACTGTGGCTTCTCTTGCTGGCTTGTATGTCTCTATAGAACACTGAAAGGAGCCACTGCGTGTCTTGTGGAAAAACAGGTATTCGACTCATCTGACCAATGGAATACTTGTAGTAGCTGAAGAGCAATGAAGTGGTGCTGTTTATGTTTCTTTTAGCAGGTTTTTATATACAACTGACCCCGTCGTGAATTTACCCGCTTGCCGACCTTCTACTGTACATTAGAGCTGCACGATTAATCGATAGTGCTAGTTCACACCAGATGCAGTTCCGTGTGCTTTTTTTCTGCACAAAAAAAAGCATGTGCAGTGTTTTTCATGTATTCCAATGGCTCTAGTTCACACCAATGCAGTCAGTTCCAGGTGCAGAAACTATCTGGAACTGACTGTATTGGCGTGAACTAGAGCCATTGGAATACATGGAAAACACTGCGCATGCTTTTTTTTTTGTGCAGAAAAAAAAAAAAAAAAACGGAACTGCATCTGGTGTGAGGTGCTAAAGAATCAAAATCGCGATTCTACTCCCCTCCCGATCCTAAAATGACATTTCGAGATACTATGTAACAAGTTCTCTGCTCACTTCTGACAGCTGACAAAATAAATAAATAAATCCAGGCAGCCTGACAAGAGAAACATTGTAAACATTTAGAGATGAAGAGAAACATTGTAAACTTTTAGTTCTTGGATCAATGATTTCCATCTGTAAATGAGGTCAGTTTAACCACTTAGGCCCCTTTCACACGATCGGACCATTCAGGTCCGCCTGTCAGTTTTGACGACGGACCTGAACGGGTGCTCCATGTTAGCCTATGGAGCGATGGATGTCAGCGGAGACATGTCCGCTGACATCCGACCCGGTCTGATCCGCTAAAAGCAGACGGATGCCTCTACGTTCAGATCTGTCGCTGGCGGATCGGGTGAGATCTGATGAAGACGGACATGCTGTCCGTTTTTATCCGATCTCTCCATAGGCAGCAGCGGCGCCTGACAAGCCCCTCCAGAGACCCTAGAGAAAAAAAATGGCGGTTGTTGCCATATTTTATGTTGCACTGTATTTGCACAGCGCTCTTTCAAACGCAATTTTTTTGGAAAAAAAATACACTTTAATTTTTTTTTTGTATAATGTAAAAGATGATGTTATGCTGCGACAATCGTGATCTTTATTCTAAGTGTAGCGATACCCCCGCAGGAGCTGCTTAGGTTAGTTCAGTCCGTTTCTCTGCCTCTCAACCCCGATAACAGTCTCAGCCCCCTCTGGCACACCTGGCAATAATGTAAGTGTAATGACCATTGAGAAACACACACATTATGACAAAACACAGAAATTGTCTTTACTGCAATATTTCCGTGGAAAAATAAAAGAACAGTAACAAAATATATTCGAGTAATCAACTAGAGAGCAATAACTGAGATTTAAGGGCAATATTGCTTTCAATACTATATTCAAGCTGCTTTCAGGGGATTCCAAACACTAGAATGTCCCCAAGAGCAGAGACACGGTTAAATGGCAAATAAAGCACAATATGACACTTTAAATTGGTTATCTGTACTCAGATTAACTCTATGAGTCCAGGCAGGAGAAGAGCAGAGGGATGACCCCCTTTGTGTCAGGCTTCTCTCTCCTGTCCTCTTGACATCACAGGCCCAACTTTACACACTATATACAAATCAACAGGTAATAGCTTAACTTCTTAGACGAACTGTCCCACACACCCAATGCATATACAGAGCCCTGAGTATGTGTGTGCGGATCCGTATGGCACTAGTAGTTTCAGTTTGGTGTCTTCAGCTAGCAACTTTCGTTGGTGCACTTAAACTCCTCCATAGTAGGGCCAAACAACACAACTGGCCCAGATTATCAAGTGGAACAGACAGGGGGAGAGGACAATGATGTCTGTATACAATGTCCCAGAAATGGGTAGCCTTATCCCTTTATCCCTGTGGTACTTCAAGTGTCAACAAGATGACTACGAGCAATGATGTCTGTATACAGCGTTCAAATAACCCCTTCTGTAGTGCAGTGTCTCTGTTTCCTGCAGATGGGCAGAACTGCCCTCTCACCAAATCCTGCGGTCAAGGCCCAAACGAACGTCCCAGAACAGACACGCTCTCTTGGCAACCCAACTGGTCACCTCACACTGCAACGATTCACTGTCGGTGTGCTTGCGCCTTGATATACACCTGGGATCCCCCTCTCTCAGGCTGGACTTCCCAACTGTCAGTGGAGGCAGTGAATCGCGCTGGGAGATCATCTGAGAGACAGCACCTCTCCCTCAGGTCTGGTCTCTACCCTCCCTCAGGGCTGACTGACTTTTTCTCAGGACACAAAATGGAGTCTTTACTATCCTGTCACAGAGCATCCTGAGCTTTTTGTAGTTCCTTCCTGAATACCAGGCTATAGGGCCGCTTTGTGAGGGAACTGCATGTCCCAGAATCCATTGCAGTTGCTTCCTGCTGCTTGGTACAGTCTCTCTGGCTGCTGTAACTGTGCCTTTTTTTTTTTTTTTTTTTTAACAGAAAAGTTTTTATTTATAACAAATACAAAAATAATACAAAAGAAAACAAACAAAACACGGTACATCATAAGTATATCTTAGCAATGTAACCTATCTAGAAAAAAATAATAGATCACAATTGAATAAGATGGACGTAATTTGATGATGCTACATAGATCTGCTCCGAAGTATAAGGCGGAGCATGGTATTCTGGCCTGGCCCATGTGCTGGTATAGAAAAGTGTCCATATAATTGACCATATAATTGATGGGGAAGAGTGGGAGGAGGAAAGGGGATCATATTAGACCTAGCTATATTATTGTGTCTTCTCAGGCATATACTTGATTATGACAAGTCAGTTAGGCTTGTTAGTTGGGTAGACATGAACAGAAGGGCTCAGCGTTCATACAGGGCTTCTTTGGGGAAGTAGAGGGCTTCACCTATAGGTTCCTGTGATTTCTGTCTCAGTCATACTGGGTAAGCGAGTGTTATCTCTATCACCTGTTTGTAAGAAATATTTCAAGGCCTGGTTAGTCAATCCATACATCCATCAGTACCTTTATTTACTGAGCTATCTTCGTGGGCCGGGTCAAACCGAAGGTGATCTAGTGCTCACCCATGATTTCCACACCTTGTCAAATTTTTGGGGACATTTGCGACCCATATACGTTAATTTGTATAAGGGTAGCACCGCATCCACCAGGGCATGCCATTGATTCACCGTGGGAGGAGTCATTAGTTTCCATTGTTGGAGACGGGCTTTTCTGGCATAAAAGCATAGATAAAATAATAGTAATTTGTCATATGTGGAGTGAGTGATCAATTCAGTAATTCCCAAGATAAGAATCTTAGGATCCAAGGGCACAGAAAGATTGGTGACAGAATTAATTTCCTCAACCACTTTCTTCCAGTACTCCTGGATGACATGACATTCCCAGATGACATGGTAAAACGTCCCTACCGACTGCTGATATTTTGCACATTGCTCTGATTGCGTAGGATATATCCGTGCTAGCTTCTGTGGTGTATAATAAGCTCTGTGTATGAATTTGAGTTGGATAAATCTATCCCTAGCCGAGATCACTGTCGGTATATAGTTTTGAACTGCCAGTTCCCATTGTTCGTCAGAGAGATCAGTGATGTCTGTCTTCCACATCTGCAGTAGATGTGGGGTCTTCTCTGCGTCTCCGCAGGTAAGGCGTAGGTATATGGAAGACAGTATCCTGTCTACCCTCCGTGAGGTAAGGAAGCTTTCCACCATATTTGGGACCACTGTAACCACTCTGGGGAACTGTGCTTGCGTAGCATGTTTTAGCTGAAGATACCGAAATAGCATCCAGGAAGGAAGCTGGTAGGTCGTTTTGAGTTCTGGGAATGGGAGAATTTTTCCGTTAGGCATAATCTGCTTAATCTTCACTATCCCAAATTTAGCCCAAATACTGGGGTCTGGGATGGATCTAAAGTGTAAAAGTTTGGGATTACCCCATAGTGGGGTATGAGGGGAGATAGTATCTTGTTTGGCTATAGCTGCAGTGACCTTATCCCATACTTGTAGTGTGGTGCGCATTGGTAGGGTTACATGTGAGCTGGCCTTTACTCCTCTATAGACAAGGTTCGTGAGAGCTGAGTAGGAACCCATTATAGCTGCTTCAAGATTTACCGCAGGGTTTGATCTAGGCTGTTTGAACCACCAGCGAACAGTGACTAGCACTGCCGCCCAGTAATATTTCTGAAAGCATGGTAATGCCAGGCCTCCAGAAGACAGGGGAAGTTGTAGCTTGACTTTCGCTATTCTTGGAGTTTTCCCTCCCCATATAAAAGAGGAGATTACCTCGTCTAGTTTGCGGAAAAAAGAAACAGGGATTGGTACCGGGGTGTTCCTAAAAATGTATAAGAACTTAGGGAGGAATGTCATTTTTAATAGATTCACCCTTCCCACTGGTGTCAGTGGAAGCGTTTTCCAGGCCTGACATCTTACAATAAGGGTTTGAAGAATTGGGTATAGATTATGCGTCAGGTATTGGGTCAGGTCTCTACATATCTCGATACCAAGATATCTAAACTGGGTAACTCTGCGGAGGGGGGTCAGGTCAGGTGTGGGGGGGTTATTATCAGAGAGACTGAACAGACTAGATTTACTCCAATTAATTTTGACCCCAGAGAAATCTCCATAATAATGTATTATTTCTAGAGCCGCAACTAAAGAATGGGTATCGTCGCCTAGATATAAAAGCGTATCATCCGCGTATAGCGAGAGTCGTTCCACCAGTGGTCCCATCTCCAGTCCCCTCACCGCAGAAGCCGAGCGGAGCAATATAGCCATAGGTTCAATGGCCAGGGCGAAAAGCCCTGGGGACAGTGGACATCCTTGCCTTGTCCCCCTGCATAGTTGGAAGGGGGGGAGAGAGGAGACCACCCGCACGCACCCTGGCCGATGGGGATTTGTAGAGTAGTTTGACCCAGCTGATAAATTTAGTTCCGAATCCAAATTTAGACATTACCTCCCGGAGAAAGGCCCACTCAACCGAGTCAAAGGCCTTCTCGGCGTCTAGTGAGGCCACCACTCCACTCTCCTTAGGGTCACGGGGCAGCACTATGTTAGTATGGAGTCTGCGGATGTTTATATCGGTGCCTTTGCCCGGCATAAACCCGGTCTGGTCACCATGTATTAGGGAGAGTATCACCGAGTTTAATCTACCCGCCAGAATCTTAGTAAGGATTTTGGCATCCACGTTCAATAAAGAAATGGGCCGGTAGGACGAGCACATTTCCGGGTCCTTCCCTGGTTTTGGAATGACAACAATCACCGCCTCCATCATTGAAGGTGGGAGACATTGTTGAGTCAGTGTTTTAGTAATCGTGGGGGCTTAATATTTCCAGATTAGTTTTGTAAAACTCCGTGGGTAGTCCGTCAGGTCCCGGAGTCTTACCTGCCTGTAGTGACTTAATAGCTCTCTGGACTTCTTTTAGGGTGATGGGAGCTTCCAGCGCCTGGCTCGCTTCTGTTGTTAAAGTAGGGAAGTCTATCTTTTGGAGAAATAGATTTAATTCCTCAGGGGAGTATGTTGCTCTGGATGTATAGAGTTGCTGATAATACCGCTCAAATCGCGCATTAATATGCACGGGGTCAGAGAGCAAAGTATCATCTTCATCTCTAATATTGGCAATACAGGAGTTTCCAGCCCGTTCTGTTGCCAGCCAGGCTAGCAATCTACCCGATCGTTCGCCCTGCTCAAATATACGTTGAGTCTGGGCAAGGAGGAAGCGCCGGCAGGAGGCTGCACGAATAAGCGCCACCTCCCTATATGCCGTGAGCATATCAGTATGTGTGGCCTGATCGGGTGAGGCTGTGTATTGAGTCTCAAGTCTTAGTGCCCTTTTTTCAGCCGTCGAAAGCTCCAGTTTCGACTCTTTCCTAATTTTAGAAATGTTAAACTGATATCTGCCCCTGGCAAACGCCTTGAATGCGTCCCATACCATTGGTGGAGGGGCCGAGTGATCATTATGTGTCCAGTATTCCCCAAGCTCCATTAACATTATCGGTTCCATTTTCTCATCAGTGATCCAGTATCTGGAAAGTCTCCACAGTCCCGCACTAGCTGCTGAGCCTGTGGAGAGATCCAGCATGACAGGGGTATGGTCCGATATACCACGTGGTAGAAGGGAGACAGCGGACACCCGGGATAGCAGGGGATCAGTAACATAGATTAGGTCAATGCGTGATAATGTTGCTTGGGTAGCAGAGTGACAGGAAAATTGTCTACCCTGTGGATTTTTCCATCTCCACGTATCATAGAGGCCATACATCTCCGCCCAACGAGACAGCGCTGTTTCGGTCGTGTGACCTGGGTGCAATTTATCAGCACTGGGGTTGGGGGTCATGTTGAAGTCGCCTGCTATGATTATATTAGGGGTGGAATAGCCTGCAATAATAGTTTGAATTTTATGCAGAATCGTCATTTTGGCCGGTGGTGGTACATATACCCCTACTATTAACATTTCCAATCTGTCACACAGTGCGTGTAAAATTACATATTGCCCGTCCGGGTCTAGGCGAAGGTCCAGAAGCACAAAGGGGAGCGCCTTGTGTATAAGGACACTAACTCCCCGGGAGTGGGAGGAGTATGTGGAGTGGAAATATGATCCCATCCATGGCTTCTTGAGGGAAAGTATCTTTGAGCCCGTAAGATGGGTTTCCTGGAGTAGGCAAATGTGCGGGTGATATTTTTTCAAGTATGAAAATACTAGGGATCTCTTAAATTTGGAATTGAGCCCCCGCACATTCCAAGAGATCACTCTAAGGGGGGCCATACTTGTAAGTGGGCAATCATCACGACCGCTCCATCCTCCGGACCTCCACCCAGACCCAGGTACATATCCAGCATACCTGATTCATTATCAAGTACATTTTCTACTCCTAATAAACAGGTCAAATAGAAGTCTGTCATATGAGCATCAACACAAACATATTTTATGGTGTACCGTTGAACATAACCCCTTCCCCCCCCCTCCCCACGCAACCCCTTAAACTCAGGTGCATTTGATCACCCAAACAAAGCATGACTTTAAGTCCTTGGGAGGCGATGCGCCAACAGGGCGCCTTGGAGGCACAATAAGAAAGCCCACAAACTGTTTAACAGTCGTGGGGTCCGCCAGCTAAACCTTATCAAGGTATAATCATAAAAATAGAAAAAGGGGAATCATTTCCCCTGTGGAAGAATTGTGTCCCTTATATAATAGAGGAGGCCCCTCCATCACCGACCGTTACCCTGCCGGCGATGAAGGTGCACCCGGGTTCAAAAATTGGAGGATCCCCGTAACCAATTCCCCAGTTCCCTCTTAACAGAATGTGGGTAGGAGATTCTTCTTCATGAGTTAGTCACGAGGTGCACCGTCAATTCTCCTGTGTAATATAATCGTGTTTCACAATGTGAGCGGTGGTGCATATGTACGTCACAAAGTTCTGACCAAGAGTATCTTGTTGCATTAAAAGTCCATCTTCAGGAGGAGTAAGGGACCGTGTGTCATCGGCATCAGTGACCGGCTAATTTCCAGAAACCAGCAGGGTAAAACAAATTAGGCCGCAAACAAAAACTCACCCACTGGGATATGCCATTCAATGCGGCCTTTTGCTGCACAATGCAGTCACTGGTGTACATGTATGTCTCAAAGGTCTGGTCAGCAGTAGCTTGTCATATGCAAGTTCCATAGTAAGTAGTAGTTATTTTGCCTCAGCAATGGTGTCGGTTAGCTCAGGTGGTGTATTCACCGCATCATGACGTGATCACTGGTTGGTATGTATATCCCCGATTTCTGCCTAGTCACAGTAGTTCGTCAGTAACTAGTAGCTAGTGAATGGCAGGAAAAAGGAGAGAGGGGGGTGCACATAAAAGTGTGTTGCAGAATAGAGACACTCACCCACTGGAAAGAGAGAGCAGGTAGCAATCAGGACCCATTTTCAGCGCTGTGGAATGGTGTCCAGCCAGTTAGCAGCTTCTTCTGGAACAGTAAAGAATCTGTGTGTTTCTCCGTCTTGGACCCGTAGACGGGCCGGGAAAAGCATACTGTATTTGAAGCCTCTTTTGCGCATCTCTTGCTTCACCTGGTCAAATGTTTTGCGCTGTTTTTGCGTCTCGACAGAGAAATCTGGGAAGATCATCAGGCGGGACCCCTCGAATCGCAGTGCTTCCATCTTTCTACTTTCTCTCAGCACAGCATCGCGGTCTCTGTAGTTCAGCAGCCGGAGGATGAACGTGCGAGGTGGCGCCCCAGGAGGCCCCCAAGTCGCCGGCATCCTGTGGGCGCGCTCCACCGCAAAGAAGGGGGAGAAAGCCGCCTGGGGGAACAACTGACGTAGAAGGCGCTCGGTAAATCCAGCTGGATCAGGATCTTCAGCCTTCTCAGGGAGGCCAATAATTCGGAGGTTATTCCTCCTGTTGCGGTTCTCCGAGTCTTCCGCACGATATTCCAATGCCTTTACTTTAGTGGTGAGGGTTCGGAGGGCTGATGTGTGTTCACCCAGCACATCTTCCGTGTCCCCCACGCGGCGCTCCACTTCCGACAGCCGGGTTCTGAATTTGTCCATATCCTTACGAATAAGACCCATCTCCAGCTGTATTTTGTCAATTTTGCCTGTCAATGTAGTTTGGCAGGTCCCGATCGCCTGCATCAGCTCTGTGAAGTGGTCTGCATCTTGAATCTCAGGATCCGCTTCCTCGGTCTGTGACGCCATATTGGCCGTCTTGTTACTATCGGCTTTCCCGCCACGGGGAGTAGTACGGGCTGTAGAGGGCTTCTTGTGGGCGGCGGAGCGGCGATTATAGGGCATACCAGGTCTGTAGGTTCAGAGCTGTGTCTGGGTGATTCCAGGTTATAAAAGTCCGCAGGGAAACAGGATTATTAGCCGGCAGGGTGCTGGAGCCTCTCAACTATGCGTCCATCCCGGTCGCCATCTTGGACACGCCCCCGTAACTGTGCCTTTTTAATTGGCTTACTTCCTGCCAATAGGGGCACAAGAGACTACTGAATGCACAGCTGTGTGTCAGCTCACATTACATTAACCACTTCCAGCCTGAGGATGTCATATGATGTCCTTGACTTTCAGTGGGAATATCTGAATAATGCCTGCAGCTACAAGCATCATTCAGATATCCTTTTTTTCAGCCGCCGATTCTGTGCACCGTAACAACAATTTAGTGGCAGTTCAGCTGCTAGATCAGGTAAAAAGGTAGGTAAAAAACAGCTGCGCTAAAGAGTGATCTGAGTGAAAATATACCACACACATTTAACAATTTAAATAATGATGATAATAAAGTGCACAAAAATTATGAAAGAGAAAAAATGGCAAGAAAGTCCAAACAATATATGATGTGCTGAATTCAAGGTACAAAAGTGCAATCTTCCATCACCAGTGATAGAACACCAAAGCAAATGCAAGCTCACCAGAGGCAAGCAAAAGAAAGCTTGTGGCTTAAACCCAGCCAGGGCCTTTCTAGGAAGTGTCAGGCAACAGACTCCCAAGGAACACTGATCCAGGATCGGTATGCAATCAATAGGAGGAAGGAGCCCTCTGGTGCCGTAACATCAGGGCATGGAAGAAAAAATAATCCCCATAGTGTGATACCGATTTATTAAAATAAGAAGAGTAACACTTACAAAATAGGTAAAATTTCAAGCGGAGATTGGCCGGCCAGCCTGCGAGCACCTGTGACTCTCCGGAGACAGCAACACAATACATCAGCACGTCCTCCCGCCCGACATGTGTTTCGTCACAAATATAACCTGCAAGATATTATAAAGTGCAAAATATCACAACCTGTATGAGGAGCCTGAGTTGACTTGGGTGGTTCAGCTGCTAGATCGTTCTTACAGGAGAGGGAAATCCAATCCCTCCGCCACCCTCTGGTGCTTCTCTGGGCTCTCCTGTGCCATCGGGGACCCGGAGAAAGAATCAGCCCCTGCCGGATGACGATCCTAGAGATTTCCGGTGAACAGATGGTCACCAGTCATCTCTATGACCGTCAATGGCCTTGGTGCGACGTTGTGATGTCATGTCTGGGCCGTGCTTGTAAACAAAGCCACGATCGTGGCTGTAAAGCATGGGATCGTGAATTTTTTTTTTTTTTTTTTCTTTTTGTTTTTGATCTCATGCTTTCCAGCTTGGAGGAGAGATGTGGGGTCTTACTGACCCCACATCTCTCCATAAAGAGGACCCATCGCACACCATGTTTACATTCCTTGTAATAGGAATAAAAGTGATAAAAAAAAAAAAAATTTAAAAGGAGAAAGTGTAAAAAAAAAAAAACATTTAAAGCATACGCACACGTAAGTCCCACCCACATATGTAAACGCCGTTCAAACCACACATGTGAGGTATCGCCGCGTGCGTTAGAGTGAGAGCAATAATTCTAGCTCTAGACCTCCTCTGTAACTAAACTGGTAATCTGTAAACATTTTTAAAGTGTCGCCTATGGAGATTTTTAAGTACCTAAGTTTGGCGCCATTCCATGAGTGTGCGCAATTTTAAAGCGTGACATGTTGGGTATCTATTTATTCGTTTTGATTTTTGATTTTTTATTCATATAACAATTTTTTTTCCAAAAAAAAACACGTTTGAAAAATTGTTGCGCCAATACCGTGCGACTTAAAACGTTGCAACGACCGCCATTTTATTCCCTAGGGTGTTTGCTAAAAAAAATATATAGTGTTTGGGGGTTCTGAGTAATTTTCTAGCAAAAAATGATAATTTTTACATGTAGGAGAGGAGCGCCAGAATAGGCCCGGTATGGAAGTGGTTAACTCAGCCAGTGAAACAGGAAGAGAGGGAGCGTGAAAAATCCCCCTTGCAGCTTCTGGCAGGCAGCTCTCCCTAACTCAAGCTGTAAAGCCTGTGTACATTGTTCCAGTCAGCTTGGCGGGGTCATGGGTTATAGAGTGAGACACCCGCTACATAAGCAAAAAAAATCGACATGATTCTGGCTAAAATAAGAATCATGCTCTACTGTACATATACAGCGGCAAGGCGGTTCTGCATGCCCCGGATCACATACCTAGTATGTGATCCTGTACTTCTGGGTCTGGGGTGCACATGCACCGTGAGAGCTCATCTGCAAGTACCCACGGACTCCATGTCCGCCGGTACCCGCCGATCATTGGACGGAGAGCCAGAAAGGCTATCTGCCTATGTAAACAAGGCAGATTGGCGTTCTCTCAGTAGGGATGGCATTGATCCTGTGTTCCTGCAAAGCAGGAACATGGATCAATGCTTTCCCAGGGCCGGTGTACCTACGAGGCGAACTAGGCAGCCGCCTAGGGGCGCATTGCCACCTAGTTGCGCAGCTGACCCTTGTCGCCCCCCACAAGCTCACGGCAGAGCCGCTGATAGGGCACCCGGACAGCAAGGTGTTCGGTGCGGCGGGAGGGTGGTAGCCTTGCGGTGCGGAGTGCAGCTTCTCCCCTCTCCCTCCCATCGGCTTTCACATGCTGGAGGGAGAGGGACGTCTGTGTAATAAGGCAGGCAGCCAATAGCGCTGCTCTTCTGAGTGGGAGGGCGAAACTGCTAAGTTGCTCCGCCTCCCACTACCTCCTTAGCCAATCAGATTGTCCAGCCCGCCACATTTGACCAGAAGATGTTAGTGGCCAGAGCAGGATGGGATGGAGAGGACCCGACATACCTGAGCATGAAGAAGGTATGAAATAAAACATATCACAATGCTGGCTGCAGGATCAGTGTGTTCTCCTTCTCCCATTATCAAGGGATTCCCCTCCTTCTCACACTGCTTCTTATCTCTGTTTTTATTTACACTGAACACAGGACCTGAGAATGCTGATTAGACTTCTGCAAGACCTGCAACTTCAGCTCTTTATATGTGCCAGAGTCCATCCTGATTTGTTTTGACCTTTTTATTTGTTATCTTGGAAGGAATTAGGTTGGTCAGGCTGGGAGTTTCTCAGACCTGTTAACCATTTACTGTCCTCCTGTGCTTGAGAAATGACTGTTAGGGCCCTTTCACACTGGAGCAGTTTGCAGGCGCTATTGTGCTAATAGCGTCTGCAAACCGACCCGAAAGTGCTGCTGCTGTCTCTGGGCTTTCACACTGGAGAGGTGCGCTAGCAGGACGGGAAAAAAAGTCCTGCTAGCAGCACCTTCGGAGCGGTGAAGGAGTGGAGTGTATACCGCTCCTGCCCATTGAAATCAATGGGACAGCGCGGCTATACCACCGGCAAAGTGCCTCTCCGGTTTTTAACCCTTTCTCGGCCGCTAGCCGGGGGCGGTTTTACCCTGACGGTAAAGCGCCGCTTAAAATAGCGGCATTTTACCGCCAATGCCGCCCCAGTGTGAAAGGGCCCTTAGTAAAGGTTTTTGTTTTTTTTGGCACATTGTTATATTTTGTAAACTCCTGTTTACACATAGTGTAGTGCTCAATGTTTTTCCACACTGGTCACTGCTAGCCTAGGAAACACGGGCGCGCAAGTAGCTCGTCTTGCCTAGGGTGCAGAATAGTCTGGCACCGGCCCTGTGCTTTCCCATAGTAAAGGCAACTCTCCCACAGTGAGAAAACACATTGTTAGGCACACAGTTAACCCTTTGATCGCCCCTGATGTTAACCCCTTCCCAGCCAGTGACAGTTTATTTTTAGCACTGATCACTGTATTAGTGTCACTGGTCCCCAAGAAGTGTCAGTTGGTGTCTGTCCTCCACAATATTGCAGTCCCGCTATTAGTCGCCGATCGTCGCCATTACTAGTGAAAAATAATTAAAAACTCCGTAAATAAATCCCATAGTTTGTAGACGCTGTAGCTTTTGCACAAACCATTTTTTTTGTAGCAGAATACATATTGGCCTACATTGATGAAAAAATTCGTTTTTTATTTTTATTTTTTTTATATTGGATGTGTTTTAGAGCAGAAAGTAAATATTGTGTTATCAAATACCACCAAAGGCAAGCTCTATTTGTGGGGAAAAAAGGACATCAATTTTATTTGGGTACGGCATCCCCCGCCCGCACAATTGTCGGTTAAATTTAAAGGTCATGAAGGAGGGTAATCTTCCAGAGGTAAAGTTTGTTAATGACTTGTAACAGAGTATTTCCAATCACAAGTGTTTGTAGGGACACGATGTAAGTATGCATATTTCATACCTGGCTGATCCCTGGAAATGTGGAAATGGAGAATCGCTTTAGTAGTCTACTACAATGATCCACGCTATCTTCTGGGTCCTGTGCACAGGTACCATTCAAAGAATGCCTTATATTTTTCCTAATGGAAAAAAGGTGTTCTCTGACTGGATGAGGTAGAGAGGCAGGGTGGTGGTGTCGCACCTCTTCATCATGTGGAGAGGTGTTCTCGCATAAAGTATAACCATACAACTGTGTAGCGTGTACCCTCTGCTGCCACATCTTTTTGAGGCAGGGGGGGTTTAACCTGGGGTATCTTTTTGGTTTATATGGGACTAGATCTCTAAATATAAAAAAAATTGCATTTTCCCCCCTCCTCCTCCACTGCCACATATGGCACATTTTGGGGAGGGTTTTGACAGATACCTGTGCCACTTTCAGACCGATCGGCATGGCGATCTGAGCAGAAATTGGCTCGGGTGAGGACATCGCTGAATCCCTGGACAGTTAAGTATCCTTATTTTAAAAGTCAGCAGCTACAGTATTTTGTAACTGCTGATTTTTTTTTTTTTTTTATTATTTTTGGGGGAGACTGGAGCTCCACTTTAAAGTAGGGAACTTAACTTGATGTCCTATAAAATGTGAGTGACGCCGTGGGTAGTCATTATGTATACAAAATACCGCTCCAGGTGGTCTTCTCGTTTCAGCCAAAATTTGAGCTTTGGATGGCTCTGTTGGCACCATCCAACTCAACAAAAAGAGCCAGGTAGCATTTTATCATCCAAGCAGTGACTAGGTGCTGTCAGCATACACAGCTGTCTGAATACAGAGTGAATGGGGTAATCAAGTGATTTCTCTTGTTCATCCCCTGGCTGCCTAAGTATAATGGTGAGCAGTGGAGAGCCATCATCCATTAAAAAAAAAATAGTGAAGATCAATAAAAGGATCCCCCCTCCACTCTGCCATCCTGAAATCTGGCCTAATTAGTATTTTCTTGGGGTACTATGTAAAAACTGCTACCCCTAGTAGCAATCGGGATAAACTGAATTTACATTTTGAGCCTGACTAACACTTGGGGTAAAGACTAAGGAGGCTGAGGAACTTTTCAGCTCTAGAAAGGGAATTCTGAACAAGATCATAATTGAAGTGCTGACTGTCACGCAGTTAGCAGGCTTTGTAAGCTTAAAGTGGTTCTAAAGTCAGAAGGTTTTTTTATCTTAATGCATTAATATAAAAAATCTTGTGTGTGCAGCAGCCCCCTTAATACTTACCAGAGCTCCCTCTCAATCCAGCGATGTTGCATGAGAATGTTCTAATAGGGGAATGGCGCTGTTCACAGATAATGGAAAAATCAAAAAACGCAAAGCACAACCCACCAGAAAATGGGAAAAAGAAAATGTGAATAAAAAATGTGAAAAAATAATAAACAATAAATGTGCAGTGTGCACTAAAGTCCACAGCAACCTATGTGAAAGAATCTAACTAAAATCCTGTAAATGAATCCATTAGGTTAATTACATAAGGTGTGAATATGCAAGTCACTACCATAAGTGAAAAAATGCGAAATCATACATAGTACAAGATGGATAAAAGTGACATAAAAAGTAATAACATTTAAAATTCCCACTCACGTGCCCAATATCATAAACAATACATAAAATATACATGTAAGTGGGCCAAATAAACATCTGTGATCTTCCTGATTTGAATAGTAAAAAATGTAAATAAAAATGTGAAAATGTAAAAATGTATATTGGAGGTGAATTAATCAAAAAATGAGAATAATAAATATGTGCAATCAAACAAGTATATAAATAAATTGATGTATGTGATGCAATCAAAATCGTCCAATATAAATTGTCCAATGAAGGTATATCAGACAGGTATGTAATCCCCAACAAATTTCAATGTTAGTGTGTCCGTGTCTGGCAGGCCCCCTCTTGTGCCCTCACTCACCAGAAAGCCCAACCCCTGCAGGGGTGAAGGGCATGAATCAATCCTGTGGCCGGAATACTGAAGTCCCAGGATCCCCCTCTCAGGTTCAGTGAGCCAGTGAGAAATTAGAACATTTTGGTTATGTGGATTTCACTTTGGTGTTTCCATTTTGCTTGGGGGGCTGCAGTTCCTTGTTATTACTGATCCTAAGCGCGGAATATTTGATTTCTATCTTCGATGTTGCACGAGAGGAAGTCCGAGGACTCTCCCTTCCGATTGGTACAGTAGGAGAGAGAGAAAGACGGACACACAGAGGAGCGGCTCGGCTTGGGTGCCCCCATGGCAAACTGTTTGCTTTGGGGGCAGGAGGGAGGGGCCAGGAGCGCTATCGATGGACCTGGGAAGAGGAGGATTGGGGCTGCTCTGTGCAAAACCACTGCACAGAGCAGGTAAGTATAACAATTGCTATTTTTAAACAAAAAAGACGTTATTATCACTTTAAAGAGAAGGCCTGCCAACCACTGCAGAATTTAAAAGCCAGCAGCTACACATCCTGCAGCTGCTGACTTTTAATAATAGGACACTTATGTTTCCATCAGCTGTCGGGTGCTGCCATTGCCAGTAAGGGAACCCAGCAGTGCAGCATTACAGCTTCATGCCGGGTCCCTACTGCGCATGCGCTGTGGTCTCCTACTGGCCTGGAGGTGGAGGAAGCCGAGCCGCTGAAGTAATTCGCCACAGGCCCGGACTCCTGGAAGTGGGGACAGGATAGGGGGGGGATGGAGAGACAAATGAGTGGAAGTTCCACTTTTGGGCGTAACTCCGCTTTAAGTGCTATGTGAAGTTGAAAGCCTGCTAACAGCTTGTTTAACGTGACAGTCAGCATCGCAATTAACATTCCCAAACTGAACCTAAATGGTATTTTACTTTGAAGACTTCTACAAAGCTTGTTGAAAGTTCTGCAAATGCTTTGTAAAGGCTTGCAATACACACTGCTCTTATGTAAGCTGAAGCCTGTGTGAACAAGGGCTTACTCACCCAGAACATGTAAGCATGTCTGGTACATACTTTTGGGTCTCGGTGCAGCCAGGCAACTTGCAGTTTGGCAGTGCCAGTATTTTTCATGACCAGTTCACTTTTAATGTTCTGCAAAGAAGGAATTCAGAGAATCCAAGTAAGGCAAAAGCTATTTAATCATTAATTTTTGCTAGTAAAGGCTTTTTTTTTTGTACAGATTTTTTTGAAAGTGCGTTTGATTTGTTAAGATGCTTTTGGCTCCATGCACACTGGACTTAAAAAAAGTCTTCTCTGGTCAGTAAAAAAGGAAAATTTTTAAATTTATTTATTTATTTTCTGTACAAAGTTTCGACAAGTTTAGGAGAGTTTTAAGTTTTTTTTGTTTTTTTTTTTTAAAACAGGGGCAAGTTCAGAGGGTAGTGATAAATGGGGAGTACTCGGAATGGTCCGGTATGGAAAGTGTGGTCCCCCAGGGTTCTGACCTGGGACCAATCCTATTTAATTTATTCATAAACGACCTGGAGGATGGGATAAACCGCTCAATCTCAGTATTTGCAGACGATACCAAGTTAAGCAGGGCAATAACTTTTCTGCAGGATTTGGAAACCTTGCAATCTACTAACTAGGGGGAGAACCTCTGGGGGAATCTAGGATCGAAAAGGACCTGGGGGTCTTAGTAGATGACAGGCTCAGCAATGGCATGCAAAGCCAATAGAATATTGGCGTACATTTAAAAAGGAGAAAAACTCCAGAGATAAAACTCTCCCACTCTACAAAACTCTGGTCCGGCCACACCTGGAGTATGACGTCCAGTTCTGGGCTCCAGTCCTCAGGAAGGATATGCTGAAACTGGAGAGAGTCCAGAGAAGGGCAACAAAACTAATAAAGGGGGACTGGAGGATATTAGTTATGAGGAACGATTACCAGCACTGAACTTATTCTCTCTGGAGAAGAGACGCTTGAGAGGGGATATGATTTCAATGTACAAATACCATACTGGTGACCCCACAATAGGGATAAACTTTTCAGTGATGGGGAATTTAAAGACACGCAACCATTAACTAAAACTAGAAGAAAGCGATTTAATCTTGAACTGCGTAGAGGGCTCTTTACTGTAATGCCCCGTACACACGATCGGATTTTCCGACGGAAAATGTGTGATAGGACCTTGTTGTCGGAAATTCCGACCGTGTGTAGGCTCAATCACACATTTTCCATCGGATTTTCCGACACACAAAGTTTGAGAGCAGGCTATAAAATTTTCCGACAACAAAATCCGTTGTCAGAAATTCCGATCGTGTGTACACAAATCCGACGGACAAAGTGCTACGCATGCTCAGAATAAATAAAGAGATGAAAGCTATTGGCCACTGCCCCGTTTATAGTCCCGACGTATGTGTTTTACGTCACAGCATTTAGAACGATTGGATTTTCCGACAACTTTGTGGGGCAGTGTGTATGCAAGACAAGTTTGAGCCAACATCCGTCGGAAAAAATCCTAGGATTTTGTTGTCGGAATGTCCGAACAAAGTCCGACCGTGTGTACGGGGCATAAGAGTGGTAAGGATGTGGAATTCTCTTCCACAAGCAGTGGTTTCAGCAGGGGGTATAGATCATTTAAAAAAAACTATTAGGCACCCAAACAGCCACAACATACAGGAATATAATATACAATGTAATATTGACATAAAGGTGCGCACACACACAGGTTGGACTTGTGTCTTTTTTTTTTTTTTTTTTTCAACCTCACCAACTATGTACAGTAACACAGGCAGTAGCCAACCTGCACATGCTCAATTCTTTTATGCTGGAGAGAACATTTACTTGTTCTCAGAGAGAGCCAGGTCACATGATATTGGCATCACACATGTGGGCGTGTATACAGGCTGCAGTGAATCTCCTACATGAACTCTCAGCAATGGAGATACTGTGCAGTTTATTACTGACCGTGGTATGCACATCAGCCAAAAAGGTGTATATAGTGGCAATATTTTAATGTAAAAAGATTTATAAGTTGTGGGCACTGGGGGGGGGGGGGGGGCGCAGATGAACTATTTTCATATTACTGGGTTTATTAACATTTTAATGTACTCTTTCTGAAAATGCAGATCTCTGTACTTCTCATTATCCTGTTTCCTGACAAGTAATGTTTAAATGGATAAAATGGCTTTATAGCTACATACTTGAATTTATTTTTTTATTTTTTATATTTGCTGCTTTGTAGAAAGGCAACTGGCCTATCTATATACTGGTCTATGGGAAATCACAGTTATATATTGGAATAGAAATGTTAACCTGAAAAGCACTTGGTACAACAAACATTTACAAGGTATTTTAACAGGCTTTAGGCAGATTAAGGGAATGTTTCTAGAAACTTTATTTTATTTACTTATTTATTTATTTTTTGTGACAGCCAACACTATTAACCTCCCTGGCGGTATGATTATTTCGGATTTTAGGTGCTGAAAGCGGTACAATTATTTTGCATGGAAATTTGGCGTTTTATATTGTAGGCCTGTAATTCTTAGCAATAACACACTTATATCTGTCCAAACAAGAGTCTAGTAGATATCCCGGGTATGATGAAGTTTGAAACACAAAAACATAAATTATAATATAATAAATAAATCTAAATAATTAAAAAAAATAATATAATAATAAAATAAATTTCCCCACGATTCACTATCGCTCAATTCTGCAAGTGTTCTAATTTACTATCGCTGTTTTCTAGCTGATCTAAAGCCACTTTTGACATAAAGGGACACTTTTTGGTTGCTGTGGACAATCTCCAGTTTCCAGGCAGAAAGAACAGTATATATCATATAAAACTGCATGCAGGGCATTGGACAAAGAACTGGGGACAAAAGGGATGTGAAATAATTTCATACAGTACTGTAATCTGTAAGATTACAGTACTGTATGTGTTATGATTTTTACATTTTTTTTTAATTTGCCGCCAGGCTCCGCCCCCGTGCGTTGCGCCGCTCGCAGTGAACGGAGCCTGGCACAGAAAGGCTTCGGAGGAGACAGAGCCCAGGGACACTGCGGGGGACATCGCAGGATCCTGGGGACAAGGTAAGTAAAGCCGCACCAGGAACCTGCAATGTAATCCCTAGTGTGGCTCGGGGTTACCGCTAATGGGACTGAAATTTAACCCCAAGCCACACTCGGGATTACTGTCAGGGAGGTTAAAGCCCAACTACAGAAATTAGAAAAAAGTTACATTTTGTGGCTCCCCTGTGCTGCAAGGGGGTAAATGCTCGTACAATAATACTTGCCTTACTCCTTGCTCCAAGGCTCTCCTCAATTCCACCATTCCTGCGTCCCTTGCCATCCTCGCGTATATTGGTGGGCTATTGGATTTGCATTAACCGCTTGCCGACTGCGCTATAGCCGAATGACGGCTACAGTGCGGCTCGATAACTCTGGGAGGGCATACATTGATGTCCTCCCAGAATCGCGTGCCCCCTGGGGCGCACACCCAGGAATTTCCGTGACTATCACGATAAATGGCTGCTGATAGCGGCTGTTTACCACGTGATCGCTCCATCAAATGATGGAGCGATCGATTGTAAACAAACCGACGTCACGTCCAGTTCCTCTCCCCTCTCTGTACTGATCGGTACAGAGAGGGGAGAGATCAGATGCAGCAGCGATGTGAGCTGAATGTGTAGTGCCCACAGCGCTGATATGGGACAACTCCAGCACTCATCCAGCTATCCATGCTCAGCCATCCATCCTCAGCAATACTCATCCATCCATGCTCAGCCATCCCATCCATACTCAGCCGTACCCAGCATACCCGTTCGTGCTCAGCCATCCCTATCCACGGCTCATCCATGCCACATTAGTTCTCATCCGTGCCACTACAGTGCCTCACAAAAGTGTTATAGGTAGTCACATTAGATTTGACATTTATGCCCTTAGAACACCTGATGGTGCTCCCTGCATGTTGGGCCTCTCTATGTGGCCAGGCTGCGTAAAAGTCTCCCAGTTGTGGTATCACCGCACTCGGGAGGAGTAGGAGAATCTATTTTTTATTTTTGGGTGTAATTTTTGGTATGTACATGCTATGTGTTAGAAATATTGTACAAATGGACAACTTTGTGTTAAAAAAAAAAAAAAAAAAAGCATTTTCCAAAAACTTGTAGAAAAAAATGACATGTTCAAAGGACTCATGCCTCATAGATTATACATTGGATTGTTTTCTTTCCAAAATGGGGTCATTTTTGGGGCGTTTCCGTTGCCCTGGTGCTCCAGGGCCTTCAAAAGTGTAAGTGGTAGTCAAGAAATTGTATGTATATATTATGCTCCAAGACTGCCTGACGGTGCTCCCTGCATGTTGGTCCTCTCTATGTGGCCAGGCTGTGTAAAAGTCTCACACATGTGGTATCGCCATACTCAGCAGGAGTAGCAGAATGTGTTTTGGGGTGTAATTTGTGCTATGCATATGCAGTGTATGAGAAATAACCTGCTAATATAACAATTTTGTGAAAAAAAAAAAAAAAAAGAAAAAAAAAATCTTCATTTTGCAAAGAATTGTGGGAAAAAATTACAACTTAAAAAAAACTCACCATGCCTCTTACTAAATACCTTGGAATGTCTTTCCAAAAAGGAGTAATTTGTGGGGTATTTGTACTTCCCTGGCTCGTTAGGGTCTCAAATGAGATAGGCCGTCAGTACATCAGATGTGATCAAATTTCAGAGATTGGCACCATAGCTTGTGGACTCTATATCTTTCACAAAGACCAAATAATATACACTGATTTGGGTTATTTTTACCAAAGATATGTAGCAGTATAAATTTTGGCCAAAATTTATGAAGAAAAATTACCGTATTTATCGGCGTATAACACGCATTTTTTTTCCCCTTAAAATCAGGGTAAAATCGCGGGTGCGTGTTATAAGTCGATCCCCTGCGATCCTGAGCTGCCAGATCTTCAAAATCGCCGACCGCGATTTGAAAATGGCGCCGCCGGCGCCGAAATACACAGAGCCGGTCCTCGGCTCTTCTCGGCCAGGTTCGGATAGCTCCGCTCACAGTCACGCCCATCCCGGGCGGGACTACGAGAGCCGCCGAGAAGAGCCGAGGACCGGCTCTGTGTAATTCAGCACCGGCGGCACCATTTTTCAAATCACGGTCGGCGATTTTGAAGCCCAGGATGGCAGGGGATCACAGGATCGAAGGCTGCACTGGGGCAAGGCTGCACTGAGAAGGCCGCAATGATGGGCATTTAAATGTAAGTTTTTTTTTTCCTTAAAATTCCCTCCTAAACTTGGGGTGCGTGTTATACGCCGATCAATACGGTAATTTGCTAAATTTTATAACCGAAACGAAGAAATTATTATTTTTTTTTTTTTTTACAGAATTTTTGGTCTTTTTTCTTTTATAGCGCAAAAAATAAAAAAAAAACAGTGGTGGTGACCACCAAAAGAAAGCTATATTTGTGTGAAAAAAAGGACAAAAATTTCATAAGGGTACAGTGTTGCATGACTGAGTAATTGTCATTTTAAATGTGAGAGCACCGAAAATTGGTCTGGTTAGGAAGGGGGTTTAAGAGTCCAGTGGGTAAGAGGTTAAAGAGGGAGAGATGAGGGTGCTCTGGTGAGGCTGGATGTCCGGTCCTTAGTAGCAGTGGATAGATGGCACTGAGGGCAGCTCTGGAGGCTCATAAAGGGAAAAGAAAGGTGCCTCCTAAGTGCAGTGGTTAAAAGATTTATTATCGGCACAGTGGCATTAAAAACGCTTACAAGAGAGTAAGAGGTAACGGGCAATGAACGCTTCAGACATTATGAATTGCATGTCAACAGCTGAGCAGCAGGTACTGCACTATTGAAAGCATTTTTGTTTTCTGTCGTTTTGGAGCTGCTGATGACCATTGTGGAGCCGTTTTTAAAGGAGAATTACACTGTGCAGAGCGTGTTTGACCCTTTTCAGGGTCTGAGGTGAGCTTGCATTGCATCCTGTGAAGGCAGCACAAGTCACAGAGTGGAGTAAAGTTATATGTTAAGCACGTTTCATACGGAAAAGTTTTGTATACACCTTTTTATATAAGAAGATTCTTGTTTTATTACATATGGACTTTATTTAAACTGTGTGCACCTATTGATTTATTTATTGGCACTGACACTTTAATTTTTGTGTTTTTTTTTTTTTTTGCCACACATATTAGGTTTCATAAGCAGCGCTATCACATAGATCTCATTGTTTATTTGCAAGTTTTTTTTTTTCCCCTCCTAATACTGGGGTAGGATTTGCCAAGGCCTGCCCTAACGTCAGGTTGCACAATATAAACTGTTATGTGAAATAACAATACCGATGAGTGATAAGGAAAAGAACCGGCTTCTAAGTAATCCGTTCGTGTGACAATTCATTTCCCAAACCTGCTGAGGTCTTTCTCTGGTTTTATCCTGTCCAAGTACTATTTCACAGCAGCTGAGAGATTTATAAATGGAGCTACAATATAATTCTTAGAATCTCTCCTGTTTAGCATTGCCAGGATGGCAACAAAATCTGCCCACAGTTGACCTTTGATGTCATGCAACCAGAATTATACATTTTTCTTTGGTTTTACCTACTATTTATTTTATGATTCTGTGCTGCAAGACCAGCCTGAATGACTGACAGGATGGATTTGATTTAACCACTTGCTTACTGGGCACTTAAACCCCCCCCCCCCCCTTCTAGACCAATTTTCAGCTTTCAGCGCTGTCGCACTTTGAATGACATTTGCGCGCTCATACAACACTGTACCCAAATGAAATTTTTATCTTTTTTTTTTCTCCACAAATAGAGCTTTCTTTTGGTGGTATTCGATCACCTCTGTGGTTTTTATTTTTTGCTAAAAAAAAAAATGAAAAAAGGCCGAATTTAAATATTTTATTTTTAAAGTTTGTTATTAAATTTTAAAACGGTAATTTTTCTCCTTCATTGATGTACGCTGATGAGGCGGTACTGATGGGTGGCAATAATGGGCACTGATCGGTTACACTGATAGACAGCACTGATTGGCACCACTTGTGGGCATTGATAGGTGGCACTTGTGGGCACTGGCAGGGGGTACTGGTGTGCACAGATGAGGCATAATTGCCTCTTCCTCTTCGGGACCGATGTCCCTTGCAGATGAGCCAGTGATTGGCTTTTTTTTTTTCAGCATGAGGAGAAAAAAAAATGAATACCGAGCTTTTGTTTACATCATGTGAGTCAGCTGTCATTGGCTGACAGCTGATCACATGGTATGGGGCCGTCACCGGCCCCTTACTCGGATCGGTGATCACCCGTGTCTCAGTGACTCGGTGATCACAGCACGCCCTGCAGGGAGCGTGCACCGGGGAGGCAGTCATATGACGGCCTCCCGGAAATTCTGGTCCGCACTGTGGCCGTCATTCGGCTATAGCGAGGACGGCAAGTAGTTAAATCTTAATTTTTTTTAAGAGCAACTGTCATCTCTGTCCTGCAGCGACTCCTCCTCTGACTCGCTGTTGACTCACCAACAGTCCCATTCACTTTAATAGGATGGTGAGGGATGTGGCGACAGAAGGTGAGTGGATGCCCGCTAACAGGGACTGCCATGATGGATCTGAAATGACAGGTGCTCTTTAAATGTAAGGACTTATTCTTACTGGTAGTTAGAATCTCTTAATATTTGCAAACAAAATGAAGGTTTCCTATTTAAAATAATAAGTTGTCAGGTTAGTAAAACAGCGATATCAGAACAGATTCAGTCATACAATTTGTAGTGTACATAGATTTGCAAAACAATGGGATAAAGGAATATTCCTGAACTTTATTTTATCTTATGGTTACAGTGAAATTGTGTGAATGCATCAATGCAGTGCATGTTATCGCTGCTTGCAGAGCTTGGATTCATTGAATGAGTTTACCAAAATGTAAATATTGCAGATTGTATAGCCTCATGCTACATAACTAAGCTCCATTTCATGCTGATTAAACTAAATTATTAATGTATCCTAAATAGAATATCTTTAGATAGATTTTTACTCCAAAATCATTTTATTAAAATAAATTTGATAAGAATAAAAATCAGATTTAACCACTTCCGGACCACTGCACACCGATATACGTCCTTATTTTGAAGGGGGATATCTTTGTTATGGCAGGAGCTAGCTGCCATAACCCCGATATCCTCTTGTTCGGCGGGCGGTCCGGTTTCTGATAAGTGTGGTCTCTGCAGCGGATTTGCCGCAAAATCACTTTTATTGGCGGCAGGGGGCCCCTCCGCTGCTTACCGGAGCCGTCGGCAGCGGCGGAGGCAATCGGATCGGATGCTTGCTGGGCATGGAGACAAGTGAGGGGAAGATGGCCCCCACCTGTCTCCCTAACAGTGCAGGGCGGAAGTGACTTTAAAACATCATTTTCACCCATAGCTCTTAAAGGGCTATTTTTTTTCTTTGCATTTAAGACCTCTTTCACACTGAGGCGCTTTGCAGGCGCTATAGCGTTAAAAATAGCGCCTGCAAAGCGCCCTGAAACAGCGGCTCCATTTACTCCAGTGTGAAAGGCCGAGGGATTTTCTTTTTTTTTTTTTTTTTTTTTTTTTTTCTTTTTTTTTTTTTGCTGCCTGTGCTACCGTTATTGCGTTTACTGTTATCACCGAAAGTGAAAAATTCTGACTTGAGTTAGAACCTTACTCTATCCAAAATGAGTACATGCTTTGCTTTTAGTTCTAGTTTAAAAAAAACAAAACACTAAAAGTAGCAAGGCGTCAGGGAAAATGGCAGATTTTGAGACCTGGTAGTAGAATAGCCAATGGAGGGTGGTGAGTTCATGTGATTTGATATCATATGTAACTGCAGATTGTGGGTACAGCAGATCAACAATAGACCAACAATGATGTTGCTCAATAATATTGTGACTGCTGTAGAATGCTTTATGTTGTTTTTACTTTTTTCCAGATATGATCTTGACTGGGTATAAAAAGCGCATCTAAAGCCTGGTACACACTGGCGTGTGTGTGGGGTTTTTTTTTTTTTTGTTTTGTTTTTTTTGCCAGAGGAGACTGGCCGCTCCTCAAATTTCAGGGAGCTTCTAGCTGTGGGGAAGGCTCTTATGTCCCTGGAACCCTGGAAGAAAGGGTCTATTGGAAAGACCTATTAATTTTCTCAGACAATGCCACAACTGTGGCGTACCTAAACAAGCAAGGGGACACTCGCTCAAAGTTGCTTCTAACGTTAACACTGCTAGTTCTGTCCTGGGCAGAGAACAAGATCACTTCAACCAGGGCAGTCCACATCAGAGGATCAGAGTGCTGGCGACTATCTGAGCAGGGTGAGCATCAGTTCCAGCAGTTGGGAGCTACATCAAGGCACGTTCCAGGAGGTTGTGCTGAGATGGGGTCTTCCCACAGTGGATCTTTTCTGCCTCCAGTCTCAACCGGAAACTGCCAGCGTTTTTTCTCGCTGGAGAGAGAGAGAGATGGAGTCCTTGGGGGACGAATGCTCTCTCCTTCCCATGGGATTTCACTCTGGCCTACGCCTTCCCTCCTCTTCCCCTCTTACCACTAGTAGTTTGGAAAATTATTCAGGACCAGGCAGAAGTGGTTCTGATTGACTCCTGGTGGCCCAGGAGGAGTTTTTTCCTCTCAGTAGATCCTCTCTGGCCCCTTCCAGTTTGGAAGGGCCTGCTCCATCAGGGCCCGGTGTTGCATCCAAACCCTCAGACCTTCCATTTGATGGCCTGGAGGCTAAGTGGTGCATCCTACAGGGGGTGTTCAGAGAGGGTTATTCAAACTATCCTGGATAGCCGTAAGTTAGTCACAAGAAGGACCTATGGGAAAGTTTGGAAAATTTCGTTTCCTGGCAAAGGAAAGCTGGTTTAGATTCTTTTTCGACTCCCTGTGTATTAGATTTTTTGCAGAGGGGAGTAGAAAAAGGTCTCTCTGTCAGCACCCTTAGGGTTCAGATCTTGTGCTTATCTTTTTATTTGCAGAAAGAAGACTAGCGGAAGATCCTTTAGTCAGCAGGTTCCTTTCAGCCAGATCTAGACATACTCCCAGGGTCATCAAACATATTCCTCCCTGGAGTCTCTTTCCTGTAAAGACCCCTTCCTGAGGATTCTAGAGTACAGGGTAGTGATTAGGCCTGATCCTTTCTATTTACCCAAAGTTTCTTCCAACTGTCATAGGTCCCAGGAGGTAATCCTTCCTAGTTTCTGTACCTCTCCCAAGAATGCGGCGGAGGAAAGGTTTAACCTTTTAGACGTAAGTAGATGTCTTTTGCTTTATCTAGTAAAGTCCAGTAGTTTTAAGAGTTCCTCTTAACTGTTGGTGGTATTCAGTGGCCCCAAGAAGGGATCCAAAGCGTCTAAAAGTTCTATTGCTAGGTGGATTAGGGGAGCTATTTGTGAGTCATACAAAGCGTCAGGTCGCACCCCTCCTTCTAAAATTAGGGCTCATTCAACGAGGTCCATTGCCGCTTCATGGGAAGGAATTTCTAAAGCTGCCGTCTGGTCCTCCTCTCATGCATTTGTCAAACATTATAGAGTACAGATGCTTTCCAGCCAGGACCTCTCCTTTGGTAGGAAAGTGCTTCAGGCTGTCGTCTCTCCCTGTGGTATAGAATCTTGCTTATCCTCTCAAGTAGCTGTCCTGGAAGGTGAGGGGGGAAAACCCCCATTAGAATTACTGGTAACGGTATTTCCAGGAACCTTCCAGGACAGCGTCTATATTCCCACCCTATTCTGTTTTTCACTGGTCAACCTTGTTTACCTGGTGGTGGTGTTTTTTGAGAGTTTCTGTTTTTTTCCTCTGCCGAGTACACCTTTGGTGGAGGTTTACTTGATCTTCTAAACCAGTGGTCATCAACCCTGTCCTCAGGGCCCACTAACAGACCAGGTTTGCAAGATAACTGAAATACATCACAGGTGATATTTTCTGCTCAGTGATTGCAGTGTTCTTGTCTGCATCTCCCCAAGGTAATACATAAAACCTGGCCTGTTAGTGGGCCCTGAGGACAGGGTTGATGACCACTGTTCTAAACAACTGAGGGTCAGAGGAAAGGGAGGGGGCCTTTTAAATTGTATCCGATTTGTGTTTCCTGTGGAGGGTGGAGCCGATCATCTCTCAAGTAGCTGTCCTGGAAGGTTCCTGGAAATACCGTTACTGGTAAGTCTAACGGAGATTTTTTCAGTATTTAAACATTTTGATATGGATAAAGGACAATCCGCAACTCCATACATGTTCTTTAAATCAGTCCAAATTTATTATATCTTCATAAAGATAAACGTACAGCAGAGGTATACGCGTTTCAGCCGCAACGGCCTTGTTAACAAAGTTGTTGGTTGTGTACAAGGCCGTTGCGGCTGAAACGCGTATACCTCTGCTGTACGTTTATCTATATGGAGATATAATAAATTTGGACTGATTTAAAGAGCATGTTTGGAGTTGCGGATTGTTCTTTATCCATTCATTACCTTGACCTCTGAGCAACTGCACATCTTACACCTGACAGCTCAGGAGGAGGTTTCATTAATTTGGGTTGGTAGCACCTTTTGTTTATAAACATTTGATATGTTTTCTATTGTGAATAATATATGGGTTTGAGATTTGCAAATCATTGCATTCTGTTTTTAATGTAGATTTTACACAGCAATCCAATTTTATTGGAGTTGTAACATAACTTATAAAGTCAAGGTTTTATAAAAGGTCATTTATTCAGGGGGGAGTTGCTGCAGATCGTATTTCATTGTAACAGGCTATAAGGTAACATAATGCAGTTTCCGAGACTAAGCTGAACACTGAGAGGGAGATCTGTACAACAGGCCGTTTATCAGTAGCTCTATAATGAAAGATAATCTGTTCAGTTACTGCAGAATTCAGCCTTTGACAAATTAAACAAATATACTGTAGTAGCTTTTGGAATACTGTTTATGGTAAGCTAAACTATAGTGCTGTGCACTGCATGCTTTGGCAACCGTGTTGAGAAACGTTGTAGGCAGTTTGCTTAAAGCCGTACAATGCTTGTGGTTGCTTTAAGTTAAAGGAAATATTGAAGGCTTCCTAAGGGTGCTTTCACACCGAGGCGTCGGCGGTAAAGCGCCGCTATTTTTGGGCAGGAGCGGTGTATACACCGTTCCAAAGATGCTGCTTGCAGGAGTTTTTTAAACGTCCTGCCAGCAAATTGCCTCAAGCTTTCACACTGAGATTGCAGGGGAGCCTTTTTTCAGGCGCTATTTTTAGCCCAAAAGTGCTTGAAAAACTCCTTGGTGTGAAAGGGGTCTAAGACATTTTGGATTTGGCAGCTATTGTGCAACCTAAAATCTTTACCAGAGAAACATATGGCTTAAGTTTTATCTCTAAAGATAAATGGTTCCATAAATCTAAAGAGGTCAAAGTGAACATGACAAGTCCAAGGTACACAGTGATGGCATGCTAATATTGTTACTAGTGAGTTTAATTTTGTTTTATTATATTTCATTATATTTGTTATATTATATTTCCACTTCAGGTTGATATGACCCCAATACTCTTGTCTGTCCTTCCTTTTTTTTCTTTTTTTTTATTGCTGAATTACAAACTGCTTGGTTCAGTAAAATGTACTTTTATTCAGGCAGCACTTTTACAGTAAGTTTAAAGCTTGGTTGAAGTACAGTTCGCACAGAGCGGGTTGCTTGCTCAGCACCTCTTACATTCAGAAAATGTTTTGTATCCTTTTAACAGAAGGACCTTTGCCACTTGGGCTGCTTTCACACCGGCCTGGGGGGGGGCGCGCGTTAGCGGTAAAGCGCCGCTAATTTTAGCGGTGTATTACCGCTGTAATAGTGACGCTTTTTGGCTGGTAGCAGGGCACTTCTAACCCCCTGTTAGTGGCCGAATAAAAGGTTAAAAGGGGCCCGCAAAGCGCCGCTGCTGAATCGCTTCGGCAGCGGTGCCCGTTTAATTCCAATGGCAGGGGCGGTGGAGGAGCTATGTATGCACCGCTCCCGCACCGCCCGAAAGATGCTGCTTGCAGGAATTTCTCTAACGTCCTGCAAGCGCACCTCTCCAGTGTGAAAGCAATTGGGCTCTCACATTGGGGCTGCAAGTGAGGCGCTTTACAGGTGCTATTTTAACCCAAAAGCTCCTAAAAACACCTCAGTGTGAAAGTGGTCTTGCTGACCTGAGTGGTCTGAATATAAGTAAGCATTTCTCCACACACGGAGTGTCAACCAAAAAATGTGTGTGCCTGTACTTTAGCTTTAAAAAATGACTTATGTGACACTTCAGAAGACTTCAAGAATTTCCATGATCTGTAAAATTGCTTTACAACCTATTTTTTTTTCGTAAACCCAATATGTCTTATTACTGCTACAGGCCTGCTGTACAATGTACTTGTATGAAAAGGTATCCCGCCCTCTTTGTATTGCTTCCTTTGTGTGAAATCCCTGGTGTTCCTGCCAGTCTCTCTGCTTTCCTTTTAAAAACTGACCAAACTAGGCAGAGGAACTCAGTGTGGTCAGTTCTCTAACTATGCCGGGTATTCAGCCTGCTCTATGCATTAAAGGGGTTGTAAAGATGTTTTTTTTTTTTTTTTAAAATAACAAACATGTTATACTTACCTTCACTGTGCAGCTCGTTCTGCACAGAGTGGCCCCGAACCTGGTCTTCTGGGGTCCCTCGGCGGCTGTTTCAGCTCCTCCCCGCAAGCATTTACCACCTTCATGCGAGCTCCCTCGCACGGTGGTGAGTGCTTGCGGGCGCGCTCCCGTGATACAGCCGGCGGCTATAGCCGCTCGCTGTATCACTCGGCCCCGCCCCCCGGCGCGCCGCGTCATCGGATGTGATTGACAGCAGCGCGAGCCAATGGCTGCGCTGCTTTCAATCCATCCACTGCAGCCAATCAGCGACCAGGCTGAGCTGCAATGAAGCTGACGAGGACGAGGAGCGAAGATTCGAGGCGTCAGGTAAGTAAAACGGGGGGGGCTGGGGCGGCGGTACTGTCAAAAGTTTTTTCACCTTAATGCATAGAATGCATTAAGGTGAAAAAATTTTTACCTTTACAACCCCTTTAAGGTAAAAAACCTGGGTGCAGCCCCCCCCCCCCTTATACTTGCCTGAGCCCCGTCTTGATCCAGCGATGTACATGAGAGCAGTGGCTCTCCCGGGTGTCTTTCTCCTCAATGACAAACACAGCAGTGTGGTTTAGGAGCAAGAGGCTTGCTGTTGGGGGCACTCAGCAGGGGAGAGGGGTTGGGGGTGAACCAAAAAGAGGAAGGTAAGTATAACATGTTTGTTTTATTTAAAAAAAAAAAAGTTAACCTTTAAATTACTTTAAAGTGGAATTGAAGCTCCTCTAACAGCAAGCAGACAGACTTTTACTGCAGAAGAGACCTTGCACTGTCTCTTCTGCATTAAAATGCCCCTACCTGCCTGCTCGCTGTCTTCTCTGGCGCTTTAAACTGAGAGGGGCAGTGCGCGCAGCATAAAAAATGTGGAAATCCTGGGGGAAAACCTAATACAGCTTACAAGTAACCTGAGACTTGGGAGATATCTCTTTTCATCAAGATGATGACCCAAAGCATGAAGCCAAAGCCTCACGGTGATGGAAAAAGTTGATAAAAGACCTATCCGTGCACACTCAAGGTTACCAAATATGCATCTACTTAATACTAACTGAAATGGGGCGTATACTTAAGCAGTTGGTAATTGGAGCTATTTGTTGTAATATAAATCAATTTATCTGTTTTTACTTGGATATTAAAATCTGTTCTAAAAAAAAAAAGAGAAGTTCAATAAAACATATTAAAAAGCATTCACTTCATGGCCCTTTTAATAAGTACTGTCTGTATGTAATATACTTCTTAACCTGATGTTGCTTATGATAGACAGTCATGGCCAATACATTTATGACCAAAAAGATGTTATTGTGTGCATTGGGTAAAAGGAAATCGCAGGCAAGCAATTGGCTCTTCGGGGTTTATTTTAGTAAAAGTGGAGAGTGCAAAGTCTGGTGCAGCTCTGCATAGAAACCAATCGGCTTCCAGTTTTTGTTGTCAAAGCTTAATTGATCAAGCTGAAGTTGGCTGATTGGCTACCATGCACAGCTGTCTCAGATTTTCCACTTTTTAGTCTTCGTAAATCAACCCCTTGTCGTGCTGACGCAAAATGCACACTGTCCATCTGGTACATCACCATTTGCCTCTGAGCTGCTCAATGAAAAGGCTGTATTGACAAACTTAAAGCGGGGGTCCACCTATCTATCGTTTTTTTTTTTTTTTTTTTTTTGAGTTCATTCACAAACTTTTCTTCTCAGCATTACATACTCACATATTGTGTGTAATATGTCCGCCTGTGTCAGATTTCGTCGGAAAGAATAACTTATATTATTCACTGCAGGTGATTTCCATCTTCATTGTGGGCATTTGAAGCCCACAAGCATTTATTTCCTGGATGTGGTGAATGCTGTGCTCCCAGCATTCACTGCTCGTTCCCGCACATGCTCAGTGGCATCCTGGGAAGCCTGAGACTAGCTCCCAGGAGTCTGGGAGAGGCTAGAAACACGCCTAATCCCACGGGAGGAGAACCAGGAAGTGCAAAGAAGAATAGAAAAATAAAAGGTAATTACGGCGATTTAAATTTTTTTAAACGGCATGTCAGCATCTAGACAAGGAAGAGAATACATACAGATATTGCTCAAAATTTGGGTGGAACCCCGCTTTAAAATGTGTATATAATTGTCAATAACATTGTATTATGTTTCCATAAAAGGCACCCCTAAACAAGGAATCAATTTGGAGATTGAAGAAAATTACAGCCCAGAATTTGTTTTTGTTCAGCAGGGGATCCGTCCACGGATCCCCTGCTGAGCTGTGCAGAACAGGTGGATGACAGGTCTGTGCTCGCTCTGCTTATGCAGAGCAGACATGGCCACAGCCTGCTCTGCTCTATGGGCAGCCGGATGTGAACGGACCGCCTCTGTTTAAAACTAGCTGCCCTCTGATCTGGCCAGCCAGAGGTGAATGGATCCAGTATCTAGCAGCCGCCTAATTTGAAGCAGTCTTTGAAAGTCGTCATAGATTCACACACCACCTTTTGTAACAGTATCTGTAACATGAAAGGTAGCTGTTCTGTAAAGATGTCTTGTGTAACAAAGTGTCTTTCATGGTATGTTCCTTTTAAGTAGGAATGTACGTGCCGTGTTGTGTAGGATGGGTTGGTAATACAAATTGTTTCCCGTAGGGTTTCTGGTTACAGCTATGACTCTGGTGCAGGTCTTTTCTTAGAAGCCTGCACTTCGCTCTAATGATACGGTTTACTGCACACTCATCTAGGTATTTGTTTACTTCATGT